>NC_056742.1:385071494-385371494 GCF_019279795.1 Protopterus annectens
CCATGAGGACTAATCCTAACCGGGCAGTGTCTTTAAACCAGGCAATCCACCTACCTACTTTCCCAACCCACAAAACAGAGGGGAAAGAATACTGCATACCTTGGATGTACATAGCTACGCTACTACCTGGACAGAACAAAAAGTAGCAGAAAAACTGATCAGCTTTTTGTAGCCTATGCAACAGGAAGGGAAGGAAAAGCTATTTCCAAACAGACAATCTCCAAATGGATAGGAAATTGCATACGATTCTGTTACTCCTTCCATGGAAAACCAATTCCACAGAACATAAGACCTCATTCTACAAGGGCAACAGCCACTACCACAGCCTTTTTACGAGGAGTGGCAACCAAAGACATTATTGAGGCGGCTACTTGGACCTCCGTGCATACATTTGCCAAGCATTATAATTTGCCTCTATATTCCAGATCCCGAGCAGGGTTTGCCACTGCTGTACTGCAAGGGATCCTAAACACACCATAATCTAGTTTCTTCCTCCTCCCGTAGTTGGCTATGGTATTCTACCCAGTTGTTATGACTGCAGATGCATCCATGAAGGACATAGTACAGTTTTGTACCTACCATAAATGTAGATGTCGAACTGGATAGCATCTGCAGTCAGGATTACCTCCCTCCTTCCCTCTGTGGTACTCCTAGGGTGTTTACCCTCCTAATAGCTAGCTGGTGGGGGAGTCTTTTATGGTGTATTTGTTTGTATATATGTACATACATGCTTATTTTTTTGTGTTTACCACTATCTTTTTGGAAACATTGGCATTTATCCAAAATTTTTAGCCTTCAAGAGGGCTACTGGCATCTGGGGCAAGAAACACTGAGGAAAATGGCGTCGGCTGATGCCTTTATACCCGAAGACCAACAGAGATGACGTCGGGTGAAGTGCGACATCAGCCGAAGCCGGACCCGGACTTTGGAATCCGGCCGACTGAAGGGCTGCCTGATGACAGGACAACCCAGTTGTTATGACTGCAGATGCTATCCAGTTCGGACATCTACATTTATGGTAGGTACAAAACTGTACTTTATGTGCTCAGAAACTCTTACAAAGTAGTTTTGTTAGGGAAGTTGATAGTCTATGCACCTGTCCATATGTGATACCATAACCAAGCAAAGTAGACCCTGGCCAGTCATAAGAAGCACACCTTAGGATTTCCTCAGTTCTCAGCACAGAGGAGCCCAGGCTACATTCATAGGTTGGTACTAGACTATCGGCCCTAGGGCCTATACAAGCCTAGCCATACCAATTCTGGCTATTTCTTCCCACAATATTTACTTTCCAGGACCCCTGTCTAGCAGGATGACTGATGTGATCCCCGGGGTGAATTTCCCATCTTCCATCCAAATGTCAAGGCTCCTTTTGAAGACTGTCAGAGGTGCTCTTCTTCCCATGTATTGGCAGTCTGTTCCAGAGTCTGGGGAGTCTCTGGATCAGGAATCTATCCCTCCATGTTTTGTTCATTGTGATGACAAGGTTTAGATCCCTGGAGCGTGTGGCTCTGAGGGATTGGGATTTCTTTAAGTGTAGCATGTCCAACAGCTCAGGATTTAACATGGCCTTGTTTGTTAAGCAGAGATCACCTCTCTTCTTCTCTCATCACTTTACTTTTCTAACTTTGAACCACAAAATTAAAGCCCAAAGTGCAGTAAATAACAGCCAACACTTAGATTCAAACAAGTGTAGAAAGTCAACAGTTGATTACAACAGCAAAAAAATAAAATCACTTTAAAACAGAGGATTGCAATAGTAATGCATAAATAGTGCAATACATCAATGTGAAGTAAGTTAACTGTGGATGAATTTGGATTCTGTTACACAGTCAAATACAGTGGTAAAAACTACAGCACTTAAAAGCAGTTAGAAGTACAAAAACTCTGCGACAGTACAAATATAACCACAACATCAGCATTTGTCAGGATGGTGAACAGCAGCACTGTACAAGAGTGTATTTAGTAGTGTGTTCAGCAGAAAGCTTCTGCAGTCTGTGGCATAGCTGCTCAGCATTTTCAGTAAAGTCCAGTACACAGTGCCTGGTCAGGGACCAGCAGAACACTGTGTCCTCCTGTTCCTTCTCTTACCACAAGCAAAATAAGTATTAATCCCAAACTGATACCTAAAATGCAAAACCGACAACTAGCAAGGCTTATAATTGGTAATCATTAGCAATGTCAGGATATAATGTCTCTTTGCCTCCCTTCTCTTACCAGGAGGAAAAGAGAAGCATTAATCTCAAACAAGTTCCCGAAAGGTAGTTCCCAAGTTCTCCAGTGGTTGGTAGTCTTGTCCCAGATGTTAACAGATGCTGAAGATAAGCTGGAGGGAATGCAGTAACAATCTGAATATTAGTGTGCGCATACTGCAGTGTGCACTGAGAGTGGTGATTTAAAGCCAGTTAGCCCCTTTTTCATGAGTTTAAGGGGTGGGCTTTCCCACTTTTGATCTTTCAGTGCTGGCAGAATGAGTAGTGGAGGTGAGATGGGGAGTAGCTTCTAAAGCTAAATTTACAGTAGAGGTGGGCAGCTCAAAAGTCACCAAGTTTTAATAGCACAACAGGAACTGTGTGTGTGGATCAAAAAACAGTCCAAGTCAACAGATTCTCAAATCAGGAAATAAATGCAAAAACAGAACATGTAATGCAGAAGGTGGCTCTAAATGGCTGTCACAAGTGGAAAAACAAAAAATAAAATGACTTCCCTGGCTTTTCTGATTTTTAAACTCCAATAGAGAGCCAAACACTGAGTGCTTGTAAATAATGGCTACATTTTGTCAGACGTCTCCCTAGATCAGGTGTCAATCTCTCACCTGTATGAAACCTACGTTGTGGAGTACAAAAACTGTTTTTGATTGTGTGCATTAAGGACTGTTCCTTATTTCGTTCAGTTTACTAAACATTTTGCACTGACATGACTTTCTGTAATTTCAGGTGAAGTAATGAATGAAAAAGATCGTTGTAAAAAATGTGAGGGAAAGAAAGTGGTAAAAGAAGTTAAGATATTAGAAGTTCACGTAGATAAAGGTATGAAGCATGGACAGAAGATTACATTCAGTGGAGAAGCTGACCAGGCACCAGGAGTGGAACCTGGAGACATAGTTCTTGTATTACAAGAGAAAGAGCATGAGGTAATCCACCTTAAATATTACATGAGAGCTACCTATTTTCTGGCTTTCATTTCTCAACCAAGATGTGTCTTAAATTTATTGCTTGTTGGTGTTGCAGATTATTTTATTCTATCCTAATTAAAGCTTAAACACTTAACTAGTTGTATGGATCTGTTGGTGAATAAGGATGCTCTATTTTTCTGTAATGGCTAGAGTAGCTAAATTGTGTAAGATTGGTGTTGGTGCATCTGTAAAATGCTGTGGTAAGCAGAAAAATGTATTTTTTTTTCAGAAGGGTAATGAGAAGTAAACTGACTGTAATGAATTAAGAAGTAGTAGTTCTTGAGCAGAAAAAAGTTGCATTTTACTTGCCCCTTACTAAATATGTAATGTTTTTAAAAATGTGCGATTGCAAATAAGACAGATTTGCTATTGTGGGAATATGCTGCAGTTTTAGTTAAAGTAACTCTGCTATGCATGCATTTGCAATGCATGAAGCCTGACACTTCTTTGTAGGTACTAGGCTATTGGCCCTAGGGCCTATATAAGCCTAGCCAAAAGGTACCCTGGCTTTCGCCACCCAAGAAAATTATTTTCCTGTGCCACTGTCGAGCAGAGCCACAGAAGTGATCCCCGGGGTGAATTTCCCGTCTCCCATCCAATCATCAAGATGTTTCTTGAAGAGTGCTAATGAGGAGCTTTGTTTGATATAGATAGGTAGTTTGTTCCAGAGTATGGGAAGTCTCTGGGGCAGGAATCTATCCCTCCAGCATGTTCTGTTTATTGTGGTGACAAGGTTTAAGTCCCTAGAGCGTGTGTGGAGCATGTCTAAAACCTCTGGGTTGGACATAGCTTTGTGTGTTAGGCAGAGATCGCCTCTGAGTAGGCGATATGCGACAGAGTAAAGCTGCAGTTATTTGAGACAGTCTGTGTAGGACATCTTTTTGAGGCCGGTAATACTCTGTGAGGTATTTCTGTGGCCTTTCCAGTTGTAGATGTCTTGTGAGCTACATACCAAAAGGGGCATTGTACTCTATAATGGGTCTAATGAGTGATGAGTAGAGGGGAGCAAAGACCTCTTTTTTTCCTGGATGAGAAACCTTTTGTGATGAGGTGTGCTACCTAGAAGGATTTCCTGACTACTGTGGCGATGCGATTGTCAAAGGAGAGACTACTGTCCACCTGTGTCCCAAGGTCTCATCACACTTTCAGTGTTAAGTAGACTACCGCCTATGTGGTAGTTCATGGGTACAGAGTTTTTACCAAAAGGGAAGACTGTGCACTTTTTGGCATTGAGCTTGAGGCCATGGCTTTGACACCAGGCATCTGTCTCAGCGAGGCCCTTTTGTAGGATGTCCACATCTTTTGGAGTTTTGATTATGGCTCCTAGTTTGTAGTCATCTGCGATCTTCATTAGCCAAAGACCTGTGTTAGCGTGTACTTCAGAGAAGTAGATACCAAACAGGAGAGGACCCAGGACTGAACCCTGTGGTACTCCACTTGTTACTGGTCTGAAGTTGGATTTCGAGTTTGCTACTTTCACAGTGTGGGTTCTGTCAGTGAGCCATTTGGCAACCCATCTTGTGACAGAGATGTATACCTAGTTTAGTGAGTTTATCTATAATTCCAGAGTGGGGGATGGTGTTGAAAGCCTTGGCGAGATCGAGATAGTCTGTGTGAACCACCTTACCCTCATCTACAGCTTTGGTGACTGTTTCAAAGAAGTCTATCAGGTTTAGGAGACATGATCTGCCTTTTACAAACCCGAACTGGGTGGGGTCCTGAGTTTGGAGATTACCAATGTCATTGTTTATAAGTTCCATGATGATACGTTCCATAGCCTTGCAGACCAGACTCAGGCTAATGGGGTGGTAGTTTCCGGGGTCTGTGGTGGCTCTCCCTTTGTGGAGTGGGATAACTGTCACTGTGCGCCATTCAGTGGGCACATAGCCTGAGGTGAGGCTATGATTGAACATGGTACTTAGGGGTGCCAGTTAGTTCTGTAGGTCATGTAGAACACAGCTTGGGTTGTTGTCAGGTCCCATGGATGCTGTGTTCTTGGCTTTGGATAGTGTTTTTTACCTGAGCAGGCGTGATTACAGGAACTTTGCATTCTTCTGGTATAGAGATGGGCCCTTTAGGGGATGAGAGGGGGGTAAAGTTAGCACTGAACCTATCTGCCAGGATGTTGGCAATATCAGTTGGTTCTGTATATTTAGTGCCCTTGTGCTGCAACTCGGAGCAGATCTGAGTGTTGCCATTGAGATTTTTTGCATAGCTATAGAATGCTTTGTGGTTGTCTTTAGTCAGTGGCGATTTTGTTTTCCTAACTAGCTTTGGAGGATTTTGAGGGATCTCAGCTTCTTACTGAGGCTGACCAGGGAATTTCTCCAATCATGGGATTTTTTTTTTTTTTTTTTTTGCAACAATTTTTCTTCTGTTGTAGTTTGTTTATGGCAGGGGACCGCCAGATTGGCTTCCTTTTTTTTTTTTTTTTTTTTTTTTTTGGAGGATAGCATCTTGGTTCTGTTGGGGATTGCACGATCCATGCACTCCTGTAAGTGCTTATAAAGTGCATTTATGTAGGATTCAGCAGTCATACCTCTACTGTCCGTCAGCATGGGTGATGTGAAGTCTGCCACTTCTGTCTTAAGAAGCGTGAAGTTGGCTTTGGAGAATTTTTTTTACTGTGGTTTCTCTAATGGGGGGTGGGGGAGGGATGTGGATGTCTAGGGTGATTAGCTTGTGGTCGGATCTTACCAACGAGGAGTTGACCTCTGGTGTGGAGCACTGGTTGCCCATGTTGGTAATAACCACATCTAGGATACTACTGCCCCTGGTGGGGTTGTGGATAAGGGCATTGGAATTTATGAATTCCAGAAAACGTTGAGCACAAGAGTTGGTACATGAGTAATTTTCCCAGTTAATGGTGGGGTAGTTGAAATCGCCCATTTTTCAGGTGTTAGGTTGTACCCTAATATTTTCCAGTGTATCAAGAAATGAGGAGTGGGAATCCTGGGGCATGGTGGGGGATCTGTAGCAAGCTACAATTTGGATTGCGGTCTTGCCCAGAGTTAGTTGCACTTGGATAATCTCGGATGCATTATGCTGAGCAACTAGCCTGGAGGTGTGGATATCCTTAATGAATATAGACACGCCTCCGCCTTTAGTGTTTTGGTCCAGGTTAGGTGGCCAAAAGGTGTGGTATGAATTATAGCCTGGAAATGCAGGGGTACTCTCTGGAGCCTTGAACCAGGTCTCTGTCACTGCACAGATGTCTATGTTCTCCATTTTAAGGAGTGCCTCAAGAGAGTGCATTTTGAGGTTTAGACTTCTAGCATTGAGTAGCAATACCCTCATTCTTCTTGCTTGTAACTGTTACAGTGGTGAATTTGTCATTTGAACCTTGCCTAAAAAAGGCACTATAGGGGTGGCTAGAGCCTTAGCCAGTATCCAGAATCCCAGGGGAGACGGGTGTAGACCATCTCTGGCAAAGCATCGTGGTTTGTCGATCATGTCATCCCAGGCACAGATACTGGATCCCCTTAGAATGACACCAGAAGCTTAGCCAATTGTTGGAAGTATGTCCTTTTGTCCTTGTACTGTGGTATCAGTCTGGGTGATGGCAGGATGCTACTCAGGGCTAGGGTCATACCTGCCTGGGCTACAAGATCTGACAGCTCCTCCATGTCCCTTTTCAGTCCAGGGAGGTACTTCTCGGGTCATTCACACCAACATGGACAATGAGTCATATTTGTACTTGTTGTGGAGTGACCTGAGTGCATGCATTATGTGGCGGATCCTGGCACCCAACAGGCAGCTGACAGTAACTTTCTCCTTGTTTAGTCTGGTGAGTGGAACATCAGTGTGCCTACTATAGAGTCACCTATGACTAGAGTGTTGGGTAGGTTATGCCTTATGGGCTGTGGTTGAGTGGCACACTGAGTTTGTGGGCTTTGTCATTTGGTTTGTGATGGGGGGGGGTGCAGGTTGCTTGTGTTTCTGCTTTGGAGGTCCCTGTTGCTTGGGCAGGTTTTTACTGAGAGCCTCCGCGCATGTAGGTGTGTGTGTGTTGTTTCTGTGTGTTTTGGTGGTGTAGGTTTTGAGGGACTACGTGTTGTGTGGTGTGGTGCAAGTGTTTACCTTCTCCTCTTGACTGTCTAGTCCAGTCTCAGGTGAAGAGAGCTTTGCTTCCAGTTTGGCTATATAAGTTTGGCTATATAAGTGCATCTCTCACAGGTTGTAGTGTTGGGTGGTAGGAGGAGAGGGTTGTCTGTGTACATGAGGCAATTGGTGCATTGCCCCAAGATGCCCAGATTCATCAAGTAGACAGGAGAAAACACCGGGAGCTTGACCCTTAGACATGCCTGGATAGGTGCTTATTCAAGTACTAAAAACGGTTTTCCTCTAGACAGTGAGGAAAGTGGAGTGCTGTAGTAATTTGTAGCTTAGTGCTTACAGTAAGTTCTGAACAAGTGCTGAGCTGAAAGAAACAGACTTGAGTGCTGAAAAAAACTGGCTAGTTCTAAGAAACAAAATTAAGCTAGAAGGCTTCCCTCCAACACAGAAAGGCTTGGGGGCTTTGAAGCCCACAAATAGTCCTGGACACAGCAAATCTGTATCTAGGCTAGACTAGCCACAGGAAAGGCAGGAAACAAGCTTAGAAAATGTTTTTTCTTCAAGTGGAAAGAGAGAAAGGAGGAGCAGAAACTAAGCTGATTGGCCTTCTCAAATGTTCTCCCTGTATTAGGTAGAATGAGGTAATGACACTAGACTGGGAGGAGGGTCACAGATCAAATTTACAGTAGGGGCGGGCAACTGCAAAGCCAACAACTGTAATAGGGAGGGAGGGTGGGAACAAACCGCAGAAATGTTAATCACAGCAGAAAAGCGGCAGTGAGCCTTTAAATGAAAGTTTTAAGCAGCTAAAGGAGCCTCTAGAGAAAGCTTTTAACTGCCAACAATTTATCAGAATCCAACATCCCAGCAGATGCTTAATAAAAGTGGACAATTTCCAGTTAATACGTCACACACACTGAAACTAGCTAGAAAGATATACAGTTGGCAAAGTGCTATAAATAACTCGAAAATATAAGCAAAAAAGCAGGATACTTATATATTATAGATCCGAGTTTGCTCAGTGTCCTTTCTTCGATTAGCTCAGTGTGAAATGGCAGAAACGGTCCCAACTTAACTTCTTAGGTAAAGTTGAAACCTGAGAACTTTTAAGAAAAAAAAGCTCAAAAGAACCAATGGAGGTGCTTAGTCTAAGCTGTAGTCCAGGTGACCTCAGTCAGCCAATGACCTTAAACAGTTCTCTCTCACTGAAATGCCTGATGGCTTTGGCTAAACCAAAATGTCCCTAAATATGTGCTCAGACACACAGCCTCCACAAACACTAGACCCAAACACAAGCCTGAATATGGACAATGCTACAAATATCCACACTACTTAGAAACAAACTGCAGAAATGCTTCTCACAGCAGAAAAGCAACAGTGAGCCTTAAATGAAAGTTTTAAACAGCTAAAGGGGCCTCTAGAGAAAGCTTGAAGGTACTGTTGTATGTTTAAGGATATACATTTAGCACTGCCAATAGAAACATGTAACTATGGAAACTGAAAAGCATCTTCGAAAATTCAAATGCTTGGTTGCCATAAAGAGAGCGAGACAATTACCTGGTAGAGTTGCTGGATATTCCAGCAAGAGCATGCACAGAAAGACATAGTTGCCTGTATGAAGTTTTCAGAGTCTGCTCTAGTTTTGAAAGCAATTAATGGATAGGGCACAGTATGTCTTTAGCTAAAATTGGTTGAATCACGGTTTCATATTTCTTTTAACTTTTAATTTATTGTGCAAGATTATTTCTGACTGCTTATTTGCTTTTTAGGTGGAATGCTTTGATGTTTGTGTTTCACTGTTGCAGTAATTACACTAGGGTTATCCTGCTGGCAGGCTACCCGCAGTCGGCCTGAATTCCGAAGTCCTGGTCCGGCGTCTGTTGCTGTCACCTCTTCCCTGATGTCAGAGCGCCAGGGGTATAAAAGATGCAGCAAACGCCATTTTCTTCATTCTTTCTTGCCACGTGGTGCCCGAAGCAAAAGCAGTTCGCAAGTGCCTATCGGCCGACTCCTGAGATTTTCGAAATTGAATTTCAGATCCGAAGTCTTCTATACCGTTGGGGAAACTTTTTTTCTTGCTCCAAACTGATGTCAGAAAGTTAATAATTGTATTTCTTGTGGGAAGCAAATACCTCATAAGGATTTTCATTCTTACTGTATTCCTTGCCTAGGCCCTGACCACGATGTTGCTAGTTGTCGGTTTTGTGCTAGATTTAACCAGCACACTAAGCGTCTGTACGATTTTGCCTTTCATTACTTTAGCCGAAGGTTTAACTATATAATGCCGTTGGAACAACCGACGACCGGAATTCATAAAAAGCACAAGGAGAAAGAAAAGGACAGGCATCTGAGGTCCAAAACAGACGACAAAGCCTCTTCTAGGCCAGTCGCCGGTTCGCCGGTGGTCAGTGAGGCACTTTCGCAGCCCCCGATTCTCGCTACCTCAGAGCCACAGGCCGCCTCAGACTCCCACGTGGAGACAACTAAGCCTCTGGATACTCAAGGTATTGGCCCTTCGGAAACTAATCCCTCAGATGGGTCCTGAGCCGCTGAGCAGGCATCGGCTTCTGAGGGTGTTTTCAGACCTACACAACTTTATATCAAGCTTACTTCAGCATCCAAGACAAAGTCTAAAACAGTTTTAAAGACAAGGAAACCATTTTCCAGGACAGACGTCTGTCTAAGAAACAGATGCTCAAAATGGCCGAAGACCTAATTTTATCAGGGGTTCCCATCCCCCTCCTGATAAGAGGCCTAGGCAAGATACTGAATATGATTCCTCTGATCAGGTTTCCATTTCCTCTGATTCCTCTTGAGAACAGGGATATTCTATTCCTCCCTATGAGGATTCTGATGCTGAAGAATCTATTCCTTCAGCTTCTCCTCCTGAGGATTACTCATTTGGGGAAACCCTGCATACCATGAGGGAGCATTTCCACTGGGAGAGCCAAGATTATTCAGATTCTAAGAAAAGGCTTAGAGACTTTCTTCTTCTACCTCAGCACAGACCTCTTGCAATTCCACCTGTTCTAGATATTGTAGATGTGTTTTCAGAGTCCGGCCTGTCTCCTGACTCATTACCTCCTGCACCTGTTAAGCTGGACAGATACTACAGGGTTCCAGATTCTCATAAATTTCTATATAAAAACCCTGCTGCTAACCTAGAAACCATCTCTCAGGGTCCCAAAGGGGTCAAGGCTGCTACTGCTAAAAACCCTGTCCCCTCAGATAGAGATTCTAGGACACTGGACAGATGGGGGAAAAAAGTCTACACTTCTGCTACCTTGGCTGTAAGGGCTTTAAATTGTCAGTTTCATATGCTCAAATATCAGCAATACTTAATGTCTTTGTTAAAACAGAAAATGTTGACAAATTCTGAATGTTCTGAGAACAAAGATTTGCAGGATTTATTGCATGCAGCTGAACAAGTGGGAAAACATATTTTGCAATGTGGTTATGATTCACTAGAGGCCTCTTGCAGGGCCGCTGTAACAGGTTCTGTTATTAGAAGGCATGCTTGGTTAAAGGAACAGACTCTGCCTGATCATGTTAAAGCAAAGTTATTGGATGCTGCATTACAGCATGATACTTTGGTGTTAAGGCAGAAGAGGTGTTGAAGAAAATGGAGGATAAAGCTAAATCTATGCAGACAGTGAAGGGTTTCTTACAGGTACAGCCACCCAGATTTAGAAGGAACTGGCCTTCTAAGAATTGGTCCTTTCCTGTGTCAGACAGGCCACAAAGAGGCTGATACCGACGCCCTAGAGGCAGGCAACAGCCCCAGGGCTCATACAGGCCCAAACAACGGGATGCTTCTACCTCCAAAAGCGGAGAAGACAAATCACAGCCATATAGGAAACAGTTCCAATGACTTCCCTCTGCCAATGCCAAGCATTTCTCTCTTCTTGGCAGCACCCTTAGGGGGAAAGCTAGCACTTTTTTTTCACAGAATTGGCACACGATCACACAGGACAAATGGGTCCTAAACATAGTCTCTCAGGGCTATAGGTTCCACTTTCACACCCTTCCAAAGGCAAAAGGTATGCCAGACTTGCCACAGAATCAATGGGCAGAGGCACAAAAACAAGTAACATCTCTCATGGACATGAAGGCCATTCAGCCTGTGCCACAACAGGAGCAGGGACAAGGATTTTGCTTAAGACTTTTCTTAGTACCAAGAAAGGACAAAGCATAGAGACCAATTCTGGACCTGTCTATTCTAAATACTTATTTGAACGTACCAAAATTCAAAATGTTGACTCTGCAACAGCTTCTGCCCATGCTGGGAAAGGAGGCTTGGCTTGTAACTTTGGACCTCAGAGGCATACCTGCATGTCCCAATCAGACAATCTTGCAGAAAATACCTCAGATTCATAGCTGGCTCGATGCACTGCCCTTTGGCTTATCTACTGCGCCCAGGGTCTTCACAAAATGCCTGGCACCAGTAATTGCATTTTGCAGACAACGAGGAATACAAATATATCCCTACTTGGACAACTGCCTTATTCAAGCAGAGACCAAAGACATTCTACTAAAGCATCTGGTGTTTGTAAAAAGATTACTAATTTGCCTATCTCAAGAGATAATATTCCTGGGTCCAAGCTTAAATACAACTGCCCAGATGGCTTATCTCACGCCAGGCAAACAAAGGCAACTGACTTCTTACTTCAAAAGCATGGCAACAAAGACCCAGTTATTTGCAAGAAAAATTCTGCAGGTTCTGGGCTACATGGCCTCCTGCATTCTGCTAATTCCATATGCAACACTGCATATGAGGAAACTACAGTGGTATCTAAAAAGTGTTTGGACTCAACATTGCCACAGTCTGGAATCATTAATTACAGTCATTCCCTGCCTGCAACAGGAGTTTCGATGGTGGGCACAGGCCTGTCACCACAGCAAGGGACAGCCATTCACTTTACCCACAGCCAGGCAAACACTAACAGATGCGTCAAATTATGCCTGGGGGGCCCACATGACAGGAAAATGTATTCAGGGCACATGGCCACCAAACCAAAGGCATCTTCATATCAATCAAAAAGAGATGCTAGCTGTACAAAATGCCCTGACAGCCTTCAAGGACCTACTTCATCCAGGACAGCTGCTGATAAAGACGGACAACATCACAGTTATGTGGTACATAAGCAAGGGGGCACGCATTCTTACCCCCTCTGCAGACAAGCTATGATTTTGTGGAACACAGCATTGACCTACCAAGTACACCTGCAAGCACAATTCCTGCCAGGAAAAACAAATGCTCTGGCAGACAAACTAAGCAGAAACCTCATGGATCCTCACGAGTGGAAACTAGATCCACAAATCTTCAGCATGTTAACAAGGGAATGGGGATGCCCAGACATAGATCTTTTTGCCTCCCCTCACAACTGCCACATCAGAGATTCTGCACAAGGAATGATCACAAACAAGCATGGAAAGTGGATGCCTTGTCATTCAGCTGGAACAACCTTACAGTATATGCCTTTCCTCCACTGCCTGTCCTCCCAAAGGTCAGACAAGAAAAGTCACAAATGATACTAATTGCTCCAGATTGGCCACGCCAACACTGGTACCCAGTCCTAAGGAGCTTGTCTCAAGGCCCAGCCTGAACATTGCCTCAAATTCCTCATTTGCTGACCCAACAAAACAATCAGATCCTGCACAGCCACCTCAGAACCCTAAATCTAGCAGCGTGGCGGATAGTATGACCATTCAGGATACACCTCTCTCTGAAGCGGTTATGGGTGTTATTTTGGAGACCAGGAGGCCCAGCACCAAGAAATCGTATGCAGAAAAATGGAAGAGATTCTGTGCTTGGAACCAGGCGCAAGGAATTGACATGCTTGTACCAGATATTCCTCAGATTTTACAATATCTGACTGAGATGCTGGACAAAGGCTTATCCTTCTCATCAATTAAGATCCATGCCTCTGCCATTTCAGCTCATTACAATACAGAACCACCAATTTTTTCACATCCATTGCTTAGGCAGTTCCTCAGGGGGGCAAAAAACATAAAGGAGAGCACCAATACCTGCATGGGACCTCAATTTTGTCGTGGAAAAACTCACGCTGCCTCCTTTTGAGCCAGCCAATACAGCAGATATTAAATTCTTATGGAAAACAGCTCTGCTCCTAACAATAACTTCAGCAAGAAGAGTCTCAGTTACAGGCATTAATGGCTGTGGAACCTTTTATTATCTTCCATCCGGACAGGGTTTCTCTAAGGACAAACCCAACATTTATGCCTAAGGTAGTGTCCAGTGTGGCTCTTAACTAAACCATTCATTTGCCTACTTTTTATCCAAACCCACAGAATAAAGGGGAGAGACTTCTGCATTCTTTGGACATACAGACCGCTATGCTTCTACTTGGGCAAACCTAAAGTTTTCAGAAAGACTGAGCAGCTTTTAGTGGCATATGCTGCAGGATCACAAGGAAAGGCTATCTCAAAGCAGACTATTTCAAAATGGATAGGACACTGCATTTGTTTCTACTATTCACAGCATGGCAAATCGGTGCCTAAGGGCATTAGACCACATTCTACCAGGGCAGCAGCCACCTCAGCAGCCTTCCTCAGAGGTGTACCAACCAAGGATATTTTGGAGGCTGCAACTTGGACTTCAGTGCACACCTGTACCAAGCACTACCACTTACCTCTTCACTCTAAATCCATAGCAGGCTTTGCCACTGCAGTTCTGCAGAGCCTTATAGCCACTCCTAATGCTGTTTAGACCCAGCCGCCCTACCTCAGCTTTGGGATTCAACCCAAGTGTAATGACTGCAGCAGTGAAACATGATAAACATAGTACAGTTATGCACCTACCATAAATGTAGATGTTAGTGTATTCACTGTTGCAGTCCAGGTTACCCACCCACCATCCCCCCCTTCTTTGCTGGGACTTCTCTCTATCCTATACAACCTATGTGGTGTATTTGCTTGTAGATGAAGGTTTTGTGTATGTTAATGCATGCTTTAATTAGCAATGTTTTTATAGCCTACCTTTTGGGGGCACCTGACATCTGGGGCAAGAAAAACTGAAGAAAATGGCGTCTGCTGCATCTTTTATACCCCTGGCGCTCTGACGTCAGGGAAGAGGCGACAGCAACAGGCGCCAGACCAGGACTTTGGAATTCAGGCCGACTGCGGGTAGCCTGCCAGCAGGATAACCCTAGTGTAATGACTGCAACAGTGAATACACTTGAGCATCTACATTTATGGTAGGTACACAACTGTACTTTTTGTTTCAAGTAGAATTTTATGGTCTAATGCTTGTGGTTGGCGATTTTATTTATAGGTTTAGGATGTGTACAGTGAATTGGCGCACTTTTAACTGGTGTCTGCCTATTGAATGACTGCACAGAATTACATGCTGTTGTTCAGATATACAAAAGATGGATTATTTTAAGGGTAAATAGTAATTTGTGTTCTTGGTTTGTCAGAAGTCTGTCCGGTGGGAATCACCGTGAATACAGGGCGAGGGTATTAGGACTATAGAGGCATTACCCCCCCCTTCTTTTTCTAGAAAGTGTGTGTATGCATACTAATCTCAGGTGAGTTTCAGGTAATGTAGAAGAGATTTCATTGAGACATGTGAGACCTGTCTAAAATGAATGGCATCCTAGTAAGCCAGGAAATGTAATGCTAATCTTCATTTTGGGTGTGTCAGAATACTGGCTGTTACTTGAGGCAGCAATGTGTTTACCATATGCAACTCGCATGTTAATTGATGTAGCTCAAGGGGAGGGGTTTACCTAATTAAGGTCTTTTCCTTGGATATAAAAGGTACAGGGTTTGATTCTGACCTGTGGTTATTGGCTAGGCTTATAAAAGTCTGCATACTGATAGCCTAGTATTTGATTATGAACCTGTACCCCTGCTTTTGTCACTTGTGTCATTTGGGGGTGACAGTGGGCAGCTCTGCAATGGTTCAAAGTCCCAGCAACATTAGAATTAGTGCAGCCAATGTACAAGGACCCAGTGACACAAGTACGAACAGTGGTCAGACTCTGAGCGTTTCATAGTGGAGTGGATGCGCCTCAGGGTTCAGCTTTGAGCTCACTGTTCATATGTTCATACTGGTAATTGACTACATTAGCAAACAGTTTGGAGGGGAACAGATCAAGAAAATACAGGCGGTGGTGGTGCTGCGGCAGTGTTGTCGCCCCACAGTAAGACGTTGTCCTGTTCGATTCTCAGCTAGAGCGTCTTCTGTGTGGAGATGTGCGTGAATGGGCGTACCTTCTTTGAAGGTTGTGCGTCAGGGCTGGCAACTCTGCACGTAAAAATCTACTGCCAATCGTTAGCGGACCGGAGTTCCGCTGTGGTGACCCCTAACCGGGAAAAGCCGAAAGACACAACAACTTAATAATTTTTCTTATTCATTAGATTAGTCTTACAATAGTTTTGGTAGATTTATATAAGATCCCTTACTCTTCTTGAATAGCTTAGTTGTAGTGGCCTCGTGTTTGGCCTTTTGTTTCCTTGACTATATAGATATTTAGATTTACATATTTAGCTGAGTTGGCCCTTTTTCCTCTGGGCCCATTGTTTAGACTGTGTGATTTCTATTCTAGTTATCACCTGATCTGAAGTAGGAGATTCATTTGTCTGCAACCTGTGGGTTATGGATCCGACATCGGATCCGAACCGGCATGGTTTACCAGCTATGGATCCAAGCTCTCAGCTCCTCCCCTCACCCATAATGCCCTGCTCTCCCTACATGACCTCAGATCTTGTTTGCCGCGCTGGTGACCAGATTTGTGGTCCTAAGCTCTTCAGCTAAGTGCTCTTTTTTCAAGTATTTAGAGTGTTAAAAATTGTAATTTTGTGTGAAAGTTGTGTGGAAGTTTAGGTTTCCCTATTACTTAATTATACTTTCTAGTGTTTTAAATTTAATTTTACCTTCCCTCCCCTCGCTGGTAGCGTAGTGTGTGTTGGGGCCTGTTGTGTGCTTTAGTTACTTTGCTTTTACCCTTAGTTTAAGTAACTTTTTTTTGTACTTTGGGATGTCTGAACAACCCAAAGCTGTGTTCTCTAAGTGCTCCGAGTGTGGCCATAAGCTTTCCCCGGCTGATGGCCACACTCAGTGCGTTAGATGCCTTGGGGTTGAACACCTCACTTCTGGATGTTCCATTTGTGCAGGGTTCACCCCCAGGGCATTGAAGGAGCGGAGGTCCTAGCTTGTCTTGGCGGGTCTTTTGCCACCGGACTCTGCTCCGGCCTCCGCTCCTTCGGGGTAACTGCTTTCACGGTTGTCTCCTCTCCGGCTCCCTCCTCCTCCTGGGACTCAACCTCCTGTAGTGGTTCGAGGAGAGGGAAGATAGAAAGAAGGACCGGAGGAGAAGCACCATAAGCGGCGGGCGAGACCTCTGTTTCGGCCCCGCCAGCCAAGCGGCTTCTCCTCCGGCCTCCTTGTCTGCTGGTTCTCCCTCCTCGGCCCGGTCACCTGTGTGTTTTCACCGGGACCTGAGGAGCAGGAGACCCGATCTGGGCCGAGGCTATCCAGGAGGCACTCTAGGCCTACCTCTGTGGCCTCGTCGAGATCGGCCTATAGCCTGTCAGACGCTGATCTGGACTGGATGATGAGAAGGTTCATCCAGGCCCAGATGCAGATGGGAGTGCTCTTGCCTCCCCTCTGGGGGAGCTCGACCCCTTTCTTAAGCCAATTGCTCCTTCTCCGACCCGCTACCGGGTTCGAGCTGTTGGAGCCGAGCAGCCGAGCCGGGTGGGTCGGCGCCGATAGTACTGGTACCGGATCTGACCCTGCCCTCGAGTGCTTCGGATCCGACCTCGGAGCCTGGATCTGAGCCGGATCCGGGGATCAGTGCTCCTTCGGCGCCCGTCTGTGTCGGAGCGCACTGTCCCCGGATCTGAGCGCCGGGCGTCTGCTCGATCCACTCTCGGATCCGAGGGAGCCGATTGTCGGATCCTTTGGTCGAGGTCGGCTCCCCTTCAGCTTTTGATGTAGTGGAGAGGGCCCTGTTGAGGGTCTCCGGACCCCCGGCACTTGCTTCGGCTCCGTCCCGCGCTCCATCTGCACTGGGTCAGGCTTCCACCATCCGGCCCTTGGGACAGCCCGCTCCTTTGCCCCAAGCTGTTCCCCTGGAACAGGTCACTGTTTGCGAGGAGTCCTCTGACAGCCCCCCGGAGGATGTTCCCCGCAAACATGCGTGCAAAAGGAGGCACATTGACTCCCCTGAGTCTCTCACTGAAGACACGGATTTGGAGGAAGGGGAAGGCTCCCCAAGATCACCCCCCCCCCGAGGATGTCTCATTTGGAGACATCATGGAAATGCTCCGCATAAGGGGGGGGGTGGTGGTCTGCCCCGAAGTCTTCCTCGGACGAGTCGTGTTCTTGGAGGCATTTGAAGCGGGCCCGTCTACCTCTTGGGTGTCCCCTCCTGCCGACCCCCTGGTGGACCTCATTACCACCAGGGCGTGGAAGGAACCGGACAGCGTGGAGCCATTCCCAAAAAGGCCCGACCGTATCCTCAGTCCCCCGGCTGACCGTGCCCATTGGAGTAAGGGGCCTCCGGTAGATGCCATGTTGACGGCCACCAAGAGGGAACTTGCTCAGGAGAGTCCCTCAGTCCATCCCCCGAGCAAGGAGTCTCGGATGATGGACCGCTTAGGGAAGCGGATGTTTAGTTCAGCGACCTTCTCTGTGAGGGCACTGAACTACCTGGCACACGTGATTAGGATGCAGCGCGATCTTATAAAAGAATACGCTGCATCCCCCCCAGAGTCCATGTCGGAGGAGGACAAAGTGCTGCACTCCACCCGTATGGCCACTCAGGTCCGTCACTAATACTTCTATGCGGCTACTATCCCATGCTACGGAAGGTGCCGCTAGAGCCGCAGGGGCAGGCCTAGTTACTAGACGTCAGGCCTGGCTCCGTCATTGCGACGTGTCGCAGCCCTTCAAGGCGTCATTTGAACGCCCCTTTCGATGGTTCTGCCCTCTTTGGCAAAACTGTTCGCAACACTTTGACCCAGAGCGAAAAGGACGGGAAGACGCTGTCTGCCGTCTGAATCCGCTTCTCTGCACCCCAGAGGCCCTATTCTAGGAACCAAAAGGGTCAGAAGAAGATGTGGTTCCGGAAGTCGCAGCAATCCCAGCCTGCTCCGGACAACCAGTCCTTCTGTGGCAGAGGAGGACAGCGTGGACGCCGCCCTAGGGGCAGAGGGGCTCCCAGGAACTTCGGGTCCAGAGAACCCTTCTCTGAACGGCCCGCAGCAGCCATGAGGGTTGCCCGGCTGCTCCACTCTGGAGGCAGTCGGGGGACGTTTTTCGGAGCACCTAGCGGCATGGGAGTCCATAACATTAGACCGCTGGGTTCTCCAGATCATATCCAGAGGATACCGTATCCCCTTTCTTCACTTGCCAAAATTGAAGTCCCTCCCCGACGTTCCACCCGGTCAGTGGGAGGCCGCTTTGGCAGAAATTGGCCATCTGTTAAAGAAAAGAGCCATCCAGCCCGTCCCCAGACCAGATCGGATTAGGGTTCTACTCCAGGTTCTTTTAGTGCCAAAAAGACGGGGATCTAAGACCAATTTTAGACCTTTCTCTTGAACCTGGCAGTTCCCAAGGAGAAATTCCAAATGGTTACGTTGCAGTCTATTCTCCCCTTCTGGGAGAAAACCACTGGATGTGCTCCATAGACCTCAAGGATGCGTACTACCACATACTAATGGACAGGCGCTCCAGGAGGTTTCTCCGCTTCCGGCTGGGAGCCAGTCACTACCAATTCCGGGTCCTTCCCTTTGGTCTCACCACAGCCCCCAGGGTGTTCACCAAAGTATTAGCAGTGGTAGCGGCCCACCTGAGGCTTCAGGGGGTGCAGGTCTTTCCTTACCTGGACGACTGGCTTCTCACCGCCCCAACAAGGCATCTACTTCTCTTGGCGCGAGACTCCTTGCTCCACGCCTGGGCATCACGATAAACACAAAAAATCCAACCTAGCACCCACGCAGCTCATAGATTTTATAGGTGCCAGGTTAGACACGAGGAGATTGAGAGCCTTCCTCACAGCGGACAGAGTGCAAAGCCTACAGCTCCAGGTGCGGGCCATTCTCCACTCAAGCTCAGTTCCGGCGGAGTTGGTCCTGAGGGCCCTAGGGTCCATGGCGGCAGCGATTGCGCTTCTTCCTCTCGCCAGGTTCAATATGCGTATCCTTCAATGGACACTCATGGTTCAGGGGTCGTATCTTGCTCTTCCTCTGCATCATCCCATTGCGATCAGCAAAGTGTGCAGGCGGACCCTCCTGTGGTGGCTACACTCTCCAGATCTCCATGGAGGCCGCCCCTTTTGTGCCTTTCCCCCTCTCGCCACGGTGACCACTGACGCCTCCCGCCTCGGGTGGGGGGGGGGCATTTTGCAGGCCGGACGGTCCAAGGCACGTGGGACGATTCAGAGACCTCGCTGCATATCAATGTTCTAGAGATGAGAGCAGTGCTCTTAGCGTTGCTAGCACTTCAGGACTTTCTTCCCTTGGGAACAATTGCGATTCAATCGGACAACATGTCTGTTGTCTGGTTTATCAACAAACAGGGGGGAACCAGGTCTTGCCCCCCTTTGTCGAGAAGCCATGACAGTGTGGGAATGGGCAATTTCCACCAACTGCTTTCTCATAGCAACGCATATTCCGGGTCGGTCCAACATCCTGGCGGACAAACTCAGTTGCACCATTCTCACCCCCTACGAGTGGTCTCTCAATACTCTGGTAGCGGAACGCATCTTCGCACAGTGGGGAACTCCTTGTTGCGATCTTTTTGCGTCTCCCTCAAACACCAAATGCGACAGTTTTTTCGCCCTGATACCTCCTCCCGGAGGTTCCCCAAGAGACGCTCTGGTGCATGCTTGGCCACCCGGTCTTCTTTATGCTTATCCCCCCTTGCCTCTGATGCTCCGTTCTTCAGAAAGCCTCTCTGTTGGGGTGCAGAATGATCCTCATTGCTCCTTTTTGGCCTCGACAGATCTGGTTCCCCTTCCTAAGGTCTCACTCAGTGAATCCTCCTTGGATTCTAGATCCCATTCCGGATCTGATTTCTCATCCATCCCACTTATCTCCTCCGAACCTGGACAACCTCAAGCTGACCGCTTGGCTGCTCCAGTTCCACTCCTGATCAGGACTCCCGGTATTTCGTCCCCTGTTAAGGCCATCCTGGTGGCAGCTCATAAGCCATCTACTAGGAAAGTCTACCGTAGCAAGTGGAAGTGGTTCTCTTTGTGGGCGGGCGGCAAGGCCTAAACCCTTCACAGTTCCTCTCCCTTTGGTGCTTGACTTCTTAACCACTCTTTTTAATGATGGTGCCAGCAGTTCCACGGTTAAAGTACAACTCACGGCAATTTCTCATTATCACATTGGTCATGACTCCAGTCCACTGATGTCTGCCAAATTGTGTAAGATTTTCCTTAAAGGTACTTTTCTTCTCAGGCCCCCTATAAAGCAAGCGGTTCCTCCTTGGGACCTTTCCTTAGTTCGTCAGGCCTTGACCCCTTGAACCGGCTACGGTAGATCTGAAATTCTTATCTTTCAAGACCGCCTTCTTAGTAGCCATTACTTCGGCCAAGAGAGTCTCAGAGCTTCAAGCATTATCAGCTAAACTTCCTTACTTGGTCTTTCATCCGGACCGTGTTTACCTCAGGACCAACTCGTCCTTTCTTCCTAAGGTAGCTTCTGAAGCAAACATTAATCAATCCATTAACCTCCCTGTTTTCTTCCCTAAATATCAAAACAAGGGTGAATACAAGCTTCATTTCTTAGACGTTCACAGGCAACTTAGATTTTATCTAAACAGGACTGCTGGTCATAGACAATCCGACCAGTTGTTCATTTCCTTTGCTAAATTTAATTTGGGCAAGCCAATTTCCAGTGTCTCATTATCTCGCTGGATTTCACAATGTATCTTACTAGCTTATCAAGCTTCGGGAAGGCCCGCACCGGAGGGTGTACATGCCCATTCAACCCGGTCAGTCTCTACCTCGGCAGTCTTTAAGGCTAGGATTCCTCTAGATGATATTTGTGCAGCAGCCACGTGGGCTTCATCTCATACCTTTATTTCCCACTACAAGTTGGATCTTACATCTAGGGGTAGAGCATCCTTTGGCTCCGCGATGCTCCGGAATATCCTTCCATGATGGCCGCCCAAGATTCAGGTAGCTGGGGACTCTGTCCCACAGGTTGCAGACAAATGAATCTCCTACTTCAGATTTAGAAGTTATGTACTCACCATAACGTTCCATCTGAGTAGGTGTATTCATTTGTCTGCAACCATCCCGCCCTCCTATCTCCCTGGCCTTTCAGTTTCCTGCATATGTTGTGTTACCCTTTTCAGGGTGTTTATGCTGTTGGCAAACTCGATCTGAGGTCATGTAGGGAGAGCAGGGCATTATGGGTGAGGGGAGGAGCTGAGAGCTTGGATCCATAGCTGGTAAACCATGCCGGTTCGGATCCGATGTCGGATCCATAACCCACAGGTTGCAGACAAATGAATACACCTACTCAGATGGAACGTTATGGTGAGTACATAACTTCTAATTTTTCTAGGCTTAAGTTTAGCCTAGGCGTGGTTTGTGATGCATAACGGACTGTGACTTTTAGGCTTCATTTAGGAATTTTCTTGAATACGTCTGAGGATAAGGACAAATACCCAAAGTCTGCATTCAAGAAATGTCCAGACTGCAGGCAAAAGATGTCTGTGACTGATGGGCATGTTCAGTGCGTATATTGTTTAGGTGCTGTGCATTTGCAGGAGTCCTGCAGTATTTGCCACTCCTTTTCTGCGAGGGTTTTGTTGGAGAGGAAAAGGAAGCTTGTTGATGGAGGCTTGCTGAAGCTTTGATTGACCAGGATGGGGCTAGCAAGTCCTCCAAGTCTTCCAAATCTTCAAGAGATTCCAAGGTTTCTAGAGAAAAAAGTAAAAAAAATAGGAGGATTCCAGGACATCGGCTCCACAGCTGTCGGAGCAGTGTGTCCTTTTGTTTTGGAGCCGGCCCACAGCCCTGGAGCCAGTATCTGAGACCTGCTTCTCCACTCCTTCAGTCGGCACTGTCTGTGTGCACTCCTCTAGGTCTTCTGTCAGCCTCTCAGATTTGGATATGGACCGATTGATGCAAAAGCTCTTACGGGTATCAGGCCTTGCTAAATTGTCATCGGTTTCATCTACTCTGATGTCCTCTGTTCCGACCACGAAACTCTCCTGTCTGGTCCGGGGAGGATAGTCGCACCGACTTGTCTGTGCCGACTCCTCTCGGGGCCTCAGCTCAGATGAGCTTGGCTCCTACCTCCGACTCTGAGCCCACGGCCTCTGTGCAGGTGGGGCTTGTCGGTTCCTTAGGGTCAGTCGACTCCTCATCAGAGCCGTGATGCCTTCGAAGCCATGAGGAGAGCCTTGTCCCCAAAGACATCCTCGACACCAAGTGTGGCTTTTTCCCCCAAAGTGCCTGTGTCCGCTTCTGCCTCCATCGTCCAGGCCAAGCGTAGAGACCCTGAACCTCAGGTAGCCCCACAGGGCACCCTTTGCAATTCCAAGACATCACAGAAGCCCCCACTGAGGAGGTCCCCAGGAAGAGATTGAGCAAGAGGAGACACTTGGACTCCCCACGGGAGTCTTTGACATCTGACACTGACTTGGGTGAGTCAGAAGGGTCCCCCCTCTTAGTATATCTCCTTTGCAGAGATACTCAAGATCCTTAGGCAGAGGAGTGACAGTCCAAAAGCCCTACTGAGGACGAGTTAGTTCTCCTGAAGGCTTTCGGGTCTCAACCTTCCACCTCTTGGGTGTCTCGGCCCGTCGAGCTCATGCAGCTGGTCTCTCGGAGGGCGTGGGAGTCGCCGCAGTCCATGGTACCTGTTCCTCTGTGCCCTAAGTTCATTTCTGCCCTCGTAGATGAATCCTTTTTGTCTAAAGGAGTCCCTGTTGATGCCATGGTGGTGGCAGCTGCCACCAAAAAGGAAATGTCTGAGACTTGATTGTTGATCCATCTTCCTAACAGAGAGTCCAGGATCATGGATCGATATGGGAAACTCATGTTTAATTCAGCGACTTTTTCACTCCGATCCCTGAACTATGTGACCCATTTCACTGGACTGCAAAGAGGTCTCCTTAAGGAGTTGGGAGATGCTCTTCAGGGTACTGTAGTGGCAGGGGATTCCGACAAAGTTGCTGCCCAGCTTGCTACCCTAAATTCCATTGTGAAGTCATCCATACGTCTCATATATGCAGCCGATGGGATGAATATGGCAGCAGGTACAGGAATTGCTCTAAGACATTCCTGGATGTGCTTGTGTTCCGTCATGGAGCCCTTTAAGTCTTCATTTATCAACCCTCCTTTTGATGGCTCATCCGTCTTTGGGCCTAAAGTGAAGGAAACTCTGACCAGGTGTGAACAGGAGGGAAAGACTGTCTGCCGTCAGAGTCCATTTTTCCATCCCTACTCTGCCTTACCCCAAAGGGGAGGAAAAATGTGGTTCCAAAAAGCCCAAGGAGCCTTTCAGGACACATGTGGTGAAACCCCCCTCTAGGGGCAGAGGAGGGGGTAATCATGGAAGACTCCACCCTCGCGGCAGAGGGGGTCCGCATCACCAGGGTGACTGAGATCACTTCTCTGGTCAACCCTATCAGCGCTCCTGAAAGGAGGTCCGACTGTCCTGCTCTGGAGGCAGTCAGGGGTCGCTTATCTTTGTACCCAGATGCCTGGCAAGATATAATAAATGACAGCTGGTACAAAGTATTATTTCCAGAGGGTATTTTATACTGTTCTCCAATCCACCCACCCCCACAAGGAGAATCCTGGACATTCCACCCAGTTACAGGGAGCAAGCAACTATAGAGGTCCACAAGTTGCTAGAAAAAAGTCATTCAGACAGTCCCAGCAGACCAAGCAGGATCCAGAACTTACTCAAGATTTTTTTTGGTTCCAAAGAAAACAGGGGACTAGAGACCTATTTTGGACCTCCTCAGACTCAACCAATTTGTGAAGAAAGAGAAGTTCTGAATGGTCACACTAAGTCTGTAATTCCCTTTTTAGGGAAAGAGAATTGGATGTGCTCAATAGATCTCAAGGATGTGTACTACCATATAAAAATGGCCAGGCTGTCCAGAGATAATCTGCATTTCTAGCTGGGAGCCAGTCATCATCCGTTTCAGGCCCTGCCCTTTGGTCTCACTACAGCCCCCAGAGTGTTCACCAAATGCATGGCAGTGGTCACTGCTCACCTGAGGTGTGTAGGATTCCAGGTGTTTCCATACCTAGACGATTGGCTGCTTATCTCCACCACCAGGCATCAACTCATTCAGGCAAAGGGAATACACTCTGACACTGCAATCACTTGGGCATTACAGTCAACTCAGAAAAGTCTGCCTTGTTGCCATCGCAGCATATCGTCTTTAATAGGGCAGAGTTGGACACTTCAACCACCACTCTACGACTACCAATCAAGAGAGTCTTTCTTCTTCGCCAGCACCCCAGCTCATTGGTGTCGAAGGACAGAGCACCAGCTGCAGAAGTTTTAAAAGCATTGGGTTTGATGGTGGCAGTGATCTTGGCCATACCATTAGCAAGGATGCATAGGCAGATTCTTAAATGCCTGCTTTTCACTCAATGGTCTTATCAGGAACTTCCAATGAATCACATTTCAATTACGAACTCTTGCAAGAGGGATTTCCAGTGGTAGTTGACATCTCTTGTAACCATAGGACGCCCCTTTGTACTACCCCCTCCAGTAGCCACTGTGATCACGGACGCTTCCCTGATAGGGTGGGGGGGCATTTTCAGGGAAAGACTGCCCAAGGTACATGGACAGATCAGGAGTCACATCTGCATATCAATGTTCTGGAGATGAGAGCAGTACTTCCAGGACACACTTCCTCTAGGGACTATTACAATTCAGACTGACAGTGTCAGTGGTCTGGTACTTGAACAAGCAGGGGTGGGGCCAAGTCTTATCCTCTTTGCCGAGAAGCCCTCAGTTTGGCAGTGGGCTGTCTCCTCCCAACGCTTTCTGTTGGCAATGCACATCCTGGGGAGATCCAAAGTGACTGAGCAGGGCAATGTTGTTGCTGCACGAGTGGTCCCTCAAACAAGAGATTGCAGACAGGATTTTCCGCAAATGGGGCCAGCCGTGCTGCGATCATTTTGCCAGTCACATCAACATGAAATGCAGAAGCTACTTTGCCCTGATTCCCCCTCCGGGAGAAACCCCAAGAGATGCACTCCTACACGATTGGCCCCCAGGTCTCCTCTATACATTTCTTCCAGTCCCACTAATACCCAGACTTCTACAGAAAGCAAAGTCGCTGGGATGGACCATCATTCTTATAGCCCCTCATTGGCCTCTGCAGATTTGTTTCCTATTTCTTCATCTCTTGGAGGATTCATGGATTCTGGACCCAATTCCGGACCTTCTGACATCCATCGGGGGACCTTCATCCTTCCTTGCAGTCACTGAAGCTAACAGCTTGGCTGCTTCAGTTCCCCTCATAGCCAGGCGTCATAACCTTTCTGATGAGACAAGGCAGTTCCTCTTGTCTTCCCATAAGCCATCCACCAGAAGATTATATCCTAGTCAGTGGAAGAGATTCTCCATATGGGCCTCAAAGCAGAACATTGATCCTTATCAAGTCCTCTTGACATCCATATTAGAATTCTTGACTATGATCTTCAATAAAGGAGCTGCAGCCGCTACAGTTTGGGTCCAGTTGGTTGCTATATTTAACTTTCATCTGAGTTGACGGGCTAAATATGTCCCACAAGTTGTCCAATGCCTTTCTCAAAGTAACCTTTCACATGAGGCCTCCAGTGAAAACTCCTTATTCTCCCTGGAATCTAAATTTTATGCTGTTTCGTATAATTCTCCCCCCGTTTGAACCAGCATGATCTTGTGATCTCAAATTCTTATGGAAAACCATATGTCTGGTGGCTATTACTTCTGCCCGCAGTGTCTCAGAACTTCAAGCCTCATCTATCAGCCCTCCTGATTTGGTTTTTCATGTTGATAGATATCTTAGGACAGACCCCTCCTTTTTGCCCAAAGTTTGTTCAGAATCTAATATTAACCAAGTCATTGAATTGCCAGTCTTCTTCCCTAAGCATTCCAATAAACTAGAGTATATGCTGCACAAACTTGACATTCACAGACAGCTCAGATATTATTTGGACAGAGCAAAAGATGTTAGAAAATCAGACCAACTCTTTGTGTCTTACTCTGAAGCCAGAAAAGGTAGACCAGTGGCTAAAACAACGCTTTCAAAATGGCTTTCTGATTGCATCACCTTTGTTTATTCAGCTGCTACTATGCCCTTACTACACAAGATTAAAGCTCATTCTACCAGAGCAGTTTCTACATCTTCTGCATTCCAAGCCAAATTGCCCCTTGATAACATTTGTGCTGCAGCCACTTGGTCTTAGCCTCATTTTATCACTCATTACAGTTAAGGCCTGCAGGGACAGGGCTTCCTTTGGGTCTACGGTCCTGAAGAATGTACTGCCGTGAGCCACCCGAGATTGAGGGTGCTAGGGACGCTACCCATCAGTAAAGAATGAACGGCGAGATTGAACAACTTCACATTAAGAAGTTATGTACTCACCATAACATTCCATGTGAGTTGTTCCTTCTTGCCTTCATTCTTGCATCTCTCCCTCCATCCCCCACCTGGCTGGTAGGTGACCTAGAGACTGGTCTTATCCTTGTTACTCAATTCTTTTTCCTCTCTATGGGAGGGTAGTTCTCTTACATGGATATAGTACACGCAGCAAACAAGATCTGAGGTAATTCCAGCAGTGCATCATGGGATAAGGGGCTTGGCCTCGAGCTACTGGTAAACCTTGAGCTTTGCAAGCAGACGTGTCGGAGCCGATGGATCGGTTCCGAACCCATCATTAAAGAATGAAGGCAAGATGGAACAACTCGCATGGAACTTTATGGTGAGTACATAACTTTATTTTTGTCTACAGGAAGGGTTTGGGCAGGGGCTGGTTGCCTTTGGTGAAAAAAGGCGAGTCTAATCTTGCACCAGGTAATGGAGATGTACACTTACAGGGTGCAACATGTCCACTGGCATGAACAAGGGTCATGGGTAGAGTATAACAAAATATTAAAAACAGTTATGAGGTATATTTGTTTACTAGAATAGTACAACCGGGTAGTGCCCATTTCCAGCAGAGGTCTTGGTCGAAAAGCTGCAAGACTTAAGACCAGAACATATTGAAGGTTTCAAACAAAGTATTTATACTGGCTAAATACACAAGTAAAACGTATTTGAGGTCATTGTTGTAAGCAGGTAAGTGGTGAGATAAATGTAGGCAAAAGTGATTTGCATTAAATCAGTAGCTGACTGCAGAGATATAGCA
The DNA here is from genome assembly GCF_019279795.1 of Protopterus annectens. NCBI lineage: Eukaryota > Metazoa > Chordata > Ceratodontiformes > Protopteridae > Protopterus > Protopterus annectens. The sequence goes on from NC_056742.1 coordinate 385,099,080, forward strand.
GAAGTTGCAGGTCCTAACTTCTGCTTGAACCTAGTCCACTTTTGTGTATGTATTAGTAGCAGTAGTAGTAATAAATTGAAGTAATTGTTGTTGGCAATACAATAATGGCATAACTGACAGTGAGCATGCTTATGTAGTCAGTTTCTGGTGGAGGAGGGATTATGTTAAAAGGGACAGCAAAATGTGACTAATTCAATTTAATATTGGAACACTTTCCGGTATTAGTATTGTAAGTCTTTATAGTCCTGTCTACATATTGTCCAATAGCTCAAACTTTGTATGTGGAGGGATTTTTCTGGATTTAACCAGTAGCTGGAGATCACTAACATAGCCATTGTTTGCTGGTGGGTTAATAGGGAATGCTGAAACTCATTTAATGTGGAAGATTGTTATATAGAGTGTGGAAGATTATTCTGGTGATCTGATGTTGTCCATTTCATTCTTCCTCAAAGAATGAGGTTACGTATCTGACCTCTGATTGATTCGGCCACAAATCGCAGACTTACGGATACAACTCTCGAGCTCCTCCCACTAGCCATAATGCTCAGCCATCCTACTACTACAACATTTGACCGCAAACATATATTTTACCCTTTTGCTGTTCTACCTTTTCTAGTTTTGGGTGTCTCCTCCATTAGGTTTTATTTCCTTTTCTGTCTGATTGGTAGTCTTGAGTGTACTATTGTTGGTGCCAGTCTTTCCTTTCTTGATACTCTGTCCTTCCTGCCCTGTTTAAAGGTATTCTTCCTGTTATAGTTGGTTGCCTCCTGTATCAAAAAAGAACTTTTACTGGTACTTTTCTCTTTTGTTTTCTTAACTAATTATGGCCGAAAAACCTGCCAGCTTTAAGAAATGCACTTCCTGTGGTCACAAAATGTTGATGCCCACAGGTAATGTGTTTATTGTCCAGGAGTGGCCCATCTTTCCACTAACTGTTACATTTGTGATGTGTTTAATTCTTGGGCAATAGTGGATATGAGAAACAAATTGGATTTGAAAAGATTGCTGCCTCCATCTTCCACTTCTGTGTCAGGGGCTCAAACCGCCTAGTAAACAACTTAAGGCCTCTTCAGAACCTAGGAAGAGATCCTCTATTTCATCTCCGAAGGCTTCATCTTTGCTACTTTTTCAGAGCCCCCGAAGAAGATCCAAAGAACTTAGGAACCAGCCTGTTTGGATCCTAAAAAGATACTGTCTGATGCAAAATCATCAGATCTGTGTCATTTTCGTTAAATCTCCTAAGTGGTTTTTGGATCCTCAGTCCTCTGATCCAGCTTCTGTTTCCAAGTCTCCTCAAGCCCCCTCATCTTCAAACTGCACCAAGGATGGGCTCGAGTCCCCAGTCCACCTCTTCCATGATATCATCTAGATGTCTTTACGAGGCTGACATGAATAGGATGATGAGGAAGTTCCTCAAAGCTCCAGTCCAGATGGGGGGTTATTCAGTCTGTCTCCCATTGGATCCATGAGCCTTCCCTTCACTTCCCATGTAGTCCTCTCATTCTCCTTTCCATCCTGTGGTTTTGAAGGCCTTGGATCTGAGAGAGTCTGTCTGATAGAAGACAGCCAGGTCTTCAACTCTGACAGTTTTCATGACTCAACAGTTTTTATGACTAGTTCTTATTCCTATTCCTTTGGATCAAGACGAATCCCAGTGCCATAGCATCATTGTCTGATCCAAGGGGCCAGGGTCTGCTGTGATGTTACAGCCATTTTTACACCTCCAGAGCCTCAGCATTAGACAACTTTGGTCCGGCTGCTGCCTCAAGACACAGATCAGGGCAGGTTTGGCATTTGGCCACTTCGGAAGTTTTGGCGTAGGTGCAGGTGGCTGTGGCTTCTCCTGCTCCATCAGCTTTCAAGGTAGTAGAGATGGTTTTCTCTCACCCGAGAGCGCCAATCTGTCTTCTTTTGATCGTATACCAATTCCTCCTGTGGGTCTGAACTCTGATCCCATTACACCTATCCCTCCACCAACTAGCATCCAGACAGCTTCCCTACAGGAAACCCCCCCCTTCAGATGGCTTCCCAGTGTGTCCCACTGAGGCGGTTCCCTGTAAGGGATGCCCAAAAGGAAGCACATAGATTCCCCTATGGAATCTCTCTCAGATGATACTGATTTCAAGGAAGGGAAAATATTCCCCAGGTCTGTCTCCTTTGGAGCAAAAGGGTAGATGGTCTGATGCCCCCACCCCCAGAGGAATCAATTTTTCTAGAACCTTTGGTTACAGCCAATCTACATCTTTGGTGACTCCCCTGGCTGATCTTATCGACCTAGTCTCTAGCAGGGCATGGAAGGACCCAGACTCTCAAACCATTTCCCTGTTGCCCAGATAATATTTTGCCACCACCAAAGGATAGACCCGGTTGGAGCAAGGTATCCCTGTTGATGCTATGGTTGTGGTGGCATCTACAAAACAGGAGCTAGCCAAACAGCTTCTCTGTTCATCCCCGTAACAGATTTGAGGGTGTGGGGCAGATTTGGGAAATGAGTTTTTGCTTCAGCGACCTTTGCATTGTGGTCTCTGAATTATCTAGAACACTTTAAAAGATTTCAGAGGGATTTGACCAGGGATCTATCCATATTCCTCTGAGTCCATATCTGTGGAGGACTAAGAGGTCATTTTCACAATTAGACCCTCTATTATCCCTTTCCTATGCGTCCATGAGGTTAATATCCCATGCTGCATGTTCAGGCATTGCTGTCTGGAGACATGCCTGGGTGCAATTATGTGACTTTGTGGAGCCCTTGGTAGTCTTTCATCAGTGTTGCTTTTGATGGAATGCCCTTGTTTGACCCTTCTGTTAAAGAAGTGCTTTCCCACAGTGAACATATGAGGGTAAAGACCCTGTTTGCTGTAGGGATTCATTTTTCTACCCCTCATTTGCCTTTTTCCCAGAATCAGAGGGGGTGGGGCAAGAAAATGTGGTACAATAACTGTCAGGGTTCTTTCCAGGATCCACATGGGGGACAACTCCTCCAGTGGGAAGGGGAGAGGTTCAAAGGGAAGACGCTGTCCTCGCGGCAGTAGTGGCTAGCAAAGCCAGGATGTCAGACTCCTTTATGGATAGAACTCTTACTGCGACCCTGAAGGGTTGTCTGACTGCTCACCTCTGGAGGCAGTTGGGGGGGGGGGGGTGCTTGCCCTTGCAACCAGACGCCTGGGCTTGAATAACAAAATCTTGGGTGCTGAAATATCCAGAGGTTTTCTTACTATTTTTCCAGATTCCACCAACCAAAAGAAAGAAACTTCCTGATGTTCAATCCCAGTCAGAGAGAAACAGCAGCTCTAGAGATTTAATATCTGCTAAACAAGAGTCATTCAGGAGGTCCCACCAGACCAGAGAGGATTCAGAACTTATTCAAGGTTCTTTAGTACCCAAGAAGACGGGAAGACTTGAGACCACTCTTGGATCTAAGCAAGCTGAACTTTTTTGGGAAGAAATCAAAGTTCGCACTGGTCACGGTTCAGTCCATTCTGCGTTTTCTGCACAGGGATGATTGGGTGTACTCTATCGATTCTTCAGGATGAGTACTATTCCATCAAGACGAACAGATGCTCCTGAAGTTACCTGTGCTTCCTGCTCCTGGCCAGACACTACCAGACATCTCTTAGGACAGTCCAGGGACTGTTTGCTCCAACTTTTGTTAAAGACTAGGCATATCTGACTATTTCCAAATAAAAACTGCAACCAATTCAGAGCCTGGAGTTCATCGGAAGTCAGCTGAACACAGTAAGTCAGATTGCCTCTTTGTGTACACCTGTGGATACAGTCTCACTTCAGGTTCTGCAGATTCTTCATCAGTGTGCTCCTCCAGCCAAATTGGTTCTACAGACTGTGGGTTCGATGACAGCAGCGATAACGTTAATTCCCCTGGCAAGTTACTTTGATTTCTGTAATGGAATCTAGCTGTTCTGTGGTCCAGTGTACAATATCCTCTGTCCTTTCCAATCAAGATGACTAGAGTATGCAAAAATTGTCCTTGTTGGATTTAGATGAGATTTACATGGGTCATCCATTTATTCTTCCCCATTGGCCACGGTGACCATGGATGCCTTCTAGTTGGGGAGGCATTTCTAGCGACAGTTCATCTGGTCCCCCCAGGAGACCAATTTGCACATCTGCGTCCTAGAAATTAAAATGGTTCTATAGCGTTTAAGACCTTTCAAGATGTTCTCCCTCTAGTAGCTGTTGCAGTACAAACTGACAACATGTCTGTGGTCTGGTACATCAACAAACCAGGGGAACCTGTTCCTACCCATTGTGAGAAGCAATAAGAGTGTGGCAGTGGGCAGTCTCCTCAAACAGCTTCCTGGTGGCCAGATATTACAGGGAAATCCAGTGTTCTAGCGGACAAACTCAGCAAGTCCATTTTCTTACCTCGCATGTAGTCTCAGCTGGTGGTTGTGAAGATTTTCTGTCGTTGAGGCCAACCTTGCTGCAGTCTTTTTTGTATCTCCCCGCAGCAGGTGTTTTCCTCAGGGGAAGTTACTGAGACACTGTAGTCCATGATTGGCCGTTCAGTTTCCTTTATGCTTGTCCAGTTCTACCTCTGATCCCACAATTATTTAAGAAAGCTAGCTGGTTGAAGAGCTGAGTAATCCTCATTGCCCCCCCGGCCTCACCAGGTGTGGTTCCCCATTCCTTTGGTCTCATCTTCATTATCTTCCATAGATACTGGACCACTGTCCAGATCTTCTGTCGCATCCTTCTGGGAAGAAGCATGCCAGTATTCCAGGTCTGAAATTAACCGCTTGGTATATTTACAGTTCCATTAATAGAGACAGCCCAGGCTTTCCTCCCTGGTTCAACATATACTTTTATTTTCCCAGAAATCTTCTACTAGGAAGATCTAAAAGAGACTAGAAAAGGCTTTCAATTTAGGCTCTTGAGAAGAAAATTGACACTTTTACCACTCCCATTTCTTCGGTTCTGGAATTTTTAGCGTCTATTTTTCAAGAAGGTATTTTCCACAATCAAAGAACAGTTAGCCATGTCAAATTTTCATTCGGGAGAAAAAGCTTCCCCTCTAGCTTCTGCCAAATTGTGCAGGGCTTTTCTAAAGGCACCTTCTCACTCAGGCCCCCAGTGAAAGATTCATCGCCCCAGTGGGATTTGACAGTTTTACTTCAGGGGTTAACACGGCAACCTTTTGAACCTTCAGCTGTAACTGATTTAAAAAAATGTCTTGGAAAACAGCATTTCTAGTAGCAATTACATCTGTGAGGAAAATTTCAGAACTCTGGGCTCCATCATCCAAATCCCCCTACATTGTTTTTCACAAAGAGTTAGCTTATGGACCCAACCAGTTCTGCTTACTAAAAGTAGCCTCTGAATCTAATATCAACCGTGCAGTTTATTTGCCTGTTTTCTTCCCTACTTTTTCAGATAAGGGAAGAGTACATGCTACATCTTTTAAGATGTACATAGACAATTATGTTTTTATCTACACAGGAAAAAAGATTTCAGGAAAGCAGACCAGTTGTTTCTCACTGAACAGACTGGGATCACCAGTTTCTAAAGTTACCCTAGCCAAATGGATTATTGATTTGTATTTTCTTTCTATGTACTCAGCAGGGCCTTTCCCTGTCTAAGCCTCCTGAGATGCATTCAGCTAGATCCATGGCCATTCCTGCTTTCAGATCTAGAACTTCCATTGATGACACTTGCACAAGCAGCTACCTGGTCCAGTGCTCATACCTTTATTACTCATTTGACTTCTGCAAGCAGAGCTGCTTTTGGTTTGGCAGTTCTCCGGAATATTCTTCCATGAGAGCCACCCAATATTCATGTAGCTGGGGACTCTCTCTCATTTGTTGAGGAAAAATGAAAAGATCAGATATTAGTTATGCACTCACCGCAACTATTCATCTATGTTGTCTATTTTCATTCAACTTCCCACCCTCCTTCCCCCTTCCAGTCATCTTCTGGAGTGGTCTTCTGGATATTTTGGAACCTGTAGTTCCACTCCAGGTTTGAACCCTAGCATACTGTTCTTTTTCCTTCTCGGTCTTAGGATGTATAACGCAGCAAACTCTGAGGTATTGTAGTGGTGACTTGTACCAGTGTGTGTTTGTGGTATTATGGACAAAGGGAGGAGTTCCAGCGTCTGTGCTATGCAGCTGAATCTGATCAGAGGTTTGATCACGACCCTATTTGTTGAGCATGAAAATGGGCAATGCAGACGTATAGTTATGGCGAGTACATAACTTAGTCACAGAGAAAGTAGACAATCACCACAAGCATTATTTTTGAGTGAAGACAGGGCTTTGACTTTGTAAACAGAGTAGGGTTGCCACCTTTTCAAATGCCCAAAGATCAGATTTCGCAGGCCAAAACATACCCGCGGCCAGTACAAAGGGCAGAGCTTCACTTTTTGCCTAAATAAAAGCTTATTCTTTTAGCATTTTAGTTGCTTCTGTTTCGTATAACATTTAGGTGTTTCAGATACAGAATAACTTTTATACAACTGTACATAAAATATAGGTAACAATTTTGCCCTGAAATCTCAGGACATTTGCCATTTTTCCAATTTTTTTGCAGGACTCAACTGCCTAAAGAGGAACTGTCCCTGTCAAAGTGGGACAGGTGGTTACCCTGAAACAGAGTAGGTTTGTGCCATTGCAGTAAATTAGCAATAGATGAATGAATGGTTGAGAAGTAAAGGATTTGTATGCAGTTGTCAATGTATAAGCTTGTTGGTTATTTCAGCCCGCTTAGCTTGTAGTGCTCTGCAGCAGTGGGTTCTGTGTTGAAGGCTTAGAAGGCAAATTTAGCAATGTTCTTGTGCAACACTGTTGTAATTTAATGGTTGGTTTCATTTTAAGTTGGTTAGTATTAAAAAGCTGAAAAGGAGGTTAGGCAGTGGAAAGTGGTGAATTGTGCCAGTGTTTGTATGTAAATAGCCTTTTGAGTATGGTGCTCAAATTTCAGGTTGTAACTCACAGTTTTGTTTGGCAGGTAAAATGGAGACAGTCTATAGTTTCTTTTCTGTGCATAGAGTGAATATTAAGTTTGGTTTATTTGGACTTAAAAGAAGCTGATAGGTTTCAAGCCATTGTTCAATTGATGTGAGTGAATCTTAAGTTATATATGGAGTTGAGGGTAGATGTTTTCCCAGCATATTAATGTAGAGTTGTCTGTGTATTTGAGTATGATGACTTGTTTTTTAATTTCTCCAAATCTTTTGAGTTTCTAATACTGAGGGAAATTGAACCCACTCCTAAGTCCTAGTATGATTAAAGTTCATGAAATTAGTATTTTTTCAATCTTTGTTAGCCAAAAGTGCCCTTCCAGTCATCTTCTGGAGTGATTGCTTGCTTGCTTTGTGGGTATATGCATGTCTGTGATGATGTGTAGTGATCATAATGTTTGTCTTTTGGCTTTTCCTCGTAAGGGGTCGCCACAGCGTCAGTTAATGTTTGGCAGTAGATTTTTACGAAACGCCAAGGTGCCAGCTAGACGCCCAACCTTCAACGATGGCACGCCCATTTACGCACGCATGTCTTTCGAACGTTACCCAACCGTGGGGAGGACATGCAGACTCCATACACAAGGCACTCCCAAGCCCAGCCAAGAATCGAATGGGAGAACCTCTTGATGTGAGGTAACAACGCTGCCACCATACCACCATGAGATGTGTAGTGATCATAATATGGAGCCTTAATACACTCCTACAGTTACAGGTTAGGGTGTCACTGACTGTATTCTCTCATGTCACATACACTGTATTCTTTGAGTTAGGTAGCTAAAGAACCATTTTGTGTGTGAACCTGAATTGTAAACGATTAAGCAGTATATGTGAAAAGGTTCTGAAAACTTTGGGTAAATCTAGGAACAGAGATTGGTCTATTATATTTTGTAATGGTATATGGGAAGAATATGTGCTTTGAGCTGGTCTGAGCTGTGATGGCGATAGTACATCTTTCATTAAATACATGATAGCACTTCACAAATTGATTCTTGTCCCCAGCTGGTAATGTTGCTACTGCTAGCCAGAGTGAGTCAGAAGAGAGAGGAAAAGACTTTGTTGCGATGTGGAGTGCCCAAGAAATAAAAACTGATGTTTGCAGCTTGTCTTCTTCCATTGCCTTAGTTCGTTGGCATAAGCACAGGAGACTGAACTTTCAAGGGTCTCTGCATTTGTAATTAGTCGTAATCTCTCCTTTGTGGTTTAAACTTTATACTAGAGAAACTGTTTAATACTGTTGCTGCCTTCAGAGTGATTAGGTATAAAATATGTGATCTGGAATACTGTGTTAAAACAGTAATTGCTAGAGTATAGGAGCAGCAAGCTGCGATGCATGTTAAACATAGCGTTTTACCCAGGGAAGAGTTTCTTTGAAAAATTGCCATTTTAGAGTGGACTGTAGAGCCTGTTATTTTTGTGGAAGTAGCAGAACTAAGTCATTGAGGGCCTTGTTACACGTAGAAATCTAATACAGATTAAATAAAACAAATCAGTAGCTTTGACTAGAAAACTTTGATAAAATTAGGATGTCAGATGATATATTCCACAGTAACATTGAAAAATTCAATAAATTTGATAATCCTGTAGAAACTGAAATCCAGTGGTAAAGCAGACACAGGAATTTTCATTGAGTGCATTCATTGGAGTACTGAGGGGGGCAGAGGGTGTGGTGTGCCCTAGGTGCAAACAGTAAGGGGGTGCAACCTTGCTTTTTTAAATGCTTTTTGCATTTTAAATGCTTAAAGCTTAAAGGAAACCAGAACTGGATCCTTTAATGGTGCTGGTGTCCTTCTGTTCACATGTTGCAGTATTCTGTACAGTTGGGTTTTCTCCTCTTGCTCCCCAAACTTTGCAGTCACTTTACGGTGCGTGGGATGTCTGTCTCTAGCAGGACGTGGGCCGTAAAAGTGACATCTGTGCGCACCAGACTCCAGAACTTCTCTGCCACCTCCCGGACGTCAGGTGTTCCTGCCTTCCCAGCCGTCAGATACTCTAAACTCATAATAAGTACCCTATTGGGGAACCTTTTTTCAGTTATTGTATGTTAGTGCTTGTTCATGTCATCCAGAAAGGACAAGTGTAAGTGCGGGCATCAGATTCCATACAGATCCCCACGAACTCTGTCTATTCTGTTCAGGAAAATCACATGACTACAAGGCCTGCTCTATCTGCAAGGCTTTTGTACCAAAGACCTTATGTAACAGACTTCACGTGCTCAACCTGTTGTTTGAGAACCAACATCTGAAACGGCTAGCGTTTGGTATGGAGGGACCTTCTGACTAGCCTGCTGAATCTCCGAAGAAAGAGGCAAAGACCACAAGACCTGCTACTGTTGGTGCACCTCCGTATTCCGATGCTCATCCTGTGGCTGACTGTATGGAAGAACATTCGGGCTTCACCACCTTGGGTATAGTGGGTACTGTATCTGAAGCCACAGAATCCTGTGTGGAAGGCACATCCACTGAGGCTCCGCAGACATCTCTCCCCAACGCCGAGAGGGAACCAAGGCTTTCGACAGGCCAGCTGGATCCCTCCACTCAGTTGCAGTCATCCAGTCCTAGGCCTTCCCCTGTGCAGACGTCTCTGACTTGTCTCCAAGTGTGGAGACTCGTCACTGCAGACAAGTAGGTACTTTCAGTAATAGAACACTGGTACTTCATGACCTGGATCATCCCCCCCCCCCCCCAAAGAGAGAGGGTATTCCCCAGCCCCAAACGAACAGCTCCACCTCTTGGAACCAGTTGTGGACAACCTTATGGGTCAAGGCACCATCCAGCCCTGAGCCACAGTCTGCAATAGGAAAAGGCTTTTACTCCAGGATCTTTCGATGGGGTCTGGAGGCCAATTGTAGATCCTGTCACACCTGAATCTCTTCTTGCACGTACCCACATTTAGGATGCTTATACTGCCAACTCTCTTCCCTCTGATCCTACCTCAAGGGTTCATGGCCACCTTGGACATAAAGGATGCCTACCTCCACATTCCCATATGGCCCAGCTTCAGGAGTTTCCTTTGGTTTTCAGTGGCCTCCTCTCACTATCAATTCTCAGCCTTGCCATTTGGTCTGTCCACAGCACCCAGTCTCTTCACCAAATGTCTAGCACCAGTGATGGCCTTCTGCAGGACTCAAGGAATCCAAATTTTTCCTTACCTGGACAACCTACTTATCCAGGAAGACTGCAAACAGACCCTGCTTCAGTTGCAAAAAGTCATTGCCCTCCTGCAGTCCCTAGGTTTTCAGATAAATTACCCAAAATCCCACCTGGACCCTATCCAAGACAGTGTTTCTGGGGTGCAGAATTAGGACAGACATCATGAAAGCCTTTCTTCCACCCCAAAAGGTGGAAAGCCTGACACAGTACCTACTTTTGGTACTTCAAACCAAGAAAATGACTGCAAGGCAGTACCTCGGGCTCCTGGGCTTACATGGATGTTCTTCATCTCACATTGCTGCAGTCCTTACACTTGGGTATAGCGCTGTCGTCATATCCTCAGTCTTTTATGCAGAAAGGTTGGCGTCCTGAGATTTTCCAAAACCGGAGACGGGGTTTCAGACCGAATCAAGTTAATATTTTGGTTTTTCTTGCCTCAGTATTATACGGATGTCAGAAAAGTAAATAACTGTATTTACTACCACAGTTTAGGGCCTGAGGTGTTCCTCTTGTGCTCCCAGGGGGAGGGGGCTTTATTGTTGCAGGGATGTGTCTTCACAGGAGGTAGGCCAGGCTGAAGGGGCTTCTCAGGTAGCTGTTCTCCCTCTGCCTAAGGTGGTTAGGCCTTCCCTACTGTTACAAAGGCTTCTTCCAAGAGTAGGCCAGGTTTAGCTGTAGCAGGTGCTCCTCCTAGTACTTCAGGCCCTGTGCCCAAGAGACATATGCTTAAGATGGCTGAAGATTTAATTACTATGATTAGGGTTCTGGATCCTGAATTTGGGAATTTTGAGCAGGATTCTGATATTTGAGTCTTCGGCTGAGGATTTACAGGAGTTTTCTCATTATTCTGATTATTTTTCATTCTCAGAGACTCTCCATTCCATGAGGGAGCATTTTAAATGGGAAGGTCAGGATTTCTCTGATTCCAAAAGACTCCAGGAATTTTGTTTCTGTGGTGGAAGATGTTTTGCCTGAAGCTCACAAGTATCTTTAAAAGCCCTAGGGCTGATCGCTAAAAATCCAGTTCCTCAGGACAAAGGAGGCAAGAGCTTTAGACAGATGGGGTAAGAAAGTGTATACTTCTTCAACTTTAGCCATGAGGGCTTTAGATATCAAATCTATCTCCTTTCACAGTTAAAGTCTAAGGTAGATGCTCTGGCAGAAGGTATGATCTGGTACATGTGTCTGAACAGGTGGGTAAGCATTCCTTACAATGTGGTTTTGATGCTGTACAGGCCTCTTCCACGGCTGTGGCTGCTACTGGTACTGTCGCACGGCACGCCCTGGCGCGGGATCAGAATTTAGCTGAGCATGTTAAGTCAAGGATCTTGGATGCCACAATCTGATGTGTTGTTTGGTTCTCCTGTTGAGGCAGTTTTAAAGAAAATGGAGGACAAAGCAAAATCTATGCACACTGTTAAAGATTTTTTACAGGTTCAACCTCCAAAGTTTAGCAGAAACTGGCCGCACCTTTAGGAGGAAGACTGACACTTTTCAAAGAGAACTGGAGTTTAATTACCCAAGACAGATGGACAGATTTTATTTCCATACCTCGTGGAGACCAATTCTAGATTTGTCTATCCTCAACACCTTTCTGGACATCCCCAAGTTCAAGATGCTGACATTCCTGGGCAAGGATCACTGGATGGTAACTTTGGATCTCAAAGAAGCTTACCTTCATGTTCCTATCACTCTAGGCTACCCACCCAGAGTATTCACAGGTCCCTGCTCCAGTGATAGCTTTTTCAGACGGAAAGGAATACAGATCTATCCTTATTTGACCTGATGCCTGATTCTGGCTCAGGCAGAGGGAGCTTCTACAGCATTTAAAGTATGTGATAGCAGTGCTAAGATGCCTAGGGTATTCTGTGAGCAGAACAAAGTCAGTCTCTAGTACCTCTCAGGACATGTGCTTTCTGGGTGTGAGACTGAATACAGCAGCCCAGATGGGACAAACAAAAGAATCTTTCCCTCTACTTTCCAGCAACTATCGCATCAGTCGGGCTGACTGCAAGGACAGTCCTTCAAGCCTTAGGGTTCATGGCATCTTGTATTCTGGTGCTTCCCAATGCCAAACTGCATATGAGGAAGCTACAATGGTATCTCAAGAATCTATGGACACAGCACTGCCAGGATCTGGACACTGTCATTCCAATAATACCTTGCATCCAAAAGGAATTCTTGTGGTGGGCTCAGCAATGTCACCTAAACAAGGGACTTTCAAGTCAGATTCTAACAACAGATGCCTCAGACAAAGCTTGGGGAGCTCATTTAAATGGAAAGTGGATACAGAACAAGTGGCCTGCCAGACTACAACATCTACATATCAACCTAAAGGAGATGTTAGCAGTCCAGTTTGCATTAACAGCTTTCGGTGTTGATTCTAACAGACAACACAACCGTCATGTGGTACATCAACAACATTCTTACCCTCTATGCAGGCAAGCAATGATTTTGTGGGACACTGCTCTCAGTTTACAACTGGATCTTCAGGCAAGGTTTCTGTGCAGAACTCCTTAGCAGATGTGTTAAGCAGGCAAATCATGGATCCCCACGAGTGGAAACTGGATCCTCAGGTATTTCAGCAATTAACAGTGTCAAGACATTGATCTGTTCGCTTCTCCTCTAAACCACCAGCTGCCAAAGTTTTGCACAAAACCAGGCAGCTTGGAAAGCGGATACTCTTTCTTTCAGTTGGAAAAATCTTCATGTATATGCCTTTCCACGGTAAGCCAGGACAAACCAAGAATGATCCTGATAGCTCCAGATTGGCCCCGACAACATTGGTACCCACTACTGAGAAATCTAATAAGGAAACCACCGTGGCCTCTGCCTTTGATTCCTCAACTGTTGTCTCAAAAGGACGGTCATCTACTCAATGTCAAGCTTCACTCTCTTCATCTCACAGCATGGCATATCCTTTTTTAGCTCATAGCAGGGCTCAACTTCCTCAACAAGTTTTGAATGTGATTATGGAAGCTAGGAGACCTAGTACAAGGAAAGTTTATGCGGACAAATGGAAGAGATTTTTGCTTTGGAGTGCAGCAAAGGGTGTGGATGTTTCTGAGCCTGATTTAAGTGTGGCTCTTCTATATCTTACTGAGTTATTGGACAAGGGTTTGTCCTTCTCTTCCATTAAAATTCATGCTGCAGCAATTTCAGCTCACTATGACTGTGATCCACCTTTGTTTTCTCATTCTTTGTTCAAGCAATTTCTCAGAGGGCAAAGAACACTACTCCAGCTTGGGACCTCAATTATGTGTTGGAAAAGCTCACTCTGCCACCTTTTGAGCCTGCTGCCGGCCGAGTTAAAATATTTGTCATGGAAGACTGCCTTTTGTTGGCCATTACCTCTGCAAGAAGGGTTTCTGAATTGCAGGCCCTTATGGCTGTTGAGCCTTTCTTGATTTTCCATAGGGATAGGGTATCTTTACGCACTAACCCTTCCTTTATGCCTAAAGTGGTCTCAAGTGTGTCTTTAAACCAGTCTATTCATTTACCTACCTTTTATGCAGACCCCCAAAACAAGGGGGAAAAGATTTTGCATACTTTGGACGTGCACAGGCAGTGCAGCTACTACTTAGATAGGACTAAGGGTTTCAGGCAGTCGCAACAGTTGTTAGGGCAAGCCTGTGTCAAAACAAACTCTTTCTAAATGGATTGGGTTTTGCATTGCATTTTGTTATTCTCAGCATGGCAAGCAGATCCCAACAGGGATTAGACCTCATTCCACTAGGGCTACTGCCACCTCTACAGCTTTTCTAAGGGGAGTGTCAACTAAGGACATTTTGGGCAGCTACTTGGAGTTCAGTACATACTTTCTCTAAGCACTACCACCTTCCTCTCTACTCTAAATCTAGGGCTGGGTTTGCCACTGCTATTTTACAGGGCATTTTGTCAGCTCCTGCTTCTATTTGATTTGCCATCCTCCTTACCTCTGCTTTGGGAATCTACCCAAGTGTAAGGACTGCAGCAATGTGAGATGAAGAACATAGTACAGTTTTGTACCTACCATAAATGTAGATGTTCAAGATCCACATTACTGCAGAGTCCTATTCGCCCTCCTTCCCTCTGTGTTTGGGGGTGGTTGTGTGGTTAGGTTAGTACTTTATTAGATAATTGTTAGAAGTTGTACATAGTTTGGGTGTGGGGGTGTTTAGTGTTTGGTAATTTTTGATTTTACCCTGTTTAGGGTCTTCTGACATCTGGGGCAAGAAAAGACTGAGGATATGACGTCGGTCATGCGCATTTATACCCTGGCGTCCTGGCGTCAGTTTAATGCGCCAACCGACCGAGGACAGCGCTATACCCAAGTGTAAGGACTGCAGCAATGTGGATCTTCGAACATCTACATTTATGGTAGGTACAAAACTGTACTTTTCCACTATACCTGTGCTGCCTTTAGCAAGACTTCACATGAGGAAACTGGAGTGGTACCTCAGATCTGCTTGGACACAGCACTCCCACCCCCCCAGAGTACACTGTGCCCTTCTTGCCATGCCTCAAACAGGAGATCCATTAGTGGCTGACCCAAGTGAAGCTCGACCAAGGCCTTCCACTCCAACTCTTGCCACCAACACAGGTCGTGTACATGGACACCTCAGACCTTGGTTGGGGAGCTATGCTGGGGCTCTTAAAAGTGCAGGGAGTTTGGCCAGAACCACACAGGAAAGAGCACATCAGTGTAAGAGAAATGAGAGCAATGCTTCTGGCCTTGAAGGCTTTTCAACCCAGGCACCAGCAGACAATACCCCACAGTACTGCGGTATCTCAACAAGCAGGGGGGAACCAGATCTTTCTTACTTTGCAGACTAACTCTCCTTATGTGGGAACTGGCCACCAGTCAGGGAGTTGCTCTTCAAGCAATATACATCTCTTTCCAACAGAACTCTCAGGCAGATTTCCTCAGCAGGTCCATGACAATGTCCCACGAATGGATGCTACACAGGGATGACTTCTTGGACCTTGTCCACTGTTTGGGTACACCTCAAATAGACCGGTTTGCCCCCACCATGAACAGGCAACGTCCCTTCTCCTGCACCAGACTGCCAGAACCTATGGCAATGGCAACAGATGCCTTTTCAATCTCCTGGAAGGGGATGTTTCTCTGTGCATGCCCCCTTCCCTCTTGTTCAGAAAGTTCTGCTGAAGATCCAGTAGGACAGGTCAAAAATTTTGCTGATGACTCACTTGGCCAAGACAGCATTGGTTCCCCCTCCTGCAATTAGCCAAGGGCAATCACTCCAAGTTGCCCCAGAGTGCACTTTCTCACACACAACAAGAGAACCAAATCCACCCACAGTGGCAGTCTCTTCACCTCACTTTGTGGGTGATAGGATTCTGATCCCTTTCAGGCACCTATACAATGAGGATGTGCTCACTGTCCTGCAGGAGGCCAGGAAACCTAATACCAGGAGATCTGGCATATACAAGGGGAAAAGATTCTCCATATGGTGTCTTAGAAGGCAGTTGGACCCATTGTAAAGTGAGGTCCCCCGTAGTGCTGTCCTAACTGTGTGAACTTTTCAGACAGGGTTAGCATTCTCCTCTATTAAGGCCCAATTTGTCTGCCATTTCTGCCTCCCCTACCCCTTGACCCCCCCCCCCACTTTAGCCTCCAGATTGCCTTGCAAAACTGTTCCTTAAGGGGGTACTTCATCTCAGGTCATCAAGGAAGCCCATTCCACCTCCATGGGACCCTGAACTGTTTTAGAGAGACACACTACTTCCCTTTGAGCCAGCATCCAAAGTTTCCCTAAAACACTGCACATGGAAGACTGATGTTCATGTTTCACTGTTGCAGTCATCACATTTCAGTTATCCCTGCTCGGCCAGCCCAAATACCAGAGGCTTAGTATTTCTGCATCAGTTGCTGTCACTTCAGGACTGACGTCAGGTCATCAGTAGTATAATAAAGTAAGGCAACCGAGGCCATTAAGTCGGTCTTTCTTGCCGTGGAGCCCAAAGCAAAAGCAGTTTGCACGACTGCCGGTTGGCCGCTACCTGAGTTTCATCTGCCGAATTGAAGTTGAAGTCTTCTAAAGCCAAGTGCCCAGTTGGGGATACTTTTTTCTTGCACTAACTGATGTCAGAAAAAGTAAACAATTGTCTCGCCTGTGGAAAGCAAATACCACACACTTTCATTCATTCTTATTGCATCACTTGCTTAAGCCCAGACCACAACGTCCCCCACTGTCTTTTCTGTGCTTTAACACCAGAACTATCAGTCGTCGGGCCCTTATTGTAGCTAGATATGTTTGCTTACAGTCCTCTATTTGGTAAGCTGTCTGACAGCAGATCTTCCGAAAAAATAGACAGACACCACACAGGTCCAAACCTGCAGACGACGCTCCCGTTAAGCTAGTTGTCATTTCTCCAGTCCTCAGTGAGGCGCTTTCGCAGCCCCTGATGCCCACTTCTGTGGATTTGCAGGAAGCTACTGAGAACCTTTCGTAGTCTGGTATGCCGCAAAACTCTTCTTCGACTAAGGATCCTGCGGTCGTCTCTACCTTGGATGGGTCCGGAGCTGCTGATCAGGCACAGGCTTCCGGGGAAGTCCTTCGCACTACCGAATCTTGACAGACGTCTTTCGCGACTACCGTTCTTTTAAAAACGACAAGAGTTTCTAAGGCCCAGGGTACAAACCCCACCCAAGAAACTGACCCAATCTCAGGCACCTGCTTCCTTGCCTCAGTCTCAAATGCTTAAAATGGAGGAAGACCTGATCATGCTGATCAGGGGAATCCAAGCTACCCCTTCCAAAAGGAAGAGATCTGTCCCCTGTAGTTTGCTGAACAAGAGTCAGATGACTCTGATGCATCTGAATATGAAGACTTACAACCCCTCTCTACTTATGAGGATTATGATGCAGAGGATTCCATTCCTTCAGCCTCTCCCCGAGAGGATTTTTCCTTTGGGGAAAAACCCTTCATACCTTAAGGGAGCATTTCCAATGGGAGAGTCAGGACTACAAGACTCTGGGAATTCTTAGATCTTTCACAGCAGAGACCCTTGGCAATCCCCCCCCCCCCCAGTCCTGGATGTGGGGGATGTTTTCCTGGGATCCAGTTTGACTCCTAACACTCTCCCTCCTGCGCCCAGAAAACCTACAGTCCCTGACTCGCACAAATTTCATTTTAAAAATCATAGTGCCTACCCTGAGGTAATTTCTCAAGGGCCTAAAGGAATTAAAGCAACATCTGCTAAGAATCCCACCCCCTTAGACAGGGATTTCCGAGCACTAGATGGGGTAAAAAAGTATACACCTCCGCTACTCTTGCTATCAAAGCACTAAAATTGTCAGTTCCGTATGCTAAAATTTCAGCAACATACTCTGGAACTCCTCAAACAAAAAATGTCTTCCTTTCCTGCTTGTACAGAATCTAAAGTTACAAGAGTTAATGCATTCTGCAAGTCAAGTAACTAAACGCACCTTGCACTGTGGTTTTGATGCCCTAGAAGCTTCTTGCAGGGCAGCAGTCATGGGATCTGTCCTTAGAAGGCATGCATAGCTTAAGGAACAGCTCTTGTCAGACCATGTCAAATCTAAATTGTTGGATGCCCCGTTGCACATAGAACTTATTTGGCACTAAGGCAGAAGCGATCTTTAAAAAGATGGAAGAAAAAGCAAAATCTATGCAGACAGTTAAGGATTTCTTACAGGTCCAGCCACCCAGGTTTAGCAGGCATTGTCCCACCAAACATTGGTCCTTTCCTGCTCCCACCAGGCCAGTTCAGCCCAGACCCAGGGCAACCAGACCCCCCAGACAGCAGCCACAGGGAATGGAGATCTAAGCACTGGACTACCTCCACTTCAAAACCAGGGAGTTCTAAGCCACCCCCATATGGTAAGAAGTCACAATGACTCTCCACCCCCACCCCCTCCCTCTGCCCACCTTCACTTACCCCTAGGAGGGACACCCTCCTTTCACGCAAGCACCTGGGCCACCATTGCCAACAACTGATGGGTTCTCAGTGTCCCACGGATAAAAATTTTCTTTCCACACCCTTCCAACTCCAGAAGGGTTCCCAGATCTACCTCCAAACCAGTGGGCAGAGGCACAAAACAAGTCCTTTCCCTGGGCTGAGGGCAGTAGAGCACTTTCCTGCAGAACAGAAAGGCCAAAGTTTCTACTCCAGACTTTTTTAGTACCCAGAAAAGAGGGCACCTGGCGCCCCATCCTCCATCTATCCATTGTAAAAACATTCCTGGTGATTTCAAAATGCTCACCCTCCAGCAGCTGCTACCTCTGTTTTCCAGGGATGCTTGGCTAGCCACCCTAGACCTAAAAGAGGCCTACCTCCATATTCCTATCAGGGAATCGTGCAGGAAATATCTGATTTTCAGGTCAGGATCTCAGCACTTTCAGTTCTCTGCGCTTCCCTTTGGCTTGTCTCCTGCTCCCAGAGTTTTCGCAAAATGTCTGGCTCCGGCCATTGCCTTTTGCAGACAAAGGGATATCCTGATTTATCCATACTTAAACAACTGCCTATTTCAGGCAGACAGCCAGGAAAAGCTGGTCAAGCTCCTGGCCTTTGAAAAATCCCTACTAACCTCCCTAGGTACACAGTCAACGAAAAGAAATCCAAACAGGTGCCCACCCAAAGGATGAAATTCCTGGGAGCTTCCCAGATGGCATTCCTTACACCAGAAAAGCAAACTTTCCCGACAGCCTACTTCTCTCAACTAACCACCAGACCCCAGCTATCTGCAAGGAAAATCCTGCAAGCTCAGGGGTTCATGGCATCTTGCATACTAGTCATTCCATATGCCAGACTGCATATGAGGAAACTTCAATGGTACCTAAAAAGCCTTTGGTGTCAACACACTCGACCTGGAGACTCTTGTACCTATAATACCTTGCCTCAGAAGATTTTCTTTGGTGGGCAACAGCATGCTCCCACAACAAGGGGCTACCTTTCTCACCACCCCCAGCCACCCAGACCCTCAACACAGACGCTTCAGACAATGCCTGGGGTGCACACCTGGACAGCAGGTGTGTACAGGGCCAATGGAGCCCACAGCAAATCCATCTGCACATCAACCAAAAAGAGATGATTGCTGTCCAGCACCCCTTCATAGCTTTCAAGCCCCTTCTCTCCCCAGGGGCTCTCCTGATCAAAACAGACAACACCACTGTGATGTGGTATATCAACAACCAGGGAGAGATTCACTCATACCCTCCTATGCAGGCTGGCTATGACCCTTTGGCACACAGCCTCTGCCATGCAGCTCCACCTGTTAGCACAGTTCCTACCAGGTTCTGTCAACTCTCTGGCAGACCACTTAAGCAGAAATCTTCTGGACCCACATGAGTGGCAGCTCAACAGAAGAACCTTCACCCTAATAACTCAGAAATGGGACACCTCGAAGGTCGACCTCTTTGCCTCCCACACCAGCCATCATCTCGGCGAGTTCTGCACCAGGGAGCATCACTGCATGGCTTGGAAAGTGGATACCCTGTCCTTCCCCTGGGTCAGTCCATCTATGCCTTTCCTCCACTACCTCTCATCCCCAGAGTACTGCTCAAAATAAAGGAGGAAAAACCAAGGACAATTCTTGTAGATCCAGACTGGCCTCACCAGCACTGGTACCCCTTGTTGCGCAGCCTGTCCCCACTGCCACCATAGCATCTTCCTCAGATTCCAAACCTCCTGACCCAGAGGGAACGGGAGTTCATGCATCCCCAATTGCAGATGCTCAGTTTGGCAGCTTTGCTTATTCCCTAACCCCTGCTCAATCTGCCAACCTCCGTAAACAGGTTCTAGATGTTGCACATGAGGCCAGATGCCCTAGCACTAGAAAGTCTTATGCTGCCAAATGGAAAAGGTTCTGCAGCTGGATTGAGGCTAAGGGAACCAATACAGCACAGCCCTCCCTCCCTCTCATCCTGGATTACTTAGCTGACCTGCTACAAAGTGGCCTTTCTTTTTCCTATATTAAAATTCATGCCTCTGCTGTCTCTGCTCATTTTCCCACTGAACAGCCCCTTTTCTCACACCCTTTCATCAGTTCCTAAGCGGGGCTAGCAACTTGAGGCCACCCAGAAGAGCACCAACTCCAGCTTGGGACCTTAACTTTGTGTTGGAAAACCTTACTCTGCCCCCCTAGGAATCAGCCTCTTCGGCAGAGCTAAAATTTCTCTCCTGAAAGACAGCTTTCCTTCTGGCCATCACTTTAGCCAGAAAGGTCTCCGAGCTGCAAGCACTCATGGCTGTGGAACCCTTCATCTTCCATACTGACAGGGTACCCCTCAGGACTAACCCATCCTTCATGATCAAGATGGTGTCTAGTGTGACTCTCAACCAATCCATTCATTTTCCTACCTTTTTTCCTAATCCACATAACGAGGGGAAAGGATCCTGCACGCACTAGATGTGCACAGACCGCTCAGTCTACACAGGACTAAAACTTCAGGAAGTTTGATCAATTGCTGGTTAGCTTTGCTGCAGGGGCAGAGGGTAAAGCCATCTCCAAACAAACCATATCAAAATGGATAGCACACTGCATCCATTTCTGCTACAAACAGGGAAAGCCTCCCCCCAAGGGGGTCAGGACTCACTCCACCAGAGCAGCCTCCACCTCTGCAGCTTTCCTCAGAGGAGACCCCACCAGGGACATCCTGGAGGCTGCCACCTGGACATCTGCTCACATCTTTACCAAACATTACCACCTGCCTCTCTCCTCCAAATCCCTGGCAGGGTTTGCCTTTGCAGTCTTGCAGGGCATCCTAGCCAGCCCCTAGTTTGACTACCTCCACTTATTTCCTCTGCTTTGGGAATCTACCCAAATGTGATGACTACAACAGTGAAACATGAAGAACATAGTACAGTTGTGTACACTTACCATAGATGTTCGAGTGTTTACTGTTGCAGTCCTGGATGTTCTTCGTGTTTCACTGTTGCAGTCATTACATTTGGGTAATCCTGCTGGCAGGTTGCCCTCAGTCGGCCTGAATTCCAAAGTCTTGGGTCCTGCGTTGACTGCTGTCGCCCCTTCCCTGACGTTAGGTTGTCAGGGGTATAAAAGAAGCAGCCGACGCCATTTTCTTCAGTGTTGCTTGCCGCGTGGTGCCCGAAGCAGAAGCAGTTCGCAAGTGCCGGTCGGCCAACTCCTGAGATTTTCGCGTTTGAGTTTCAGATCCGAAGTCTTCAATAAAGCCAAGTACCCAGTTGGGGAAACTTTTTTTCTTGCACCAGACCGATGTCAGAAAAATTTAATTGTATTTCTTGTGGAAAGCAAATACCTCATAAGGATTTTCATTCTTACTGTATTCCTTGCCTAGGCCATGATCACAACTGTACTGGTTGTCGGTTTTGTGCTAGATTTAACCAACGCACTATTAAGCATCTGTATGATTTTGCTTTAAACTTTTTTGGATGCCGGTTTAATTACCCTGAAATGTCGTCGGATAGCCATCCCGACTACCAGAGTTTACAAAAAACACAGAAAAGGATAGAGAAAAACATCCGAGGCCCAAAACCGACTAAGCTTCTCCTAAGCCAGTCGCCGGTTCCCAGTGAGGCACTTTCGCAACCCCTGACGCCTGCTACTTTAGAGTCGCAGGCCGCTACCGACATGGAGTCTGCCATGCTGCTGGATACTCAAGGTATTGGAGCCTCGGATGCTAATCCCTCAGATGGGTCCGGAGCCGCTGAGCAGGTACCGGCTTCTGAGGGTGTATTCAGACCTAAACATCTTTACATTAAAACGACTTCAGCTTCCAAGGCAAAGACTAAAACACCTTCTAAAGCAAGGAAACAAACTCGAGGGCCACGTGGGCAGGCCTCTATGCCCAAAAAACAGATGCTCAAAATGGCCGAGGACTTTATTACCTTGATCAGGGGTTCCCATCCCCCACCTGATGAGGCCTAGGCAAGACACTGACTATGAATCTTCAGATCAGATTTCTATTTCTTCTGATTCCTATTCTGATCAGGAATATTCTTTTCCCCCCTATGAGGATTCTGATGCTGAAGAATCTATTCCTTCAGCATCTCCTCCTGAGGGCTATTCTTTTGGGGAAACCTTGCATACCATGAGGGAGCATTTCCACTGGGAGAGCCAAGAATATTCTGAATCTAAAAAAAGAGGCTAAGGGATCTTCTTTAATTACCTCAGCACAGGCCTCTAGCCATTCCACCTGTGTTAGACATTGTAGATGTGTTTTTGGAGTATTGTCTGACCCCTGACTCCTTACCCCCCAGCTCCTGTTAAGCCTGACCGATATTACAGGGGTCCTGACTCGCACAAATATCTTTTTAAAAACCCTGCTGCTTACCCAGAAAGTATTTCACAGGGTCCAAAGGTAGTTGAGGCTTCCACTGCAAAAAAAACCAACCCCCTCTGACAGAGATTCAAGGGCACTGGATAGATGGGGGGAAAAAAGGTTTACACGTCTGCAACTTTGGCTGTAAGGGCCTTAAACTGTCAATTTCATATGCTTAAGTATCAGCGACATGTCATTGGATTGCTTAAACAGAAAATGTTAAATTCTGAATGTGCAGAAAACAAGGAAATGCAGGATTTATTGTATGCAGCAGAACAAGTTGGAAAACATACTTTGCAATGTGATTTTGATTCTTTGGAGGCCTCCTGCAGGGCCGCTGTCAAAGGTTCTGTAATTAGGAAGCATACTTGGTTAAAGGAACAAAATCTGCCTGATCATGTTAGTTAAATTACTAGATGCACCTTTACAGCATGATACTTTGTTTGGTGGTAAGGCAGAAGAGGTGTTAAAATGGAGGACAAAGCTAAATCTATGCAAACTGTCAAAGATTTTTTTACAAGTATAGCCACCTAGGTTTAGTAGACACTGGCCTTCAAAAATTGGTCCTTTCCTGTGTCAGACAGACCTCAAAGGGGCAGATCCCAGGAGCAAGGTTCTTATAAGCCCAAGCAATGGGGTGCTTCTACCTCCAAAGCTGGAGAAGATAGATCACAAACATACAGAAAACAGTCCCAATGACTTTCCCCTGCCAGCACCAAGCACTTGTCTTCTGGCAGCACCCTTAGGGGGAAAATTAGCACTTTTTGTTCAAAATTGGCACATCATAACCCAGGACAAGTGGGTTCTAAACAGTGTGACAAGGCTACAAGTTCCATTTCCATACTCTGCCAAAGGCAAACGGCTGGGCAGATCTGCCAAAAAATCAATGGGCAGAGGCACAAAAACAAGTTTCATCCCTCATGGACATGGGGGCCATTCAACAAGTACCAGAGCAAGAGCAGGGACAAGGATTTTATTCAAGACTGTTCTTGGTACCCAGAAAGGACAAGGCCTGGAGGCCGATACTGGACCTGTCTATTCTGAACACTTACCTGGATATTCCAAAATTCAAAATGTTGACTTTGCAGCAGCTTCTGCCCATGCTGGGCAAGAATGCCTGGCTTGACATAAGACCTAAAAGAGGCATACCTGCATATTCCAATCAGACAATCATGCAGAAGATACCCAAGATTCAAGGCTGGTTCAATGCATTATCAGTTCTCTGCACTGCCCTTTGGCTTATCTACTGTGCCTAGGGTCTTTACAAAGTGCCTGGCACCCGTAATTGCATTATGCAGAAAAGAGGAATACAAATATATCCTTACTTGGACGACGGTCTCATTCAAGCAGAAAACAAGGACATTCTTCTTCAACATCTGGCATGTGTGAAAAGACTTCTAACATGCCTAGGGTACACAGTCAACAAAAAGAAATCAAAGCTAGTACCCTCACAAGAGATGATATTCCTGGGTGCAAGCTTGAATACAACTGCCCAGATGGCTTATCTCACGCCAGACAAAGGCAACTGACTACCTATTTCAAAATGTTGACAACAAAGGCCCAGTTGTCTGCAAGAAAAATTCTGCAGGCTTTGGGCTTCATGGCATCCTGCATTCTACTAATTCCATATGCAAGATTGCATATGAGGAAACTTCAATGGTACCTGAAAAGTGTTTGGACTCAACATTGCCACAGCCTGGAAACGGTCATTACTCTCATTCCCTGCCTGCAACAGGAGCAAAGGCTTGTCACCAGAACAAGGGACAGCCATTCACATTACCTCCAGGCAGACACTAACAACGGATGCATCAGACTATGCCTGGGGAGCCCACATGACAGGAAGATGCATTTGGGGCACATGGTCCTCAAACCAAATGCATCTACATATCAATCAAAAAAAGATGTTAGCTGTTCAAAATGCCCTGATGGCCTTCAAGGACCTACTTCATCCAGGGCAACTACTGATAGACAGACACCACCACAGTCATGTGGTACATAAACAAGCAGGGGGGGGTGCACATTCTTACCCCCTTTGCCGACTAGCCATGACCTTGTGGAACACAGCTTTGACTTACCAAGTACATCTGCAGGTGCAATTCCTGCCAGGAAAGGAAAATACTCTGGCAGACTAAGCGGAAACCTCATGGATCCCCATGAGTGGAAGCTGGATCCACAAGTCTTCAGCATGATAACAAGGAAATGGGGATGCCCGGACATCTATTTGTCTCCCTTCTCAATTATCAACTAAAAGGATTCTGCACAAGGACTTATCACAGACAGGCATGGAAAGTGGACACCCTATCAGTGTATGCCTTTCCTCCACTGCCTCTCCTCCCCAAGGTGCTCCTAAAGGTCAGACAGGAGAAGCCAAAGATGATACTGATTGCCTCAGACTGGCCACGCCAGTACTGGTATCCAATACTAAGAAACTTATCTCCATACCCAGCTTGGACCTTACCTCAAATACCTCGACTACTGTCCCAGCAAAATCAGATCATGCACAGCCAACTCAGGACATTAAACTTGGCAGCATGGCAGATAATGTCATGCAAAAAACACCTCTCAGTAAAGCTGTGATGAATGTCATTCTGGAAGCCAGAATGCCTAGTACTAGAAAGTCTTATGCTGGAAAATGGAAGAGATTCTGTGCCTGGAACCAGGCACAAGGAACTTATACAGCTGAGCCAAATATTCCTCAGATTTTGCAATACTTAACTGAGATGCTGGACAAAGGCCTGTCTTTTTTTCATCAATTAAGATTCATGCCTCTGCCATTTCGTTTCATTACAATACAGAGCCACCACTTTTTTTTCACCCTTTTATTAAAGCAGTACCTCAGAGGAGCCAAAAATTGAAGGCCCCCAAGGAGACTACCAATACCTGCATGGGACCTCAACTATGTCTTGGAAAAGCTCACCCTGCCTCCTTTTGAGCCAGCTGCTACTGCTGATATGAAGTTTCTATCTTGGAAAACAGCTCTGCTCTTAGCAATTACTTCTGCAAGACTAGTTTCAGAGCTACAGGCACTCATAGCTGTGGAACCCTTCATCATTTTACATCCAGACAGGGTCTCCCTGAAGACAAACCCAACATTTATGCCTAAGGTAGTGTCCAGTGCGGCTCTTAACCAAGCCATCCATCTTGCCAACCTTTTACCCAAATCCGCAGAACAAGGGGGAGAGAATTCTGCATTCTTTGGATGTACAGACTACTTAGATTCTACTTGGACAGGACCAAAGCTTTCAGGAAAACAGAGCAATTACTAGTGGCATGTCCTGCAGAATCACAAGGAAAGCCCATCTCAAAACTATTTCTAAATGGTTAGGCCACTGCATTCGTTTCTGCTACTTACAGCATGGCAAGCTAGTGCCCAAAGGCATTAGGCCTCATTCCACCAGAGCTGCAGTCACCTCAGCAGCCTTTCTCAGGGGAGTACCAACCACAGACATTTGCCACTTCAGTTCTGCAGGGCCTTATAGCCATTCCTACTGCTGTCTAGCTCCAGCCTCCCAACCATAGCTTTGGGACTCTACCCAAATGTAATGACTGCAACAGTGAAACACTAAGAACATAGTACAGTTGTGTACACTTACCATAAATGTAGATGTTCAAGTGTATTCACTGTTGCAGTCCAGGTTACCCACCCGCCTTCCCCCTTTTCTTTTGGATCTTATCTTTCCTTCGCTGATTTATACTACCTATGTGGTGTACTTGCTTTTAGATTAAGGTAAAATTTATTTCGCTGTTTTTCTAAATATATATATATATATATATATATATATATATATGTAAAATAAACTTTGGCAACCCTTTTTTTGGGCACCTGACATCTGGGGCAAGAAAAACTGAAGAAAATGGCGTCTGCTGCTTTTTATACCCCTGACGACCTGACGTCAATGAAGGGGTTGGAATTCAGGCCGGCTGAGGGCAACCTGCCAGCAGGATTATCCAAATATGATGACTAACAGTGAATACACTCTAACATCTACATTTATGATAAGTGTACACAACTGTACTTTTCCCTCCCTCCATCACCCTCCTTTTTTTCCCTTTCCCTACAAGGGACATATTGGTATTTACTTTCTTCTGGTGAGGTTCTTCCACCAGAACCTGGCTCCCACTTCTGGGCTCCTGACCGGTTAGGACAAGAAAAACTGATGTAATGCAGTCTGCTGCCTTAGTTTATACTACTGACGACCTGATGTCAGTCTTGAAGCGACAGCAACCAACGCAGAAATACTAAACCTCTGGTATTCGGGCTGGCCGAGGACTACCCTGCCAGGGATAACCCAAATGTGATGACTGCAACAGTGAACACACTAACGTCTACATTTATGGAAAGTGTACACAATTGTAATTTCTGCTGGTGGCCTTGACTTCAGCTAGAAGAGTTTGAGTTGCTGTCATGGCTATTCCACCCTTTCTCATCTTCCACAGAGATGGGGTAAGCCTCAGAACCAACCCATCCTTCATACCCAAGGTGGTGAATGACCTTTCCTTAAACTGAGCCATCCATCTGCCCACTTTCTTTACCAATCCACAAGGAGACATTTGAGTGTACTTCATTCCCTTGATGTGCACAGACAGCTCAGGTTGTATCTGCACAAAACCAAAAATGTCAGACTGACCAGTTGTTTGTCTCATTCCACCCCGGACCTCTGGGGAAAGCAGTAACTAAGCAAACCATTTCAGCCTGGATTTCCAGGGCTATTACCTTTTGTTACACACACCATGGTAAACCCTTACGAGGCAGTGTTAGTCCTTTCAGCTAGGGCAATGGCCTCATCTGGAGCCTTCTTCAAAGGCCTGGGCACTAGGCTTTTCTTGAACCAGCCACTTTGTCTTCTGTGCACACCTTCACAAAGCATTACAAAATTGACCAGATTTCCAGGGGCGCTCAGTTCTGAAGTCTGGTGCGTGCAGACATTTATATGGCCCATGCTCTGTTAGCCACGTCAGACCTCCCACGCACCATACAGTGACTGCAAACTTTTGTGTACTGACCAGACATTCGGGTAGCAAGAGGAGAAAATCCAACTATACAGAATACTGCAACATGGAAGAGGACATCTATGGTTATGGTAAGATTTTACACAATTTTTCTTTCTTCAAGAACACCCTGTGCATCCCTGTTGCTTGCTCCTTTCCCCATCCAGAATTTAAATACTTGCTTACTCCATACATGATCTTTCCATTGTGAGTGTGTGTGGGTGTGTGTCAAATGCCCTGGTTAATGGATGGTAGGTTAATTTTCTCAGCCTCAAACTCTGTACCTTGGTTACAGAAAACAAGAACTCCCGGAGTCCTCTACACCGACTGCCAGACTAGTAGTAAAAATTTAAATGCATTTTCAAGGAACTGTGTGCTTCAAAGGAAGAGAAGTTTACTGCTGCTCACATTAAGTTTGTTTTCAATGTGCAGCTGTTCTGTTTCACAAATGGTCATAGTGTAAAAGGTAGCATACTTATTTTGATGCAGAAGGCTGTTGGTTTTACTACCACAGCATGTAGAATGATTGCTAATACTGTGTTGTACTTAAGTGGGCAGGGGGTTGGGATGCTGCAGTCTTGTCTTTTGGATGAGATGTCTAACTATGAACCTCTTTTGGTTTGCCATAGATGTGTACTAGGCTAATGGCCCTGGAGCCTTTGCAAGCCTAGCCCATAGAATTGCCCTGGCATTGTGTCACCGGACATTGGTTCCCAGTGCCTGTATCAAGTAGAGCCAGTGGAGTGATCCCCAGGGTGAACTTTCTATTAACCATCCACTCATCAAGATCCCTCTTAGAGGGCCGGTGAGGTGCTCTGCTTGACATGTATGGGAAGACTATTCCAGAGCATGGGCAGTCTCTCAGTTATGAACCTGTCCCTCCAGCATGTTCTGTTGATTGTGGTAAATGAGGTTGAGTTCTCTGGACCATGTGGTGCGGAGGGACTGGGATTTCTTTAGATGTAGCATTTCTAACAGAGCTGGATCAGACATGGCTTTGTAAGTCAAGCAGAGATCGCCTCTTAGTAGATGATATGAGAGAGAGAATAGCTCCTCCATTCCCTGTTGCAGTATTACTAGCCTACCAATTTTGTAATGTGACATAGACAATTTATTCGAGCAGCAGGCATTGAATTTGTAGATGAAGTACTGAAATCTAAAGTTTTCTGCCAGCAAACCTCTTCATTATTTACAGATAGTTACAGATTTAATGTGGAATCCTTCAGATGACTTCTACAGAGTTTACATACATATATATATATATATATATATATATATATATATATATATATATATATATATATATATACACATACACGCACACGTCTACTTCATTTGCCCTAATTTCCAATTGACTGACACCCAGTTGCCCCCGAGACCAAATGACTGACCTTTCATTTGCCCGACACTTCATTTGACTGACAAGTATTATTGGCAAGTAAATGGAATATTTCCCCTTCCCCACTGTAGTGACACCTTGGAGTTAGATTATATAGTTGGCGGGGTGGGGGGCTTAGCCCCCCACTTAATTTCATAGTATATTTGGTTTTGCTTTCATATTGCTTAGTAAAACAAAAGTAAGTATGGGACTTTGCCCCCACACCCCCCCCCATTGTGCCCCCTAACTATATATTCTAACTCCAGGGTCGCACTACAGTGGGGAAGGGGACATATTCCATTTACTTGCCAATAATACTTGGTCAAATGAAGTGTCTGTCAAATGAAGTAGACCTATATATATATATATATATATATATATATATATATATATATATATATATATGTATATATATATATATATATGTATATATATATATATATATGTATATATATGTATATATATATATATATGTATATATGTATATATATGTATATATATATGTATATATATATATATATATATATGTATATATATGTATATATGTATATATGCATATATATGTATATATATGTGTGTGTGTGAATATATATATATATATATATATATATATATATATATATATATATATATATATACTGGTGGATTATAATAGAAGTTCGAGTGGCCTTTTATGGTTGACATGCTCTGAAACTGGCACTTACTGGAAAAATGTTTAAAACTACAAATTTAAAATGCACACTAACAAGTGGTGGTGTGTTATGCAAGCAACACCATTTAATGCAGTCAGGAACGTGAATCAAATAACACTTGCATGTATGCATGGTCCTAAAACTGTGCAAGGGGCCTATGGTTTGAAAACAGCCTAAAGGTAAACTTTGTGCCACTGGCCAGATGCATTTTAATTGAATGTAGATTTCAGTGCTGTTTCAGAGGCAGAGAATTTACTGTAATGTTAAGTCTGTTTTCATTGAGATCGTACTGTTGTGTTTAGCAAATTCTTGTCAGAGTTTGTGCTACAAAATTTGAAATAAAAGATGTTATGTAGTCCTATCTCGCCTACATTCTTCACTTGTGGGTTCGGAGCCGAATGTCGGCTTCGACTCAGCCTATCTACTAGCTCGAAAGTCTTTGGCTGGGCCAAGATGATATCCCACAATACACTGCTCCACATCCCCAGATCTCATTTGCCGCTTGTAGAGCTCGGACGTGGTCTCGACTTGGCTGTGGCTAAGTATTGAAAGTCTTTTTTGTGGAAAAGTTTTTGCTAATTCTTGGCTAAAATAACTGTTCTATAGTGGTGTTGCTACATTGTTTTTGTAGTGTACGAGTGTGTTGTGTGTGGTATCCCTTACACCTTCGGGCTAGGCCCGTTTAAGTTAGAGGACCTAGTCCTCCTCGTGTGCTTGCTTGGTTAGTTTTTTCTTAATTTGAGAACCGTTTTAATTAGAGGTTCTCCCCTGTGCCTGTGTGTGTTTTGTGTTTCTCCTTCTGTGTTTGCGGTTTCCTGCCCTTTTGGTAGCGGCTGCTACTATTTGTTAGAATGTCTAAGGAACAAAAAGAGCATAAGCCCTTGGGCTTTAAAAAGTGTACTAAGTGTGCCTATAAAATGTCTATCACAGACGGGTACTCAGTCTGTGTTTACTGTCTTGGAGCCATCCACCTTCAGGAGTCGTGCAGTTTTTGCCACGTCTTTAGTCCTTGGGTGCTCCAAAAGAGGAAAAACAAATTGATCCTAAAAGCCTCGTCCTTTGAGGAGGATTTAGCTTCGGCTCCCAGCTCCCAGTCGGTCTGAATCCTCCAAATCCAAGAAGAGGTCGCCGGCTACATCTATTGTTTCGGAGCCGCCTTCTAAAATTTCCATTGTGGAATCTGCTTCCTTGGCTCCACCAACTTCGGGGCCGCAGGAAGTAACTGTATCGACTTGACTCTGCGGCCGCTCCGATAATTTTGGAACAGATTCGGAGCCGGTCGCCAAGTTTAAGACAAGCTTTTCCAGATAGGTGGTCTGCTTCTCCATCCATTTCTTCCAAATCCTCCAGGCTTTCCAATTTGGATGTAGATAGGGTGGTGCAGAGGCTCCTACAGTCGCCGGTGTTGGCCAAACTTTTCTCTGCTCCGACCCAGTTGGCTCTGGAGCCAGCTCTTTTGGTTGTACCTGCTATTCCTCCGAGCGCATCCTTGTTGTCAGAGCCGGTAAGTTCCTTTCCGAGGGACGTTCCTGTGCCGGCACCGATCCCCCAATGGGGTTTATCGGTGCCAGCATAGACTCCGACCCTGTCTGCTCCATCCACAGGGTTCGAGACTCTGGTCTCCTCCATCGGGCCTGAGGGGGATGTCTCGGAGCACCAGTCGGTGCCGAGCCTTCCCCTTGGTGCCTCGGAGGTGGGGACTCTGGACCCAGTCATGGCCTTAGAAGGTGGTTGGTCCTCCAATTCAGGAGGTCCTGCCTTTGAGGCTATGCGGAGCACACTGGCTAGGTCAGCTATTTCTCTTGGATCGGTCCTTCCATCCCCTACGACACCGGCGAGAGGTTCTGACATCCACCTTTCCTTGGACAGCAGGGCGCAAGGGCCTAAGGACACCCCCATGAGTGGTCCCCTTCTTTCTGAGGGGCCCTCAGTCTGTGCCTGAGGAACCCCCCTGGAAAGAAAGCTTACAAGAGGAAGCACATAGACTCCCAGGACGAGTCCCTCACTTCCGATACTGACCTTGAGGTGTCTGAGGGGTCCCCGAAGTCTTCCTCTGAGGATGTTTCATTCTCCGATATCCTTGAGATCTTGAAACAGAGGAGACTGGCCTTCCAAAACCCCACTCCAAGGAGGAGTCAGTATTCCTTAAGGCCTTTGGCGCCCAGCCCTCCGCCTCCTGGGTGTCTCCACCCTTCGAGCTCCTAGACCTCATCTGTCGAAGGGTGTGGGAGACTCCTGTCTCTGTGGAGCCGGTTCCTCGACACCCCAACAAATTTTTGTCTGCTCCCCAAGGGAAAGAATTTTTGACAAAGGGAGTCCCGGTAGATACTATGGTGGTGGCGGCTGCCACACCGAAGGAAGTTGCTGAGTCTTCCTCTTCGGTCCATCCTCCTAACAAGGAGTCTAGGACGATGGATCGGTACGGGAAGCGTACACTGTCTTCAGCGACCTTTACCTTGCGGTCGCTGAATTTTGTCTCATTTCACGTGGCTCCAGAGGGATCTCCTTAAGGAGTTAGGAGATACTAACTGGTAACGTACCTGAGGCGGTGACTCAAACGGTGAACGCTCGGCTCTCTACCCTCAACTCCATTGTTAACTCATCCATGCAACTGATTTCGTACGTGGCCGAGGGAGCTAGAAGGGTGGCTAGTTCAGGGGTGGCCCTCAGGAGGCAAGCCTGGCTACGCCCGTCTCATTTTGCGGAGGCCTTTTAAGTCTTCCTTTACTGATGCCCCCTTCGATGGTTCCTCCTTGTTCGGGACCAAAGTCAGACACGCTCACCAGGTGCGAGCAAGAGGGAAAGACCTAGTCTGCCATGGGGGTCCGTTTTTCCCTCCTGTCAAGGCCTTATCCCAAGGCTCAGCAAGGGGGAAAGATGTGGTTCAAAAAATTGCAAAGGTCCTTTCCTACCGACAGGGTGAGGACCCCCCCCCCCCCGAGGCAGGGGAGGGGGGGGTCGTATTCAGGGAGACGTTGCCCCAGAGGCAGAGGGGGCCCCCGCAATTCGTGGGACCGTGATTCCTTCCGCGGTTCCCCATACTCTCATTCCTGACTGTGTGCCCGGCTGTGCTTCTCTGGAGCCAGTCAGGGGTCGAATCTCCCAGTATCCGGAAGCCTGGGTCAACATCATCCAGGACAGATGGGTATTAGGGATCATCGCCGGAGGTTACACCATTCCATTTCACTCCACACCACCTCCCGTCAAAAAGATCCCAGACGTTCCACCCAGTCAAAGGGGTCAGGCAGCAATAGAGGTTTCTCAGCTGCTAGAAAAAGGAATCATCCAACCAGTTCCCCCAGACCAGATCTGATTAGGAACTTGCTCGAGATTCTTTTTGGTGCCGAGTAGAACGGGGGACCCGAGACCCATTTTGGATCTCAGCCGACTCTATCATTATGTACACAAGTCCAAATTCCGGATGGTGTCACTAAAATAAATTCTCCCGTTATTGGGAAAGGAAGTATGGATGTGCTCCATCGACCTGAAGGATGCTTATTACCACATCAAAATGGACAGAGCATCCAGATGTCATCTAAGCTTCTGGCTGGGAACCAGGCACTTCCAGTTTCGAGCCATGCCCTTTGGTCTCACCACAGCCCCCAGGGTGTTCACCAAGTGCATGGCAGTGGTGACGGCTCACTTGAGACATCAAGGATTCCAGGTGTTTCCTTACCTGGACTGGCTCCTATCTGCCCCCACCAAGCATCTACTTCTTCAAAACAGAGATACTGTTATCGATCTTTTTCACCAGTTAGGCATCACAATAAACTGGAAAAAATCTGCCTTGCTAACCCTCACAGTGTGTCTTATTTATAGGAGCAGAGTTGGACACTATTCGGTTGAGAGCGTTCCTACCTATGGAAAGGATCACAGGGTTACGACGACAGGTTCGGATGATGATGCCTCTGGCACACGTGAGGGCAAGACTAGTGCTTCAGTTACTGGGGACAATGGCATCCACTATCATGATGGTCCCGTTAGTGAGGTTGCATATGAGGATCCTACAGTGGCTCCTATTCGCCCAATGGTCCTATCAAAGACTACCACTATCCCACTCCATCTTAATCACAGGCAAATGCAAGCAGGACCTCAGTTGGTGGCTATGCACCAACAATTTAGACGTAGGGAAACCTTTGTTTCACCCAGCCTGGTGGCCACAGTGACCATGGACGCCTCCCAGATAGGGTGGGGGGGGGCATTATCTCTGCAGGATGGTGCAAGGCACGTGGCAGGAGCACGAGATAGACTTGCACATATATGTCCTGGAGATGAGGGCAGTGCTCCTAGCGTTGCAGGTGCTTCAAGATGTCCTCCCCTTGGGGACTATTGCGATACACTCGGACAAATATGTCAATAGTGTGGTATCCCAACAAACAAGGAGGAACCAGATCGTACCCACTATGCAGGGAGGCCATGAGAGTGTGGACTTAGGCAACAGCTTCCCAGCAGGCCTTGGTGGCAACGCTCATCCCGGGGAGAACCAGTGTGATTGCAGACTGGCTAAGCAGGGCAATCTTCATGCCCTACAAGTGGTCCCTGAACCACCAGGTGGCGGACAGCATATTCAGCAAATGGGGTCAACCTTGCTGCAACCTTTTTGCCAGCCCTCTCAATGCGAAATGCAGCGACTACTCGCTGATACACCCACTGGGGGGATCTCCAAGGGATGCTCTGGCGCACAGTTGGTCCTCGGGTCTGCTCTATACTTTCCCTCCGTTCCCCCTTATCTCGAGGGTGATCCAGAAAGCGCTATCCTTGGGAAGCAGATTGATTCTGATCGCACCACACTGGCCTCGACAAGTATGGTTCCCGTTCCTTCAACCTTACATTGTGGATGCTCCTTGGACTCTGGACCTTCATCCGGACTTATTGACACATGTTGGGACAACTCCACTCTTCCCTGGAGACACTCCGGCTGACCGCCTGGCTACTCCAATTCCATCCGTAGTCAGGTGTCACGATTTTTCTCCTGATGTAGTCCATATTCTTTTGTCCTCTCATAAGCCGTCCACTAGGAAGATCTACTCTAGCAAGTGGAAAAGGTTTTCAGTATGGGCCCAGTCAATAGGTATTGACCCCTTCATGGCTCCCATTGACTCTCTTGGACTTTTTGTCTCATTTGTTCTACCAAGGGTATGCCTCAGCCACCATCAAAGTTCAGCTAGCGGCTATTTCCAATTATCATGCGGCTTATGATCCTAGCTTAATTGGCACACAGGCTGTGTAGAGCTTTCATGAAAGGTACTCTTCTCCTTAGTCCCCCTGTATCTCAACCTGTTATGCCCTGGGACCTCAATTTTGTTCTGCAGGCTCTCACTCTCCCACCTTTTGAGCCCGCGGCTTTCTGCGATTTAAAATTCCTTACATTGAAATCTGCCTTTCTGATAGCTATTACATCGGCTAGAAGACTATCAGCCAGAAGAGTATTAGAACTCCAGGCCCTAACAGTCAAGCCCCCATATTTGATAGTACATAAGGATAGAGTCTCTTTCAGACCGAACCCGTCCTTTCTTCCCAAGGTGGCTTCCTTATCTAATATTAATCAGTCCATTGAGCTGCCGGTTTTCTTCCTCAACTTCTCTAAGGCAGAGTACCAGTTTCACCTCTTGGATGTTCATAGACAACTACGCTTTTATCTACACAGGACTACAGAATGGCGGAAGTCAGACCAGCTCTTCGTTTCGTTCTTGGAAAATCGCTTGGGGTTTGCAGTCTCCAAAGTCACCATTGCTAGGTGGATAGCTGGTTGCATCTCCTGTATTTACCAGGCAGGGGGAAAGAGCCTGCCTTTTCCAGAGCGAGCACTCTCTACCAGAGCAGTTTCCACTTCCATGGCCTTAAAGGCTAGGTTATCCAAGGATGATATATGTGCGGCTGCAACATGGGCTTTTCATACATTTGTTTCCCATTACAAATTGGATGTGGTGTCCAGGGGCAGGTTCTTTTGGCGCCACAGCACTCAGGAGTATTTTCCATTGAGCCACCCTGGATGTAGGTGCTAGGGATGCTGTCCCACAAGTGAAGAATGTAGGCGAGATAGGACTACATAACATCAATTGGTTATGTACTCACCATAACGCTAGATGTATGTAGTCCATCTCGCCTCACATTCTTCATTACCCACCCACCGTCCCCCACGCCTGTAGGATTTGGAGGATCCCGTGGGTATACCTGATGTCACTAGTCCCTTTGGACAATTTGTTGGACCTCGTTGTCATGAGTATGTGTGTGTGTTTGGGCGATAGATATGATTTTTCTGTTGGCAGCAAACTAGATCTGGGGATGTGGAGCAGTGTATTGTGGGATACCATCTTAGCCCAGCCAATCAAAGACTTTCGAGCTAGTAGGCCGAGTCGGAGCCGACATTTGACGCCGAACCCACAAGTGAAGAATGTGAGGCAAGATGGACTACATACATCTAGCGTTATGGTGAGTACATAACTAATTGTTTTAAATTAAATATAAATATCTGTAATCATTGCAGAAGTATGTGCACCGACAGGTTTGAGCAGAGTTTACGGTAATTACTGGAATGATTTTGGGGGGTGCTGTGTGTGTGTGTGTGTGTGTGTGTGTGTGTGTGTGTGTGTGTGTGTGTGTGTGTGTGGGGTGATCCGTTACACTGTCTAGGGCACTATTTGACCATGATCCGTTTCTGAAGTAAACACTTTCTTCCTCTTGCATACGTCCTTGTCCATGGGTTCATGTGTGATAACATGTTACAGGACTGGAGGAAACTCTGAAGGCAAGAGAGAACCATGGTTATTTTTATTTATTTGACATTGTTTATCGTGATGATCCGACTGGTTGAAAAAGAACCCATTTTCGGTAGAGACCCGGGGAGAAGCGCTCCAAATTAGAGTTTCTAACTTTGGACAACTAACAGTATGTGCATAAGTATGGTATAACAAAGAGTTACAAAAAGTAGAATACATATTTAAAAATACAGTATAAATATAGAGTAAATGGAAAAAGTTAAACCTAATAAGAAAAATACAAATAAAAATAAATAAATATGCAAAGCCAAGAGATTAAACGTAAAGTTGAGACTGAAAAGTAAAAAAAAAATAATAGAATAATGGCACAGTTTGAAAAGTTCATAAGAAGATAGAGAAAAAGGTTGGCCTGGACTGTGTCAGTGGCGCAGCCAAAGAGTTAATGTGTTTCAGTAAGGATTGAAAAGCAAAAAGAGTAGAAGTAGCTTTCTCAGAGGAAGAGAGCTCCAAGCTTTTGCAACATAGGAGTAGCGGCTTCGACCTGTGAACTGGATTAATCACAGCAAGTGAATCGGACAGGACATTCTGGACTCTACCATACTGAGGGTAAGCATTTTTTGTGAATATAACCAGATTTTCTTATTTTTGGAGGGGGGGTGGCTAGTCATGTGTGTTTGCATTTGTTCAAATGTTTTCAAGTTTGGCTAGTTTGTGCATGGGCATTTATTTAAATATTTTGAAATTGGATATTTGTTTACTTCATTCTTCTGCCCTCTTCTGTTTTGGTGGGGTGGGGAGTAGCTAGCTGGGCTGTGGATTAAAGTAAGTTGCCCTTTCCTTTGCTCAGTTTAAATTCTGCCAGGAACACTGGCATGTTGAGTATTTGTATTAGTAAATTGGAATATTTTAATCCTTTTTTTTTGGAGGGGGGTGTTGACCTGCTGTGGTATGGATGAATGTAATTTGTCATTTTCACTTGGTTTACATTCCACCCTTAAGATGCATTTTTGTGAATAAATCTGAATATTTATACTATTTTTGAGGGGAGAGTTGACAGTATCTTTGTCCTTTTCATATTTTAAAAGGTGGCTAGTTTGTGTGAAATTGAATTTTTTTGGGTGGGAGGTGGCTAGCTGTGCTATAGGGACTTAATCCTCTTCATTTGCTCAGCTTAAAGTCTTTCATTAAGGGCTGGCTAGTGTGCATTTCTGCAAAATAAATTGGAATATTTGTACTTTTTTTTTTCCTTGGGAGTGGGGTGGCTAGCTGTGTTGATGAAATTAACTGGTGGCCAGTTTAAAGTCTATCATTATTGGCTAGTGTGCATTTGTGTGAAAATAAGTTGGAATATTGTATGAAACACTTTTGATGCTTTCCCCCATTATACAGTATGTTGTATTTACCCAATATGTTTGGTATGCAAGTTAATTTTATATTCCCTTAGTTTATAGTTGCTTTCACATGACTAGTGTGAATTTCAATGAAATGCGCTGCAGTCTTTACACTTTTTGTGTGCTGTATTTGTAAAACTAATGTTGTAAAATTGATATTTCATGTATTTGCATATAGTAACTATAATAAATTGATTACCTCTGTGTCAAGAAACATAAAAAATATTTTAGAATATGATAATATAAGAAAGGTACCTACAAGAGAAATCAGTAATAAGAAAGGAACGTTTGCGTGTAAAGATTGCAGACAATGTCGTTACGCTAGTAACACCTCTTTTGTGACATTAAAACATTTAAATAAAACATTTTGGGCACAGAAGTATTTCAACTGTCATAGTGATTATGTGGTATACATTGCAACTTGCGTAACATGTGACAGTTATTATATAGGTAAAACTAAGAGTGTTAAAACGTAGGATTTATGAGCACACTTTAGCTATCAAAAATAAAGATAGAAATAATTCTCTAGCAAGACATTCCCAGGTATGTTCAGATTTCAAAAAGTTTGAATTTTTTGTCCTAGATTTTGTTGAGAAGGGCTTATTGTTAGGAGACATAAATAATAAGTTAGAACAAAAAGAGACATTATGGCAGTTGTATTTAGGAGCGGATGAACCACCAGGTTTGAATGAAGCAATAAATATAAAATGTTTCTTGACACAGAGGTAATCAATTTATTATAGTTATTATATGCAAATACATGAAATATCAATTTTACAACATTAAAGTTCATTATTATAGATCATCATGTCGGTAGAGGATATATGTCAGATGTTATAGGTATGGATGGAAAACAAGTAAATAGATAATGATTTGTACCTACATGTATTTGTACATAAAGACACCTACATGTACATGTATCAACAAATTTTCAAGATTCTGTCTTGGTTAAGATGGAATAAGGACACTTATGATTCATTTCAAAAATTTCCGTATGAGAAAGTATAGAATATAATAATGGATTCATACTTGTGATGAAGGTCATAATTGTCATGTATTAGTTAATTTTTTATTTTTTCAAAAAAAAGTAGCTGAATACAAATATAGATATGCATGTCATTACACATATATATATATTTTTATTAAATTTATTTTCATTACATGTTTTATATATATATATATATATATTTTATTACAATTTTTTTGCAGAGAGGTTTGAAAATTAGTAATCAATTCATATACATATATACAGAAGTTTTTTAATAATTTTCACCATCAAGATATATTTTATAAATGAACACATAGACAAAGATGAAATATCGCTTTATAAAATAATGTGTGTTTTAACTAAGTGTATATATATATGTATGTATGTTTGCCAAATGTGAAATTGAGAGTTTGAACGCTATTTATTAGAAAGCAAATGACAAATTATTTTTTTAAAAAAAGTATAAATATACATTATTTCCTGTCATTTGGTATAAAAACGGGAGTATGGGAGATCTCCCGTTTTTTCTGAAGAAGTTCACGTTTGGAATAAAAAATGAAAGAAAGCGCTAAAAATATCCATCTGAC
This sequence comes from Protopterus annectens, assembly GCF_019279795.1. NCBI lineage: Eukaryota > Metazoa > Chordata > Ceratodontiformes > Protopteridae > Protopterus > Protopterus annectens. Next base: position 385,138,218 of record NC_056742.1, read on the forward strand.
TGTGTGGTTTCCTTCAAGTTTGTTGGTTGCTGATCATCTTCTTGCTGTTCAAAAGTTCATTCGGTTTGGTCCGACGCTGTTTTTAGTTAATTCTGTCTCTTCTGCCTTGAGCCCTCTGGTGGCCACTATGTCTCAGGCCTTACATCAGACTGACATTTGTTGGCTCAGAAGCTGCTGAACAGGCTGCAACTTCTGCAAACTCAAGTTCTTGTGGCGGAAGTTGAGGTTGGCATCCCTTTGGTTATTGTGAGGAAAAATGCATCTGGGAACCAGGTTGAGATCACAGCCGCCTCCCACAGCCTGAGGCCTTAGTGTCCCCTAAGGCCTTTGCACCCAAACCAGACATTCAGGTTTGTCCCAGCCCTTGCTGTTCAAGTCCATTGTCTTATCGTCCTTGGTGTCTTCACAGGACTTGGTGACAACTGGCCCAGAACTTCATGAATTTCTTGAGGACCAGGCAGCCCGCTGTGCAAAAGGATCCTGTGCTAGAAACTTCCCCTGGGAAAAGGAAAGGGAAATTTCCCTTCAGTGAGTCTGATTCCCCAGAATCAGAGGATGAAGAAGAATTAGCTTTTGTGGAATACCTTCCCCTCAGACTTGGAAAAGATGACTGATTAAAATAACACCCTGTCCTCAACTTTGTCCCCGGGGATCTAACCTTTGGAGAGTCACTTCATAGAATGAAGGAATCCTTCAACTGAGCATCTAGGGAATTCTCCAGTGCTCATACTTGCTACAGAGAGCTTCTCAGTTTATCTTAGATTTGTTTGAAGATGCATCTTTGAAGCCTGACTCCCCTTCCTCTGCTCCTAGGAAGGCTGACTGCTTCTACAGACTTGTGTCCCACAAGCATCTCTATAAAACTCAGTGGCAGACCCAGCAGTTGGATGTACAGACTCTGCCAAGGGGGACTGGTGGGCATGCATCCCAAGTATATGTTACTAAACAATAGGAAAAGCAGATTGCTTGACAATTTTGATAAGAAAAATTTCAGTCATCGTGACAATGAGGGCTCTTAACTGCCAGCTCTGCATGCTCAAGAACAAATTAAAACCAAGGCAGAAGGTATCCAGAACATCTCCGGGTTTCCAGACATGCTCTCAAATGTGGATACAATGCTCTAGATGCATCATGCAGGGTGGCTGCCATGGGGTCAAGTCACTCTCAGACATGCCTGGCTTGGCACCCTCTCAGATCAGGTTAATACTGAAATACTGGATACTTCCTTAGACATGGAGTTCTTTTGGACCCCCAGCAGAAAGCGTTTGAAAAAAATGGCGAGAAAGGGAAATTGATGAAATCTGTAGAAGTATTTTCAGTCTCCCCTCTCGGATACAGTAGAAACTATCCCAACAAGTATTGGCCCTTTCTGCCTAAACTTGAAAAAGCAAAACAACATGGGGGAAATTCCAGACAGCAAAGAAATTGACAAACTAAACAAAGTTCAGACCCCTGAGATTCAAGGGCTCAACATCAATAGTCCCTGGAAACTATATGGTCCCTTTGGTGCCAGGCCTTAAACCGGATATTCTCTAGAGGGGGGATAATGTTCGCAACAACTCGGGCATACACTTCCAGTTGCCAGAAACTATGCCGACCCTTGCAGATAGCTCTGACATAGCCTGGGGGAGCCAATCTAGGACAACATAGTCCAAGGTATACGAGGCAGGCAGCAAGCAAAACCCATCAATTTAAAAAGTGTCTGTCATTCATGCAAAGAAAGCTTTCAAAGATGAACTGCCCCCAGTATCCTTCAAATCTGGACTGAGGAGGACACATTCATACCCCCTAGCTGTGAAAATCTGGCTGCTTCCCCAGCAACCGATGGTTAATGCTCATAGCCTTAGTCCCCCTCCCCCGGTCCAGAAATTCTCCTGGCAGACTCTCGAAGCAGAACTCGACCGGACCCCAGTGAATAGATGCTGAAAAGGACAGTCTTTCTGGATCACTGGGGGAGTAAAACTGTTTTTTGTTTTGCCTGAAAACAGGCAGCTAAACAAATTCTGCTTAAGAATAAGAATCCAGCAGAAAGGATTGCAGAGAGCAGATGCTTCCTTCAAATAGATACTTTTTTTTTTCTCTGCGCCTTCACCAGTACTCCTCATCCCTGATGTATTGCAAAAGATAGAGTCAAACAAGCTAAAAATGATCACTGCTCCTTTCTGGCCCAGGCAACACTGGTTCTCCCTTTTTCTTACTGGGGGGGGGCATAACATTTCCACTGGACCTGCTAACCCAGGACCTGTCATCCACCCTAATCTGAAGACCCTTAAGCTAACAGCTTGGGAGATGGCATACTGACTCCATCCACTGTCTGACTCCCAGGATGTCCTCTTGATTACAAAAGATGCTAAAAAACTAAGTACTTGAAAGTCAAGTATTGCAGAGTAGAAAACGTTTTCTATCTGGTGTCAATCCAATGGCATTCTCTCTACTTAGGCAACTTTACAGCAGCTACTGGAATACCTCTTCCATCTCTTCAAGGACTACCTTACCCCAGAATCAAGGTCCATGCTTCTGCCATCTCAGCCTTACCTCCCTGTGCCATCCAGTTTATTCTGACCCCCCACATGAAACCATCCCTAAAGGAGGCTAGTAAATTTCAGACCACCCAGACAGCAGCTTTTCCTGTCCTGGGACCAGAATTTGTTACTTGAAAAAAATTATTCTGTCATCCTTTGAGCTGGTGGCCTCAGACCCTGTTAAGCTACTGGCATGGAAAACCGCACTGCTGCACTGTCTTAGCACTCACTTCTGACTTCTGTCAGTTGTATTTCAGAACTTCAAGCCCTGATAGGTTCATAGGTAAGTACTTGGACTCGAACTTGGTCGACTTTTTCAAAACAGTCACTAAGGCCATTGATGAGGGTAGGGCAGTTCACACAGCCTACCTTGACCTAGCAAAAACGTTCGACACAATACCCCACTCGGGCATCATAGAAAAGCTCACCAGCTTAGATGTAAACCCATATGTCACAAGATGGGTTGCAAACTGGCTCAAGGACAGAACACACAGGGCTAGAGTTGCTGGTGCCATGTCAGACTCTAAGCCGGTCACGAGCGGTGTCCCACAGGGCTCAGTCCTGGGCCCCCTCTTGTTCGGCATTTATTTTTCTGAAGTGCAGGCAAACATAGGGGGATTGTGGCTGACAAAATTTGCAGATGACTGCAAACTGGGCACCATAATTGACACTCCATCAGACACAGACATCCTCCAGAGAGGTCTCATAGAAATGGATAACTGGTGCCAGAGCCATGGCCTTAAGCTAAATGCCAAAAAATGTATAGTCATACCCTTTGGGAAAAACAAGGTAACCCCTAATTACCACATAGGTGGTAATCCATTAAACATGGAAGAAGTAATCAGGGACCTGGGGACCCAAGTTGACAGTAACCTCTCTTTTGACACTCACATTGCCAAAGTGGTTAGGAAGACCTTCTACATTGCCCACCTGATCATGAAGGGATTCACATCCAGATCAGGAGAGGTCATTGTACCCCTGTACTCTTCACTTATCAGAACAATGATTGAGTACAACGCCCCATTCGGAATGTACCTTACCCGACACCTGCAGCAGTTGGAAAGACACCAAATGTTCCTCACCAAAAGGATAAAGGGGCTCAAACATATGTCATACGATGCCCGACTGAAGAAACTCCAGCTCTATTCAGTCGCATACCGTCTGCTCAGAGGTGATCTGTGCCTGACATACAAGGCCATGTCCAATGGACATGCTCCACCTCAAAAAATCCAAATCCACCAGAGCAAGAGACTTAAACCTCAACACAGATATAAATAGGATGTGCTGGAGGGACAGATTCATCACCCAGAGACTCCCTACACTATGGAACAGAATCCCAGTCCATGTGAGGCAGAGCCCCTCACTGACTCTGTTCAAGAGAAATCTTGACGAGTGGATGGGAGATCGTAGGTTTACCCCGGGAATCATCTCTGTGTCACTGCTGGACAGAGGCACAGCAAACTAATGGGTATAGTATTCTCATCCTAAGGGGTGGTGAAAGCCACACACACTCTGACTAGGCTTATAAAAGCCACACACACTCTGACTAGGCTTATAAATGCCCTAGGGCAGATAGCCTAGTATGAACCTATGAACCTATGAACTAGGCTAGCTGTCCTTCAGGATCATAGTAAGTCTGGCCAGTTTTCCTTCATGAGAATCAAACTCATCTGTGAGGTAAACACCTTGACCATTATGCCAGCCCCAACTGCTAGGCTGTCAGTCTGCAGACTGTTAACAAGCTTGGTCAGTAACCAGAGGTCAGAATCAAACTGTTCGTATTTTTGAGGTTAAAACCTTAACCATTATGTCAACCCTCCCCACGTACAAAACTCCACTGAAATTCCCTGACCAGGAATTGAGCCCCAACTGTGACAGTAAGATGACCAAAATCCTAACCACTAGATCAAGGATGTGCTCAGAGCCATTCTTAAAAGCACAGGAGCAGGGTCACCTTGAAAACCAGTCAGTGCTTTATGCCAAAGGTAGTCTCAAAACTAGTAACCAAAAAATCGATGTCCACCACAAAAACAAAAATAACTCAACGCTGCTCCGACACAATAAAGGCTGTCCAATTACCAAAATTACGAACTGTCTGTATTATTCCAAATACGACCACGGAATGGTGAAAATAAAATAAATATTTATTTTTACACTTGAATAAAAGTCAAATACTGCAAACAATAAATAAAGTAACGGACTTGACGTAGTCTCAGAACTATTGAATTAAGCTGTATAATGCTGTGTTCTTCCCAAACTTCCAAAACACTAGAGACCAAATATTTTACCTTCTCAGGACAGACTTCCCAAACAGGTCTACCCAACTGTTGGTAGTCTTTGCAGAAGAAAAAATGCAAAAACTCTCAGCATGGTGAATAGCTTCCTGGCAGGGTTAGAGCAGACTCCACTATATGTAAAGCTGCCACCACCATTGTCTTTTTTGAAAAGAATGCTCACACTGGCCGTTGTAGAAAAAGCAACCTAATCTATTCACACTTTCACCAGCCACTACCATGTTGGGGCCATCTCTAAGATGAGAGATGGGTACACCTCTAACATCATGTAGAGCCTGCTGCCCCCCCAGATTAGACCTCAGTCTAATCATACAACTGGAAGCTTTGCGTGTCTTCCCGAGACTTAATACTGAGAACACTGACTGTGATGTACATTGTACATTTGTGTTTATAACGTACTGTTTGAGTAGGTCAGTGTTGTACTGCACTTTTGCACCCCCCCCCCACCTCAGGTTGGGGTAGGTCTGCTCATCCCATTCCATCATCCCTTCCCCCATCTCAGGGACCCTGCCTCATAGGAGGGGATGGTTGAGCAGGTTGTGTTCCATTTTAGGACCATCAGACTCCTTAGGCAAGAAGGACCTGCAGATGGCGCCAGCTGACACTCCATATATGCATGTTACCTGAAGTTTTGACATCAGTAGATGTCCGCCAGCTGGGAGGTGGTATTCAGACTGGCCGCAGGCTTCTGCAGGGCAGGAAGTCAGTTAGTACTGCAACATTGATCTATTAGAAAGTCTGCAGTTACGGTAAGTTATACACACAGCTGTACTTCATCCTGCACTAGAAGCATCAACTTTCTTTATACCATACAGGGTGAAGTAGCTGTACTTCACCCTGTATGGTATAAAGAAAGTTGATGCTTCTGGTGCAGATTCAGAGTACAACAAACAAGGTTTGTGTAGTATTTACTTAAGCCTGGTTATGTGCACTTACTAATTGTAGGACTAATAAGGTAGTATATCGGCTACTCCGAGGTGATCTCTGCCTAACATATAAAGCTATTTCAAACCCAGAGCTGTTGGGCATGCTATACCAAAATAAATCCCAATCCCTCCGAGCTACACGCTCTAGGGACCTAAACCTTGTCACCACAATAAACAGGACATGCTGGAGGGATAGATTCCTATCCCAGAGACTTCCCATACTCTGGAACAGGCTACCCTTCTATGTCAAGCAACGTTCTTCATTAGCACACTTCAAGAAAAATCTTGATGGGGCGTGGCCAAGGATGAACACAGGATAGCAGCAGATTTCTTCAGCTCCACCAATTTCATTACATTGACAGGAATTAATTACTTAAAAATTTAATTCTTGAAGTAATTTTCTTTCTAAATATGTTTGTTTTATATAGTTCTTGAACTATATCTAAAAAAGAAAGGAAATCTTAATAATATTCCTGTCAGAAATTACTTTGGAAATTTTCCTGTCAGTTTATCAGTCTGAAATGAGTTCCAGTAAGACAAATTCTCAAGACTCCAGCATCAAGAAAGAACTTCAGTCTCTGATAATTATAGTCCAGCAACTTACTGCTAAGATGGATAAAATGGATACTAAAATAGACACTTTCATAGAAAAAACTACAAAACAAATAGACTTGTTACATATGGACCTGCAACAACAGAAGATCCAGATGACAGGCATAGAAGAAGCTGTGAATGACATGGAAAATAAAATACAAGAACAGGAAATCAACATTGAGTTTCTGCTGAAACAAAATACACATTTACAAACAAAGCTGGATGACCTGGAAAATAGATCTAGGCGCAATAACATTAGGATTTTTGGACTGCCAGAAAATATTGAAGGTAACAATATTACTTCCTTTTTAACAACAGCGCTCCCTCAAACTTTAGATTTACCAGAAGCATTCTCTTTTGGTATCGAAAGAGCACATAGATCTATACCTAATACTAACTCTAACAAAAGCTACCCTAGATCAGTTATAGTTAGATTTCTAGCATCTTTTGATAAAGAGATGGTTCTTAAATCTGCTTGGGCTAAAGCTCCTGTTAAGTTTAATGAGACAACTGTGCGTTTTGACAATGACTATTCTTCCATGGTAATTGCTAAAAGAAAAGTTTTTCTGCCACTAATAAGGGAGCTTAAAAAGCACAGTTTAAAACATACCTTCTGTTTCCTGCCAAGCTTAAAATCTTCCTTCCTGATGGTCCTAAGGTCTTGATGATTTAGACTCTGCTTTACTGTTTGTCAAAGAAAAAGGATTTTGGATAAAATAGAAGAAATGGAATGGGCTAGTTCTTCATTAAAGAGATTGGCAACTGAAGCTTCCTGGAAGACTTCAGAGAAGAAGAGACTAAAAACAAATGATTTGTTATATGTTTTTTTTCTCTCATCATTTTAGTTCATTATTAATCTTTTTGAATATAGTTCCTGCATTTCCAGAAAGCCACAAATATTTTGGAAAAGATTTAATCAAAGTTATTCTCTATGTGCAAAGAAATGTTTTGTTTCATAACCAGTCAAAATGCCTGAGGATTTAATGGCAGGCTGTGACTCGATTTGTTTTTCTTTCTGAAAAAAGTAAGGTTAGTAATTTGATACATTTTTTTATCTTTACCTTTTTTTTTCCTTCTTTTATTATTTTCTTTGTTTAAACAAAGAAATTCAATTTAGATTATGTAGTGGGTAAAGGGTGGGGGGGAGGGCAGGGAGAGAACAGTAATGAAAATATCATTAATAGAATAATAACATATTTATTTCTTGTAAAAGTTTATAAGTTCTTCAAATGCTATTTCTAATTATACTTTCTTGATTATACTGCTTATGCTTGTTTGTAAATAATCTGTCATGCTTTAACTAATAATAATCAGAACTAAATAAGAGTAAATAATATGTTTTATTTTTAACTCTATTAATATAAACAGTAAGTAACATTCCATTGTATATACTTCTTACAGCTTTCTCTTACATTTTTTTATTTCTGCCTCACTCCCTTTTATTTTCTACTCTTTCTTTTCTTAATATATAGAAATGCTTTTGACTGTGTGGGCACAGTGAATAATAGGATTTGTATGAAAATTGAGTTGGAAGAAGAATGCTGAGTTTTATTGCTTGTTGGTAATTTTGAGTTTAATTTCACTTGCATAGAGGCTGTGATGATCTGTGGAATACATTGTGGAGGTTCTGTCATGTTTAGATGCATTTACACTGCTAAATGAATGTTTGTCACTAGTTTTTAATAAGTTTCCCGCCAAAATGTTGAGACAATCTGGGATGTGGGCTGTCTTATGCACAATGTCCTTGAGTTACCTCAGAATCTTCAAATCACAGAATTCTCACAGAGAAACTGAAAGCAGTTAGTATAAACATTGACAAGGTTATCACACTGACACACCACAGATTCAGGAAAAATACTCTGTTCATAAAATATGTCAGTTATAATGAGTTTAAATGATGTAGTTTCTTGTAGTAAGTAAATGTCTTATTTTAGAAGGCATAAAAAATGAAACCTTTATTTAAATGTTTTTGAAAATCTACTTAACAGCAGCATAATAATCTGTTAAAAATTTGTGTTCCAAACATATACTTTACTATAACTCATTTAATTCATCTGATTGACAAACATAAATAATCTTATAACTCTATTCTGGAAGAAATGTCATGTGATATATTTTAAAGCAGTAGGTTAGCATGATTGTAAAATCTGGTTACCAATATGTGTTTGCTGTGCATTATTTTGTATAAAGCAGACAGATTTATTCTAGGGACAGCAAGTAGGATAGTGCTCTACAAAGACACAACTCAGTGAGATCAGATATATATATGTGTGTGTGTGTGTGTGTTGGCTTTTTTTTCTGAGAATCTGCATAACTAATATGATTTATAATAATTTCTATGAATACAATATTTTACTCTATTGACAAAATGAATGTTTGCCACAAGTTTTAATAAGTTTCCCGCCAAAATGTTAAGGGAGACAATCTGGGATGTGGGCTGTCTCATGCATAGTGTCCATGAGTTTCCTCAGAAGCTTCACTCACAGAATTTTCACAGAGAAACTGAAAGCAGTTAGTATAAACATTGACAAGGTTATCACACTGACACACCACAGATTCAGGAAAAATACTCTATTCATAAAATGTCAGTTATGATGAGTTTAGATGATGTAGTTTCTTGTAGCAAGTAAATATCTTATTTTAGAAGGCATAGAAAATGAAACATTTATTTAAATGTTTTTGAAAATCTACTTAACAGTAGCATAATAATCTGTGTTAAAAACTTGTGTCCCAAACATATACTTTACTATAACTCATTTAATTCATCTGATTGACAAGCATAAATAATCTTATAACTCTATTCTGGAAGAAATGTCATGTGATATATTTTAAAGCAGTAGGTTAGCATGATTGTAAAATCTAGTTACTAATATGTGTTTGCTGTGCATTATTTTGTATAAAGCAGACAGATTTATTCTAGGGACAGTAAGTAGGATTGTGCTCTACAAAGACACAACTCAGTGAGATCAGATATATATATATATATATATATATATATATATATATATATATATATATATATATATATGTGTGTGTGTGTGTGTATGTATATATGTGTATATGGGTGTGGGTGTGGGTGTGTGTGGGTGTGGGTGTGTGTATATGTGTGTGTGTATATGTATGTGTGTGTGTCTGTGTTTGTGTGTGATGGCTTTTTTTTTTTAAGGTAATAACGCAGGTGTTTCTGAGAATCTGCATAACTATGCAGTATGATTTATAATAATTTTATGAATACAATATTTTACTCTATTGACAATAATGAGTTTAAGTAAATGCTCATATACAAACAATTCAAGATTTTTTTGGAAGCTGTTGATAGAATTCACATGACAGAAAATAGATGCATCTTAATGCATGTAATGTCTGAATCATATTAGCCAAAGTTTTTGATTTAAATGAATGTTAGAACATAATTTTCTCTCCTCTTGATTTCTAACATTAAGATTATTTGAATGCTATTAGAATACAAGTGTTATATATTACATAGATCTACATAATAGTATGAACAGTTTTTTAAAAAAAAAAAGTTTATTTTAGTTTATATGATGCTGTTTTACCAAATGTGTAGTTTTGTCTTGATAGATAATTGAATTGAAAACTGTTAACCTCAGTTAAATATAACTAGTATTAAATTGATAAGGTGGTAGGAGGTACTGCTGCTTAGGGTAGGGGGTTAACTTGAGTAGTAAATACTGCTCTAAGTTGGAGTTTTCAACTCCAGGCGGGATGCAAGGTTTAATCCTTACATTATTTTCACTTGTTCATTGTTATATGTATATAGTTTTGACATCCACAATATATTTTGTACACTCATTGTCACTACAAACAAAATTGAATCCTATACAAAATCCCATAAGAGATTTAATAAATACAGCTATATTTAAAGGTACACCTAAAAGAGGAGATGTAACATTATTTATCTTGTTATTTATTTCGATCATAAGATTCTTGAGTTTTAAAAATGCCAAATGACATCTTTAAAAGGAATTTCTTTAAACATTAATGGATTGAATAATCCGTGTAAAAGGGCAAGCCTGATAAGATACATTAATCTACACAAGGCCAATCTAGTCTTCCTGCAAGAAACCCATCTCTTGAAAAAAGATATTGATAAACTAGCCACTAATAAGTATACAGTATTGGTTAGTTCAGAGCACACTCAGAAAAAGAGGAGTGGCTATTTTATGGAATAAAAGTATGCCCATTCCTAAAACCATTAAGTCTTATCAGGATGACAAAGGAATGTTTTGTATGGTTACAATACAAATTAATGGGAAGACTTACACTTTAATGTATATTGGATACCTGGAATTGGTATTAATACAGTGAAACATCATATTGATAAGATCATATCATTCTCTATAGGGGATATTATTTTAGCTGGTGATTTTAATTGTATACTACATGAAAGTGATACTACCACTATAAAGAAAAGAAGAATTACATCTAATGCAGAACATTTAAATGATTTTGCTAATTCTTATCATTTGAATGATATTAATAATCAGAGTCAAAATCATTACCATACACCTTTTTTTCTAACAGATACAAAACTTATTCAAAAATAGATAGGGTCTTTATTTCTAACCAGATGGTAACAGATTTAATTAATTCCAAAATCATTTCATGTCCTATATCTGATCATAACTCAATTGTTTTTGAATTCATGATAAAAATACTCATAATGTTCAGATCAAAAGGATACCAGCATACTTAACTCAGCTAAAAGACTATAAAGAATATATACTTTCAGAAGTACAACATTTTCTAGACATAAATAATACTCCTGAAGTCTCCATTGTCTATGTTTGGGATGCCTTAAAATCATATCTATATGGACAAAGTATCAGATGGTATAATAACAAAAGGAAATCTTGGGATAAGGAATTGTTAGATATTCAAAGTAAACTAGACTCTTATAAACATAATAATAAAGAAAATATTATGGACAAGAAAGTTATTGAAGAAATAAACTAAATGAGAAATACAAAGAAATTCTAACTCATAAAGTTAAAATAACTTTAGAGAAATACAAGTTTTTGTCTTATTCAATAAGCCCCAAATACTTACATAAACTTAAAAATAAAACAAAAAGATTGAATAAACAAAACCATATCAAAGAAATCTTTTCTCTAAGGAAAAAGAAGAATGTTTCTAGTATACCAGAAATACTGGATGAATTTAGAAATCACTTTCACAAGATTAACCATAACAACATTAACATGGAACCTAAAGATAAAATAAAGGAGTTTATAACCACAAACATGAATAAAAAGCTTAATAAACAACAGATTAAACTATTGGACAAGAGTATTTCATATACAGAAGTTATTACACAAATAAATAAGCTTAAATCAAACAAAGCACCGGGTAATGATGGTATTATACCAGAGATATATAAAATCCTTTCTAAAACTACATATTCATTAATACATAAGGTTTTTATTCTGGCCCAAACTGAGTTAATAACCCCCCCATCTTGGCAATATACATTTATTTCACCAATTTTAAAACCTAATAAAGATCCAACTAGATGTTCTTCATATCGACCCATCTCATTACTTAATGTAGATTATAAAATGTTTATGAATATCTTTGCTGATAGATTGAAGACAATTATCCCCGGCATTATAGACATAGATCAGACGGGCTTCATTGTAAATAGAAATACTTTTGATAATATAAGAAGAACTTTAACATTAATTGATTTTGCAAATAGGAAAAAGAAAGATTTAACACTTATTAGTCTTGATATAGGTTCAGCATTTGATTCAGTAAGTTGGGACTATCTGTTTACCTTACTGAAATGCACAAATTTCTCTGATGCATTTGTAAATTTAATTGAGCATTTATACAAAGGAACGCTGGCTTATATTAAGGTAGGAACATATGTTTCACAAAAATACCCATTCTTAAAGGTACAAAGCAAGGATGTCCACTTTCTCCACTATTATTCACTTTAGTAATGGAGCCTTGGGCTAATTTGATTAGAAACAGTACTGACATAGAGGGTTTTGAAATAGAAGAAAATACAACATCAAAAATTCAACTTTTGCAGATGATGATCTAATTACATCAGCAGGATCTAATTCTTCTATGCAGTCTTTATTTGATAAAATGATGAATTTTAAAAGTATTTCTGGTTTAATATTCAATGAAGAAAAACTAAAATACTACCTATATATACACGAAAAAATACTCTCATTAGTGATTTTACTAAATATGTACCCAACTCAGGTCAGATAACTTATTTAGGTATAATACTATCTAAAGATATTAAATCTATTATATATAATAACTATAATACCTGTTTTCTTAATATACAAAATCTTTTTAATACCTGGAATAATATGTTTTTACTATGGAGGAGAGACTTACAATTATTAAAATGATAATATTCCCCAAGATTTTATACTTAATACAATCAATAATACTTTCACCTACAAACATAACTATCAAGAAACTGAATACACTAATGTTAAATTTCTTATGGGCACCTAATAGACCTAGGATTGCATTAAACAAACATACTAATAGCTGGTCTCAAGCGGGTATTTCTTTTCCAGACTTTAATTTATATATTATCTCTTCTATTATAAAAGTTATTACTTTATTAATAGATCGGTCATATGTCAAAATGCAAAGATTATTGGGAGCTAATTAGTATGCACTTCATGAAAATCTCCTTAACACATAAAAATATGATTATAAATAACTCCATGTTGTGGTTGCTAAAGGAATTTTGTACTTCACCTATTACACCTAAACATATGGTCTGTTACCCATTATATATTATTATTAGTTATCGTAACTTTATATTCATGCACCCTAAGTATAGGGAATGGAATTTTATTGTATTCCTATAATTTATACTCAGGGTATGCTTATGTCATCTACTTCTGAAGGAGCTCATTTAGCTATAGATAATAATCTAAAGTACTGGTATCAGCTGATATCTGATAATAAAGTTAAAAATCTAGATTTCTTAAAACAAGAATTTGATCTGAGAGAAACTTGCTGGTTAGAGGTTCAGATCTTTAGACAACATCTCATTGATAGAATAGATCTAATGTCTATAACAGTTAAAGAATCTATTCCAAAACTGATTGATTACTTGATAATAAATTTACAGCATAAAGTTTCTGATAAAGGTAAACTTTCATATATACATAAAATTATCAGACAAGAAACTTTTTACAATGTAGATTCATACTGGAATTATTTCACCTCTATTAATGGGGACCCACCAACTCAACAAGATAAACAATATATATTGGAATCTGCTTATAGAACTACATCTTCCATTGTCTGGAGACTTTATACATGGAAATTTTTACATAGATCTTTTATACACCTTTGATGATGAATAAAATTAATAATAAAGATAATCTATGTAAGAGATGTAATGTAGAAATTAATGCTGACTGGGCTCATATGTTTTATGACTGTATGAAGTTGAAAGAATACTGGAAGTCAATTAATGAATTGTTGCAGGCTCTTTTTACAGATAATTTCATTATTTCTAAGTCTCTTATATTATTCAACACACCTGTACCTCATTGTGTTAAAAAGATTAAGCTTCCCTTGTTATGGTCTATCCTAGCAGTGGCTAGGAAAATAATAACTAGAAATTGGATTTCAGATACACCTCCTTCGTTCAATGAATTTAAAAATGTTATGAATATAATGTGTCATATGGAAATAAGCACAATTAGAATGAAAACAACTAGAAAAACATCACATTTTATTGTATGGGATAATTTACAAAATTTGTTAAAAAAATTCTAATTTCAATAGCACAGTATTTTAGTTTAATTAATTGATCTGATTGTAGTGGATGTCTTTGTAAATACTTTAGTTGTTTTGTTGAATATTATAATAATACCTATTTTTAATTATTTGTATAAAATTGTTATGATATTTCTCTTATATGTTAAAACAATAAACTTGTTTTGAAAAAAAAAGAAAGAAAAATCTTGATGAGTGGATGGGAAATAGGAAATACACCCCGGGGATCACTTCTGTGTCTCTGCTCATCAGTGGCACAGGAAAATAACTTTCTTGGGTGGCGTAAGCCAGGGAACCTTGTTGGCTAGGCTTACGTGTAGGCCCTTGGGCCGATAGCCTAGTACCTACCTCTGAACTGTATATCCATGGACGTTTTACCCCTGAAGTAGGTGGTCTCCACTCTTCAAGAATATGGTTCTGGCTGAAGGTCCCACAGCAGAAAATAGCTCAGTTTTTCAATACTATTCTGACACTTCCACCACAGCTCAGATTTGAAGGCAGATCTGATGCTCAAAACTACAAGAGACATTTGGTAGTATCAGGTTTAGTAAGCCTGTACAATTTTAATGGTTTATAACCTGGTCAAATGATGCATGTCACGTTAGATTTTAATTGTGTGTAAGTTTCATAGCTTAACTGGTAGCATGCATTTTCTGCTTTTTTTCCACAGATATTTCACAGAGAGGGATGCGACCTGCATATGACCCACAAAATTGGGCTTGTTGAAGCACTTTGTGGATTTAGGTTCACGTTTGCACACCTCGATGGACGCCAAATTGTAGTGTCATATCCTCCTGGAAAGGTTATTGAACCAGGTATGGAGTAACTATCAAGTAGTTAATCATCATCCTTTCAGCATGAAGGTGTAGTCGGAATGCTCCCTCCCAAAGTGGGGAAAAAAATCTTGGGTAGATTGAATTGAACTTTGTATGAAAATACATACCTGTTTTGGGTGCATTCTCCACAGTCTTGTAATAGGTGTTTCACAGGTTAATGAACACTAATGCACTATTGCTCTAAAATCCTTTGTTGCAGTTTTCAATAAAGGATTTAAAGAACTCTTCAAAATACTGTACCTTTTCTTGCATGCTTATTCATGTTTTAGATATTGCACCTTTAATCGCTATAGTTGACCATTATCTTCCCTAGATTCAAGTCTTCGCCATTCAGCTGAAGTCTTGGGTAATGGGATGGAATAAATAGCAGTGGAGTTTAACAGACTGGAGCATCTTCTGCTGGACCATTGCTGCCAGGCAGTGCGAGACTGTGTACTGTACTTTTGTGGTCCATCTTGACTTTTTCTTATAGCTGCTTTGATTTGATTTTCTTCACTGTCTGCAATATTGCCACTGCCCATTGAGTCTGTAAGGGGGATTTGAGGCTACAGCTGTGGTAAGTTGTATACTCTGCTTTTGCTCAGCATGAAGCTGTCTGCCGTCAGGTAGTGAAAGGGGGGCTGTGACAATGCTTCTGTTGTGACAGCCAGACACAGGGTGGCTGCTTCTCTTCAGAACCGAAGTCTTAAACTAAAGCTAAGTACCCTGTTGGAGAAACTTTTTCTTGCTCCTTACCGATGTCAGTAAAAGTTGATAATTGCATTACTTCTAAAAAGCAAATACCTCACAAAGATTTTCATTCTTACTGTATTCCTTGCCTAGGCCCTGACCACGACGTACCTTGCTGTTGGTTTTGTGCTTTATTTAATCGCTCACTATCAGTCGTCTCAGTGAGGTGCTTTCACAGCCCCTGATACCCGCTACTTCTGACTCGCAGGCCTTTACTGAGACCCATTCGGAGTCCGGTATGCTGCGAGATGCTTCAACTGTGGAACCTGCGGATGTCTCTACCTTGGATGGGTCTGGAGCTGTTTTGCAGGCACCGGCTCCTGGGGGTGTATTTAGGCCTACGGACTTGCATATTAAACCAACACCTCCTTCATTTAGGCCAAAATCTCAAACCATACCTAAGAAACGGATGCCCAGGCCACATGCTAAGGCCTCTATGCCTATAATAAACAATGATAAGAATGGCTGAAGATCTTGTAACTCTAATCAGAGGAAACCAACCTCCCCTTTCTAAGAGACCTAGGACTGAAGTTTTGTCTTCTGACCAAGATTCTGATTTTTCTGATTCTTCTGATTTGGATTTGCCCTCATCTACTTATGAGGATTCTGATACAGAGGACTCTATTCCCTCTGCTTCCCCTCCAGAGGATTTTTCTTTCGGTGAGACCTTGCATACTCTAAGGGAGCATTTCCACTGGGAAAGCCCGGATTTTTCTGATTCAAAAAAGAGGCTTAGGGATTTCTTACTCCTGCCACAGCATAGGCCGTTAGCTGTACCTCCTGTACTAGACATTGTTGTTGATGCCTTTTCAGAATCTAGTTTGGCCCCTGATTCTTTGCCTCCTTCTCCCAGAAAGCCTGACAGATCTTAGTGTTCCTGATTAACACAAGTTCCTTTTTAAAAATCGTATTGCGGATCCAGAGACTATTTCGCAGGGACCCAAAGGCATTAAGGCTTCTTACTGCTAAAAATCCTACCCCCTCTGATAGAGACTCCAGGGAGCTGGATAGATGGGGTAAGAAAGTTTACACTTCTGCAACCTTGACCATTAGGGCTTTAAACTGCCAGTTTCATATGTTAAAGTATCAGCAACATGTTATTGGATTGCTTAAACAAAAAATGTTTCCCGACTGTGCTGAAAATAAAGAGTTAAGGGATTTAATGCATTCTGCTGAACAAGTTGGAAAACATACTTTGCAATGTGGATTTGATTCATGAGGCCTCTTGCAGGGTTGCTGTTACTGGGTCTGTGCTCAGAAGGCATGCTTGGCTTAAGGAGCAATCTTTGCCTGATCATGTTGGAGCCAAATTGTTGGATGCTCCCTTAAATCAGGTCCGCCTGTTTGGCAACAAGGCTGAGGAAGTTCTTAAAAAGAGGAAGTTCTTAAAAAGATGGAAGGTAAAGCTAAATCTATGCAAACTGTTAAAGATTTCCTACAAGTTCAGCCCCCTAGATTTAGTAGGCACTGGCCATCTAAAAATTGGTCCTTTCCAGCCCCTTCCAGGTCTTCTCAAGCCAAGCCCAGACACAGCAGAAACCCCAGGTTTCAGTCACAAGGGACACACAAGACTAAGCAGTGCAGGGTTTCCGCAACCAAATCTGGGAGTAGTAAGACTCACCCTATGGAAAACTGTCTCAATGACTTGCTTTTAACACTTCCCAACACTTCCCAACTGAATGCTCCTTTAGGCGGAAAGATTGGTCTGCTGGCCAAAAACTGGGAACTCATTACCCAGGACAAATGGGTTTTAAATATAGTGTCCCAAGGATAGAGATTTCACTTCCACATGTTACCAACACCAGGCGGGTGGCCAGATCTACCACCAAATCAGTGGGCAGACGCCCAAAATCAAGTACTCTTTCTCTTAAGCATGGGGGCTATTCAGTTGGTACCAGAAGAGGAAAAGGGACAAGGTTTCTATTCAAGACTTTTCCTGGTGCCCAGAAAAGGCAATACATGGCGTCCTATCCTGGACCTTTCTACTCTAAACACCTTTCTGGTGATTTCAAAATGCTTACTCTTCACCTGCTGCTTTCTATGCTAGGCAAAGATGCATGGTTGGCAACACTAGACTTAAAAGAAGCCTACCTGCACATCCCTATCAGGGAGTCTTACAGAAGATACCTGTGCTTCAAAGCAGGCTACATGCACTATCAGTTCTCTGCACTGCCCTTTGGCTTATCTACTGCGCCTAGGGTATTCACAAATATACCCATACCTGGACGTTTGTTTAAGTCTGGCAGAACGCTGCAACATTCTTTTGAATCATCTGGCCTTTGTTCAAAGGGTACCGACTTGTCTGGGGTTCACCATAAACTAAAAGAAATCACACCTGGTACCCTGTTAACAAATCATATTCCTGGGAGTAAGCTTGAATACAACTTCCCAGAAGGCTTTCCTCATGCCAGAGAAATGGATTCATTTGACAACCTACTTCAAGTGGCCACAAAAACCCAGCTATTTGCAAGGCAAATACTGCAAGCCTTGGGGTTCATGGCCTCCCGCATTCTTCTTATTCTGTATGCAAGGCTGCATATGAGGAAACTACAATGGTATCTCAAAAGCCTATGGTGTCAACATTCACAGGATCTAGAAGCAAGGATTCCTATCATACCTTGCCTACACCTAGAGTTCCTTTGGTGGGCAGAGCCCTGCCACCAAAACAGGGGACTACCATTCACATTACCCCCTGCCGCCTAAATCTTAACAGATGCATCAGACTATGCATGGGGGGCTCACCTGGCAGGGAAGTGCATTCAGGGCTAATGGAACCCAAGTCAAATGCACCAACACATAAATCAAAAGGAAATGTTAGCTGTACAGAATGTTCATGTTTCACTGTTGCAGTCATTACATTTGGGTAATCTGCTGGCAGGGTTGCCCTCATTCGGCCTGATTAACAAAGTCTTGGGTCCAGCGTCTGTTGCTTTTCCTTCTTCCATGGCGTCAGGTCATCAGGGGTATAAAACATGCAGCCGACGCCATTACATCAGTCTTTCTTGCCGTGCGGTGCCCGAAGCAGAAGCAGTTCGCAAGTGCCGATCGGCAGACTCCTGAAACTTTCATTTTAGAGTTTCAGAACCGAAGTCTTCAATTAAAAGCTAAGTACCCCATTGGGGAAACTTTTTCTAGCTCCTTACCGATGTCAGTAAAAGTTAATAATTGTATTACTTGTGGGGAGCAAATACCTCATAAGGATTTTCATTTGTACTGTATTCCTTGCCTAGGCCCTGACCACAACGTGCCTTGCTGTCGGTTTTGTGCTACATTTAATCAATGCACTATTAAACGTCGGTATATTTTTGCTTTTAAATGTTTTGGCTAGAGATTTAACTATCTAGAAATGTCGGTTAGCAGTCAGACTACCGGAATACCTAAAGAAAATTGCAAAGAAAGGCAGAGACAGACCATCTAGGTCCAAAACCGATTAAGCTTCTCCTATGCCCGTCGCCAGTTCACCGGTACTCTGGTGCTTTCGCAGCCCCTGATACGCACTACTTTTGATTCGCAGGC
Source organism: Protopterus annectens (assembly GCF_019279795.1). Taxonomy (NCBI): domain Eukaryota; kingdom Metazoa; phylum Chordata; order Ceratodontiformes; family Protopteridae; genus Protopterus; species Protopterus annectens. Next base: position 385,157,423 of record NC_056742.1, read on the forward strand.
CTCTACTGAGACCCATTCAGAGTCCGGTATGCCGCAAGATACTTTTAAGTATTGAACCCGCGGATGTCTCTACCTTAAATGGGTCCGGAGCTTCTGAGGGTGTTTTCAGGCCTGAAGATTTGTATATTAAACCGATGCCATCTTCAAAACTAAGACCAAAAACTACTTCGATGTCTAAAAAAATTACGCTTGGGCCAACGTGTACAGGCTCCAATGCCTAAAAAAACAAATGATCAAAATGGCTGAGGATTTAATTACCTTGATCAGGGGTACCCATCCCCCTCCTGCTAAGAGGCCTAGGCAAGGCACTGACTATGAATCTTCAGATCAGGTTTCTGTTTCTTCTGATTCCTCTTCTGATCAGGAATTATCTTTTCCCACTTATGAGGACTCTGAAGCACAAGATTCCATCCCTTCTGTTTCTCCTCCTGAGGATTTTTCTTTTGGAGAAACTTTGCATACCTTAAGCGAACACTTTCACTGGGAGAGTCAGGATTTCTCAATCTAAAAAGAGACTTGGGGATTTCCTTCTTTCTCAGCATAGGCCTTTGGCTATACCTCCTGTTCTAGACATTGTTGATGAGGTTTTCTCAGAGTCCAGTATGACTCCTGATTCCCTGCCTCCGGCTCCTAGTAAGCCAGACCGATATTACAGGGATGTCTTCAAGAATGCAACTGCAGTCCTGACATATGGGTTGTCCTGCCTCAGGCAGCCCTTCGGTCGGCTGGATTCCAAAGTCTGGGTCTGGCGTCGGCTGATGTCGCCTTTTCCCCGACGTCAGAGCAGCTGGGGTATAAAAGCATCAGCCGACGCCATCTTCAGTCTTTCTTGCCGCGCGGTGCCCGAAGCAGAAGCAATTAGCAAGTGCCGGTCGGCCAGCTCCTGTGTTTTCAGATACCGAAGTCATCAAAAAGCTAAGTACCCTGTTGGGGAACCTTTTCATGCCTCAGCCGATGTCAGACAAAACTGCAAAAGTTAATAATTGCTTGTCTTGTGGTAAACAAATACCTCATAAGGACTTCCATTCTTGCTGCCTTCCCTGCCTCGGCCCAGACCATGACGTCTCGGCCTGTGCTGCCTGTGCTTGCTTCAATAAGCGCACACTTAGGCGCCGGGCAGAATTTGCTGAAGACTTTTTTGGGCAAAATTACTCCTTATATCATGCCGTCGGAACTACCGACAGCACATGTTTCCAAAAAACGGAAGGACCGGGACCGACATTCGCGGCCTGCGACTTCAACACCACGCAAAAGCCTACCGCGAGTGCATCGGTCTCTTTGGAGGCGGTAATTCAACCGCTCCAGGCTGATGATGCCGCTTTACCACACACTTCGGTCCCGGAGGCTTCCCCGGTGCCGGTTGTTGATTTTCTTCCTGAAACCGAAGCCCTAGATTTGCCTGACGCCATACCAGTGGACAAAGTTACTCCAGCACGTGGGGCAGCTAGGCCTCCTGTGTCTATGTCCATCAAGGCCTACATACGTGCTAAGGCTGCCAGCCAGGCTAGGTCTCACCCTCCTAAATCTTTTTCACAGGGTCCCACTTCTGATAAACAGATCATAACTTTAGCTGCAGATCTAATTTCTTTAATCAGGGGCTCTCAGGCTCATCCAGACAGAGGTTCTCAGCCGCCTTCTGACAAAAGGCCTAGGGTTGAGCAGACAGATACCCTTTCCTCAGATGAAGCCTCTGGTGAGTCAGGCCTTTCAGATTCCCAGGAAGAATCCTTCCCGGCCTACGAGGATTCTGATGCTGATGAATCCATTCCCTCTGCCTCTCCTCCTGAGGATATTTCTTTCTGGGAAATTCTCCACTCCATGAGAGAGCATTTTCAGTGGCAGGGCCAGGATTTCTCCGACTCCAGGAAAAGGCTTCGGACCTTCCTTAAGTTACCCCAGCACAGGCCTTTAGCTATTCCCCCAGTGTTAGATGTATTGGATGATGTGTACTCCGACTCCAGTACTTCTCCTGATTCTCTCCCTCCTGCTCCTGTCAAGCCAGACAGGTATTACAGGGTTCCTGAAACTCATAAACTTCTCTTTAAGGCCCACTCTGTTGATCTAGAAGCTATTTCTCAGGGGCCCAAAGGAGTGGCCACTTCCACGGCCAAAAATCCTTTGCCCGCAGACGGGGAATCTAGGTCCCTGGAGAGGTGGGGTAAAAAAGTTTATACCTCAACCACCCTTGCCATGAGGGCTCTTAACTGTCTTTTTCATATGTTTCAGTATCAGGATTTCTTGATGGATGATTTGCAGAAAAAGTTAGCCTCTCCTGAGCCTTTAGATAGAAAGGCCTTGCAGGATTTGGTTCATAACACTCAGCAGGTTAGCAATCATTTTCTTCAGTGTGGTTATGATGCATTGGAAGCTTCATGTAGGGCAGCTATGACAGGGGCGTCATACGTAGACATGCTTGGTTGAAAGAACAGGCATTGCCAGATCATGTTAAAGTAAAGCTTCTAGATGCACCTCTGGAAAAAGACAAGCTATTTGGTGCTAATGCACAGGGTGTGTTGAAATCAATTGAGGAAAAGGCTAAATCAGTACAAACAGTCAAAGATTTCCTCCAGGTTCAGCCACCAAGGTTCAGTAGGAATTGGCCTTCGAAGAATTGGTCCTTTCCAGACACTGACAAGTTTCAAAGGGGAAAAAACAGGCGTGCTCGAGGTAGAGGGCAATACCGAGGCTCTACAGGGGCCACCAATGGCAAACAACTAATCAGAGAAGTGGCGCAGGGACTCCTACTGCTCCACAGGGACAATCACAATGACTTGACCTTGACACCGCCGACCAAGGCTCAGAGAGAAGCACCTTTAGGCGAAAAATTATCCTTATTTTCAAAAAATTGGCACGTTTTTACAAAGGACAAATGGATTTTGGACGTAATAGACAAAGGTGACAGGTTCCACTTCCATACCTTACCAGCAAGACCAGGCATGCCAAACCTGCCACAAAATCAAAGGGCAGAGGCACTCATACAAGTTTCAAAGCTGCTACAAAGCTACAAATCAAAGCAATAGAAAAGGTTCCTCCTCTGGAACAAGGCCAGGGATTCTACTCAAGACTGTTCCTTGTTCCAAGAAAAGAAAAGCAATGGAGACCTATACTGGACTTGTCCGCTCTAAACACTTTTCTCATTGTGCCAAAATTCAAAATGCTGACGTTACAGCAACTTCTTCCTATGCTGGGCAAGGGGTCTTGGCTGGTTACTCTGGACCTCAAGGAGGCATACCTGCATGTCCCAATCAGACACAGCTGCAGAAGATACCTCAGATTTCTTGCAGGGTCAGAGCATTATCAATTCTCAGCATTGCCTTTTGGCTTATCTACTGCGCCCAGAATATTCACGAAATGCCTGGCATCAGTAATTGCACATTGCAGACTTCAGGGGATACAAATATATCCTTACCTGGACGACTGCCTTATACAAGCAGACAGCAAGCAAGCCTTGATAAAGAACTTGGACTATGTCATTCACTTACTACAGGCTTTGGGATACACAGTCAACATTCAAAAATCAAGACTACTGCCATCCCAACAAATAATTTTTCTAGGAGCCAAACTGGACACAAACTCACAAATGGCTTTCCTCACAGAAGAAAAACAAGAACAATTACCAGATTACTTCAAAAGCCTAGCAAAGCACACCCAGATGACTGCAAGGAAAATCCTGCAGGCCCTGGGTTTCATGGCATCTTGCATTCTTCTGATTCCACTGGCAAGACTACACATGAGAAAACTACAATGGTACCTAAAAAGTTTATGGTCTCAACACAGCCACAACTTAGAAGCAATTATTCCACTCATTCCATGTCTACAAAAGGAATTTTTGTGGTGGGCACAAGCAAGCCAGCTAAACAAAGGCATGTCTTTCAACAAACCTCAAGCAAAAGCCAAACCATTACAACAGACGCCTCAGATCAGGGATGGGGGCCGCACATGGAAGGCAGATGCATTCAAGGGCAATGGGCACCCCGGGAATTACATCTGCACATCAATCCAAAAGAGATGCTGGCAGTGATTTATGCCATCGAGGCCTTCGAAAAATTTCTTCAGCAAGGTCATCTGCTAATAAAGACAGACAACACCACTGTTATGTGGTACATAAACAAATAGGGAGGCACCCATTGTTACCCCCTCTGCAGACTAACAGTGACTCTTTGGGAAAAGTCCCTGAAACTGAACATACAGTTGCAATCCCAGTTTGTTCCAGGCAAGGACAATGTTCTGGCAGACAGTCTAAGCAGAAACATTATGGACCCGCACGAATGGATGTTGCATCCAGACATTTTTTCACAAATAACTCATGCATGGGGAAGGCCGGACATAGATCTTTTTGCCTCACATCACAATCATCATCTGAAGAAGTTCTGCTCAAGGACACACCATCCTCAAGCCTGGAGAATGGATGCTCTCCTTCAGCTGGAATTCTCTAACAATCTATGCATTCCCACCTCTACCATTAATGACCAAGGTGTTACTGAAGATCAAAGCAGAACAACCGAAAGGCATTTTGATAGCTCCAGACTGGCCAAGACAGCACTGGTATCCATTATTAAGGAGCATAACTCGCACCAAGCCGTGGCCCCTGCCTCGATGGCCTCTGCTTATAACTCAGCACAATTACAGGACTGTTCATCCCAACCTGCAAACATTGCAACTGACAGCTTGGAGGGTTCCATGACTTCTCCCCATATCTCTCTCTCCAAAAAAGTTCAAGAGATCTTACTGGAAGCACGCAGGCCTTCCACCAGAAAAACTTATTCAGCCAAATGGAAGAGATTCAACATCTGGAATGCCAACAAGGGTCAGGATGCATCAGTAATGAACATCCCACAGATGCTAGAATACTTGGCAGAGATGCTTCACAATGGCCTTTCATATTCTTCCATAAAAATACACGCTTCAGCAATTTCAGCAAAATACAACTGTGATCCACCTGTGTTTTCACATCCTTTGCTAAGACAGTTTCTAAGAGGGATAAAGAATATCAAACGTCCAAGAAAACCACCAGTGCCTGCATGGGACCTCAACTTCGTCTTGGAAAAATTAACTCTTCCTCCTTTTGAGCCAGCAGCATCTTCAGAATTGCAATTTCTCTCCTGGAAAACAGTTTTCCTGTTGGCAATTACTTCAGCAAGAAGGGTCTCTGAGATGCAGGCCCTCATGGCAGTACCTCCATTCCTCATTTTCCATCAGGACAGAGTCTCTTTAAGAACCAATCCTTCATTCATGCCAAAGGTGATATCCAGGGTTTCTCTAAATCAAGCAATTCACCTGCCTACTTTCTTTCCCAATCCTCAAAATAAAGGAGAAAAGCTTCTGCACACTTTGGACATACACAGACAATTGCACTATTACTTGGACAGAACAAAGGCCAACAGAAAGTCTGACCAACTATTTGTAGCTTACGCTGCTGGAGTACAAGGAAAGGCAATTTCCAAACAAACAATTTCAAAATGGATTGGAAACTGCATCAGATTCTGCTACTCTTTCCATGGAAAAGGTGTGCCAGCCAATATCAGGCCACACCCCACCAGAGCTACAGCCACCTCCACAGCCTTTCTAAGAGGAGTGGCTACAAAGGATATTCAAGAAGCTGCTACGTGGAGCTCTGTGCATACATTTTCCAAACATTACAACCTGCCTTTATATTCCAGATCCCGAGCAGGCTTTGCTTCTGCAGTCCTGCAGGGCATTTTAGCTACACCATCCTTATCTTAGATCCTACCACCCCCAGCTTGGCTATGGTATTCAACCCATATGTCAGGACTGCAGTTGCATTCTTGAAGGACATAGTACAGTTTTGTACCTACCATAAATGTAGATGTCCGATAGATATGCAACTGCAGTCAGGTTTTCCCTCCCTCCTAACCCTCTGTAATTCTCTTTTTTGGGTCCACTCCCCCTTTTTCAAATTAGCTGGGGATAGCATTTATGGTGTATCTGTTTATTACTGTTGTGCATGTCTGGAATTTTATCCATTCTCTAAATTTAGCCTTCCTTGGAGGGCACCTGTCATCTGGGGCAAGAAACACTGAAGAAGATGGCGTCGGCTGATGCTTTTATACCCCAGCCGCTCTGACGTCGGGGAAAAGGCGACATCAGCCGACGCCGGACCCAGACTTTGGAATCCGGCCGACCGAAGGGCTGCCTGAGGCAGGACAACCCATATGTCAGGACTGCAGTTGCATATCTATCCGACATCTACATTTATGGTAGGTACAAAACTGTACTTTCCTGACCCCCACAAATTCCTCTTTAAAAACCCTACTGCTGACCCTGAAACCATTTCTCAGGGTCCCAAGGGCATTATGGCTTCTACTGCTAAAAATCCTACCCCTTCTGATAGAGATTCCAGGGTGCTGGATAGATGGGGTAAGAAGGTTTACACATCTGCAACCTTGGCAATCAGGGCTTTAAACTGTCAATTTCATATGCTTAAATATCAGTAGCATGTCATGGGTTTACTTAAACAGAAAATGATGTTGATTTCTGACTGTGTGGAAAATAAGAGTTGCAGGGTTTATTGCATTCAGCTGAACAAGTTGGAAAACATACTTTGCAATGTGGTTTTGATTCCTTGGAGGCCTCTTGCAGGGCTGCTGTAACTGGATCTGTGATAAGAAGGCATGCTTGACTCAAGGAGCAAAATCTGCCTGACCATGTTAAAGCAAAATTGTTGGATGCTCCTTTACAACAGGACAGTCTATTTGGTAATAAGGCTGAAGAAGTTTTGAAAAAGATGGAAGATAAAGCTAAATGTATGCAAACTGTAAAATATTTCCTACAAGTGCAGCCACCCAGGTTCAGTAGGCACTGGCCTACTAAGAACTGGCCCTTTCCAGTACCCACCAGAGCCGCTCAGGTCAAACTCAGACATTCCAAAGGCTCCAGGTTTCAGTCACGAGGGACTTGTAGAACAAAGCAATGGGGTGCCTCCATCTCCAAATCTGGAAAAAACAAGGCACCTTCCTATGGTAAACAGTCTGAATGACTTTCCACTGCAATCACCAAGCACTTTGGGGGGAAAACTGGCACTTCATGCACAAAACTGGCAACTGATTACCCAGGGCAAATGGGTTTTAAATATAGTATCCCAGGGATACAGATTTAATTTCCACACATTGCCAATCCCAAACGGATGGCCAGATCTGCCTCCAAATCAGTGGGCAGAGGCCCAGAAACAAGTTATGTCCCTCATGAATATGGGGGCTATTCAGCCAGTACCATAAAAGGAAAAGGGGCAAGGTTTTTATTCAAGACTTTTTCCTGGTACCTAGAAAAGACAAATCATGGCATCCAATTCTGAAATTATCCATTCTAAATACATTTCTGGACATTCCAAAATTCAAGATGCTGACTCAGTTACTACCTATGCTAGGCAAAGATGCCTGGTTGGTAACTCTAGACTTAAGTGGCTTACCTGTAAATCCCAATCAGGGAATCTTGCAGAAGTTACCTCCGCTTCAAAGCAGGCTATTTGCATTACCAGTTTTCTGCACTGCCCTTTGGCTTCTCTACGGCACCCAGGGTCTTCACAAAGTGCCTTGCACCTGTAATTGCATTTTGCAGGCAAAGAGATATTCAAATTTATCCATACCTGGACGATTGTCTTATTCAGGCAGAAAACAAGGACACACTTCTAAAACATCTGGTGTTTGTAAAAAGACTTCTAACTTGTCTAGGGTACTCCATAAACGAAAATAAATCACAACTGGTACCCTATCAAATAATTCCATTCCTGGGGGCAAGCTTGAGTACAACTGCCCAGATGACTTACCTTATGCCAGAAATACAAATTCAATTGATGACTTACTTCAAACAGGTGGCCAGAAAAACGTAGCTATCTGCAAGACAAATTCTGCAACCTTGGGGTTCATGGCCTCCTGCATTCTTCTAATTCCATATGCAAGACTGCATATGAGGAAACTTCAATGGTACCTAAAAATCTTATGGAGTCAACATTGTCACAGCCTAGAAACAATGATTCCCATCATTCCTTGCCTGCAGCTAGAGTTCCTATGGTGGGCAGAGGCCTGCCACCAGAACAAGGGACCGTCATTCATTCCACCCCCTGCCACCCAAACCCTGACTATAGTCTCATCAGATTATGCTTGGGGGCGCATCTGGCAGGGAGATGCATTCAGGGCCAATGGAGCCCACATCAAATGCACCTACATATCAGTCAGAAAGGGATGCTAGCTGTACAGAATGCTCTGACAGCCTTCAAGGACTATCTTCATCCAAGACAACTACTGATAAAGACAGACAACACCACAGTCATGTGGTACATAAGCAGGGGGGTACCCATTCCTACCCCCTTTGCAGACTAGCCATGGCATTGTGGAACATGGCCTTGACTCATCAGATACATCTACAAGCTCAGTTCCTGCCAGGAAAGCAAAATAGTGTGGCAGACGAACTAATCAGAAATCTTATGGACCCACACGAATGGAAACTGGATCCACAAATCTTCAGCATGTCGACACGCAAATGGGGGAGCCCAGACATAGTTTTGGGGTGAGGCAAAAAGTTCCAGCAGTTGGACAAATTCTGCACAAGAATTCATCACAAAAAGCTTGGAAAGTGGATGCTTTGTCCTTCAGCTGGAAAAACCTGTCTGTCTATGCCTTTCCCCCTCTGCTCTCCAGGGTCTTACTAAAAGTCAGACAGGAAAAAACAAAAATGATTCTGATTGCTCCAGACTGACCTTGCCAACACTGGTACCCGCTCCCACGCAATGTCACACCTTCCTCCAACACTGGTACCCGCTCCCACGCAATGTCACACCTTCCTCCATGGTACCTGCCTCAGACCTCTTACTCTTCTGTCTCAGCAGAACTATCAAATTTTTGCCCACTCCGCTCCAAACACTGAATCTTGCAGCATGGCTAATCAACTAATTTCACCAGTTATATCTCTCAGCAAACCTGTGATGGGTGTCATTTTGGAGGCTAGAAGGTTTAGTACTAGAAATTCTTATGTTGACAAATGGAAAAGATTCTGTGCCTGGAACCAAGTGCAAGGAATAAGCACAGCAATGCCCAATATTCCTCAGATTATGCAATACTTAACTGAAATGCTTCACAAGGGCCTATCTTTTTCTTCCATAAAAATCCATGCCTCTGCCATTTCAGCTCATTACAACACAGAGCCTCCCCTCTTTTCTCATCCTCTGCTAAAGCAGTACCTCAGAGGGGCCAAAATTTTAAGACCTCCCAGGAGAGCACCAACTCCTGCATGGGACCTCAATTTTTGTTTTGGAAAAACTCACTACCTCCTTTTGAGCCAGCTGCTACTGTAGACCTAAAATTTCTCTCTTGGAAAACAGCTTTTCTTTTAACAGTCACTTCAGCTAGAAGGATTTCAAAACTACAGGCTCTTATGGCAGTGGAGCCTTTTATTATTTTTTACCCAGACAGGGTGGCTCTCAGGACCAATCCATCTTTTATGCCTAAAGTGGTATCTAGTGTGGCCCTTAATCAGGCCATTCATCTGCCAACTTTCTTCCCAAATCCACATAAGGGTGAACGGATTCTGCATTCATTGGATGTACACAGAGCGAAGATTCTACTTAAACAGGACAAAATCTCAAAGAAAATCTGAACAATTACTGGTGGCATTTGCTGCAGGGGCAGAGGGAAAGGCTATTTCAAAGCAGACTATTCCAAATGGATAAGCCATTGTATTCATTTCTGCTATAATGCACCATGGTAAACCTATCCCCAAGGGGATCAGATCTCATTCCACCAGGGCTGCGTCTACTTCTGCAGCCTTTCTTAGAGGGGTTCCTTCCAGAGACATTCTAGAGGCTGCTACCTGGAGCTCATTTCATACATTCACCAAACATTAACATTTACCTCTCTTCTCTAAATCCAGAGTAGGCTTTGCCACTGCTGTCCTGCAGGGCCTTATAGCTGCTCCTTATGCTGTATAAATCCATCCTCCCAACCATAAGTTTGGGATTCTACCCAAATGTAATGACTGCAACAGTGAAACACGAAGAACATAGTACAGTTGTGTACACTTACCATAAATGTAGATGTTTGAGTGTATTCACTGTTGCAGTCCTGGTTATCCTCCCTCCAGCCCCCTGTTTTTCATATATATATATATATATATATATATATATATATCGGCTACATGTTTTATACCCCCGACAACCTGACATCATGGAAGAAGGGACAGCAACCGACGCAGGACCCAAGACTTTGTTAATCAGGCCGACCTGAGGGCAACCTGCCAGCAGATTTACCTAAATGTAATGACTGCAACAGTTAATGCACTCTAACATCTACATTTATGGTAAGTGTACAGAACTGTACTATGCTCTGACAGCCTTCAAGGGCCACATTCTTCTAGGACAACTAATGGTAAAGACGGTCACCACTGTCATGTGGTACATAAGCAGGGGGCTACACATTCTTACCCCCTCTGCAGACTAGCCATGGCATTGTGGAACACTGCCTTGAGCTACCAGGTGAAATCTACAAGCTCAATTCCTGCTCGGAAAACTGCCAGACTTGTTGGCTGTTGGTGAAGCCACCCACCAAGAGGAGAAAACGCTTAGAGAAGAAAGGAGCCACTTTTGAGATTTTAAGTATTTTTCTTCAGATTATTTGTTAAGATTTCTGCATTGCCACCTACTTTTAGGCGTTTTCCAGCTTGCTAAACTTAATATCTGTATTAGGAACTGTATTTAGAACACATCTAGAGCCTGTTTACTGCATTTCCTGTGTTGCACTTATTTTAAAATACTTTTTTTCTTAAAACTTGCATTTTACCTGTCTCTGGCCTAGCACTCAAGTGTGGGGTCATTTATTGCACTGTTCTAACTTGTTGCTACTTGTGTATCTCTGCTTTCTTTAAACAAAACAAAAAAAAAAATTATTTTTTCCCACTTTCTAAAGTTCAGTTACAGATTTGCTGTTCTGAACTGTTTGTAAGTTTCTTGGAGGCCATTGCTTGCTTGGGCTAAAGGGAAGTCTCTGTGTTCATCAGTGACAGTGGTAAACACTGAACCGCCTGCCTGCCCCTGTGGGAGTGGTTACTGCCTAGAAACTGTAGTTTTATTGGCCATTTTAGTTCAATTCCAAACTCCTTGATCCCCCTCTCTTAAAACCCTCTTTTGCGCGTTTTTGCGCATAGTGCAGCATCAGGCAGCACCGCTTAATCAGGTTTAAACTATTCCCGGCTCCACAAAGTCTGCTCTTCACTTTTTTCCCTTAGAACTGTTCCAAATCTCACAGTAAGCACTCTATTTTCCTTCTAAAACCCATCAGTAACTAGGATAATTCTTATAAGTAAGCACTAATAAACTAAAGCACTACACCCTCTTATACTCCCTTTAAGTACTTGGCTCCCTATTGGTCCTTTTTGATCAAGTCAAAAAGTAATTCCTTGTACTATTCTGGCATGTCCAAAAGTCAGTTTCAGGTTTACTCACCAGTCCAGCAGGTGAATATGGGAATCTTGAGGCAATGTTACAACTGCCTTATGTACACAGACCACCCTCTCCTCTTCCCAACAAGCTCATATGTGAGATGCAACTATATAGCCAAACTGGAAGCTGAGCTCTTTCAACATAGTACTGGCACGGTCAGTCTGGAGAAGGTAATCACACACACACCACAAATCCAGTCTCGCATAGACCTATCGCAACAGCAAACCAAACACATAAACTCACAAAAACATACTTGGAGGCTCTAAATAAAAATCTGCCCAAGCAACAGAGACCTCCAAAGCAGACATCCAAGCAGCTGCTACCCCACAATAATACCCATGTATCACATAGTTCACAAAGTCAGTGTGCCACACAGTCATAGCCCTTAAGGCTAAACACACCTAATACACTTGTAATAGGTGACTGTATTGTCAGACACACTGACGTCCCTCTCACCAGGCTGAACAAGGTCACTAAGCTACCTGTCGGGTGCCAGGATCCGCCACATAACACAAGCACTCAGGTCACTCCAAAGCAAGTGCAAATATGACTCATTGTCCATGCTGGTGTGAATGACCTGAGACGTACCTCCCTGGATTACATGAAAAGAGACAGAGGAGCGCTCTGATCATGTGGCCCAAGCCAGTATGACCCTGACCTTGAGTAGCATCTTACCCTCACCAAGAATGATACCACAGTATAAAGACAAAATGATCAATTTCAACAATTGGCTAAAGTATTGGTGTCACTCAAAGGGGATCCAGTATCTGTTAGCCTGGGATGACATGCTTGACGAGCCACGTTGCTTCCCTAGGGATGGCTTGCACCTGTCACCCCTAGGTTTTCGAATACTGGCCAAGGCTCTTGCCACCCCCATAGTGCCTTTTTTAGGCAAGGCTCAAAAGGCAAACACACCTCCTTAGACAACACAAGGAAAAAGAAACTAAGGGTAATGCTGCTAAACGCCAGAAGTCTAAACCTCATGATGCACGCACTCGAGGCTCTCCTCAGTATGGAGAATATCGATATCTGTGCAGTAACAGAAACCTGGTTCAAGGCTCCTGAGAGCACCCCAGCACTACCAGGCTATTACCTCATACCATGCTTTTCGGCCCCAAAACTCGGAACGAACCACAAGAGGAGGGGGAGTATCCATATTCATCAAAGATACCCATACCTCCAGGCTAGTGGCACTGCAAGAAGCATCCGAGACCATCCATGTGCAACTAACTGTGGGTAAAACTGCCTTCCAGTTTTTAGCCTGCTACAGACCACCCTCCCAAACTCAGGAACCCCACTCTGCTTTCCTGAAGACACTGGAGAATATGAAGGTCTCTCCAAACACCATTATATTGGGTGACTTTAACTACCCAAACATAGACTGGGAGCACTACTCAAGCCCCAACACCCTAGCCCGACAGTTCCTGGAATTTATAAACTCAAATGCTATGGAACAACTGGTCACCACTCCCACAAGAGAGGAAAACATATTGGACCTGATCATCACCAACATGGGGACTATGTTCCATACCAGAGATATACCCCTCATTGGTAAGATCTGACCATAAATTAATTGCTATGGACATCCATATCCCGTCCCCACCCCCAGCAAAGGAAACCACGGTCAAAAACTTCACAAAAGGAAACTTCCCACTTCTCAAAACCGAGGTGGAATCCTTCAAAGCCCCAGGGCCAGTGGAAAATACGGCCCAAACCGCAGAATCCTTTACAAATGCATTCTCTGGATACCTACAGGAATGCATGGATCGTGCTATCCCAAATAAAACCAAGACACACTCCTCCAAAGGCAGGAGACCTGTCTGGTGGACCCCAGTCATAAATGAGCTGTACAACAGGAGGAGGAAGCTACTACATGATAGAGCAAAATCCCTGAAAGGGAAGGCAACTCTGATCAGTACTAGCAAGAAACTACGATCCCTCATAAAATCATCTAAGGCTAGCTTCGAAAGAAAAATTGCACAAGACGCTAAAGATCATCACCAGGCTTTCTTTAGTTATGTCAGAAACCTGGGTGGAAACTCCCAGATATGCTCTGAGTTAGTGCAAAATGACAAAAAATACACTGAACCCACAGACATTGCCAACATCCTGGCAGACAGGTTCAGTACAAACCCCAAATGAGCAAATGACTATCCCAACAGAGTGTAGCCTCCCTGACACCACAGATGCACAGGTGAGAGCTGCCCTCTCCAAAGCAAAAAAACACAGCATCAATGGGACCGGGCAGTGTCCCGGGCTGCGTTTTACATGAGCTCCAAGAAGAACTGAACCCTCACTTAAAATTACTGTTCAGTCTCAGCCATACAACAGGATATCTACCCAAAGAATGGCGTACAGCAACAGTGGTCCCACTCCATAAAAGTGGTGCCACAACGGACCCTGGAAACTATCGCCCTACAAGCATAACTAGCCTGGTCTGCAAAGCTATGGAGCGTATCATCATGGAACTCATAAACAAAGACATTGGGAACCTCCAAACACTGGATCCTACCCAATTGGCTTTAAGGGCAGATCTTGCCTCTTGGATCTGGTCAATTTCTTTGAAACAGTCACCAAGGCCATAGACGGAGGGAAGGTAGTCCACACAGCCTACCTTGACCTTGTAAAAGCCTTTGACACAATACCCCACTCGGGCATCATAAATGAGCTCACCAGCTTAAATATCAACCCCTATGTCACAAGATGGGTTGCACACTGGCTTAGGGATAGAACCCACATAGTCAGAATTGCAGGTGCCATGTCAGACTCTAAACCAGTTACAAGTGGCGTCCCACAAGGCTCGGTCCTGGGACCTCTCTTGTTCTGTATATATTTCTGAGGAACAGGCTAACACAGGAGGACTATGGCTGACAGAGTTTGCAGATGACTGCAAACTGGGGGCCATAATCGACTCGCTGGCTGACGCAAACATCCTCCTAAAAGGTCTCTCAGAGACTGATAACTGGTGCCAGAGCCATGGCCTAAAGCTAAATGCCAAAAAGTGCATAGTCATCCCCTTTGGGAAAAACAGTGCCCACAAATTACCACATAGGTGGTAATCCATTAAGTACGGAAGAAGTAATTAGGGATTTGGGGACCCAAGTAGATTGCAATCTCTCCTTTGACAATCACATTGCCAAAGTGGATAGAAAGACATTCTGTATAGCCCACCTTATCACGAAGGGGTTCACATCTAGATTGAGAGGTCATTGTGCCCCTCTACTCCTCACTCATCAGGCCCATAATTGAATACAATGCCCCATTTGGGATGTACCTCACCCGACACCTGCTACAACTAGAAAGACCCCAAACGTACCTCACCAAGAGGATTAAGGGACTCAGATGCCCTACGCAGTTAGGCTAAAGAAACTCCAGCTCTACTCAGTTGCTTAACGCCTACTCAGAGGCGATCTGTGCCAGACGTATAAAGCCATGTCCAACTCAGAATTAATGGACATGCTCCACCTCAAGAAATCCAAATCCATCAGAACTACACGCTCCAGTGACTTAAACCTCAGCACAGAAATAAATAGAACATGCTGGAGGGACAGATTCATATCCCAGAGGCTCCCCTCACTCTGGAACAAAATCCCAGTCCATGTCGGACAGAGCCCCTCAGTGACCCTCTTCAAGAAGAATCTTGACGTTTGGATGGGAGATTGTAAATTTACCCCGGGATCTCTTCTGTGTCACTGCTAGACAGATGCATGGTAAACTAACCTTAAATGGGCTATCTTCTGTGATCTACTATACAGAGGCACAGTCAACTGATCTAAGAAGGGTGGTGAAAGCCAAACATACTCTGGCTATGCTTGTAAATGCCCTAGGGCAGATAGCCTAGTATCAGCCTATGAACCTATGAAATGCACTGGCAGACGGACATAGCAGAAACCTCATGGAACCAAGGATCTTCAACATGTTGACAAGCAAATGGGGGAGCCCAGATTTAGACCTGTTTGCCTACCCCCAGAACCATCAACTGGACAAATTTTGTACAAGGATTCCCCACAAGCAAGCTTGGAAAATGGATACCCTATCCTTCAGCTGGAAAAAACTATCAGTTTATGCCTTTCCTCCTCTGCCTCTGCTCCCCAAGGTACTACTAAAGATCAAACAGGACAAGCCAAGGACGATTTTAATTGCAGCAGAATAGCCTCGCCAATGTTGGTACCCACTCTTGCGCACTGTCATGCTTGGCCCCATGGCACCTGCCTCAGACTCCTTCCCTTTTGTCTCAGCAGGAAAACCAGATTCTGCACCCTCGGCTGTAAACCCTGATCCTGGCAGCCTGGCTAATTACCTAATCTCTCCTTTACCATCCCCCAGTAAACCCGTGATGGATATCATTTTAGAGGCAAGGAGGCCTAATAGTAGAAAATCTTATGCTGCAAAATGGAAAAGATTTTGTGCCTGGAACCAGTCTCAAGGAATGAACACAGCAGTGCCAAATTTACCTCGGATACTAAAATACTTGACTGAGATGCTTCATAAGGGCTTGTCCCTTTCCTCCATTAAAATTCATGCCTCAGCCATTTCAGCTCATTATAGCACAGATCCTCCCCTTGTCTTGTCACCCACTGCTCAAGCAGTTCCTCAGAGGGGCCAAAAAAGTTAAGGCCACCCAGAAGAGCTCCAACTCCAGCCTGTGATCTTAACTTTGTCTTGGAGAAGCTCACTCTTCCTCCCTTCGAGCCAGCTGCTACTGCAGATTTAAAATTTATTTCCTGGAAAACCGCTTTCCTTTTAGTGATTACTTCTGCAAAAAGGGTATCTGAATTACAGGCCCTTATGGCAGTGGAACCTTTCGTCTTTCATGCGGACAGGGTGTCCCTCAGAACCAATCCCTCCATGCCCAAGGTGGTATCCAGTGTAGCTCTTAATCAGTCCAGTCATTTGCCTACACTCGCAGAATAAAGGGGAATGGATACTGCACTCTAGATGTGCACAGACAGTTTAGATTCTACTTGGACAGGACTAAACCTCAAAGGAAATCTGAACTGCTGGTGGCATTTGCTGCAGGGACAGAGGGGAAAGCTATTTCAAAACAAACCATTTCAAAATGTATAGGCCACTGCATTCATTTCTGCTATAAGCACCATGGAAAACCTATCCCATAGGGCATCAGACCCCATTCAACCAGGGCAGCATCTACCTCTACAGCCTTTCTCAGGGGCGTCCCTATTAGGGGCATCCTAGAAGCTGCTACCTGGAGTTGTGTACATACTTTCACCAAGCATTATCATTTGCCAATTTTCTATAAATTCAGAGCTGGTTTTGCCACTGCAGTCTTGCAGGGCCTTATAGCTGGTCCTAACACGGACTTGGAGGAAGGGGAAGGTTCCCCCAGGTCACCCCCCCTGAAGATGTCTCCTTTGGAGACATTATGGAAATGCTTCGTATTAGAGGGGGGTGGTCAGCCCAAAAGCCTTCCTTGGACGAGTCTGTTTTTCTGGAGGTGTTCGCAGGCCCATCTACCTCTTGGGTGTCCCCTCCCGCCGATCCCCTGATGGACCTCATTACTACCAGGGCATGGAAGGAGCCGGACACTGTGGAGCCCAATACCCAAGAGACCGGACAGGATTCTCAGCCCCCCCCCCACAGACAGGACAATTTGAAGCAAGGGTGCCCCTGTAGATGCCATGGTGGTGGCAGCTGCCACCAAGGAGGAGTTGGCACAGGAAAGTTCCTCGGTAGTACATCCTCCAAACAAGGAGTCTCGGACGATGGACCTCCTCAGAAAGCGGATGTTCGCTTCAGCGACCTTCTCTATGAGGTCACTGAACTATATGGCACACGTGATTCGACTACAGCGAGACTTGGAGTACGCTGGGTCACCCCCAGAGTCCATGTCAGCTGAGGACAAACGGACCTTCTTTGCACGAATGGCCACTCTTAAGTCTCTCACAAATACCTCTATGCAACTTCTCTCCCATGCCATGGAAGGAGCGTCTAGAGCCAGCGGAACAGGCATTGTCTTATGACGAGAGGCCTGACTCTGTCTCTGCGACTTTGCTGAACCCTTCAAGGCATCCTTCGCGAACGCCCCCTTTGGTTCTACGCTTTTCGGCAAAACTGTCCACGATGTGCTACTCCAGAGCGAGGAGGATGGGAAAACATGGTCTGCCATCAGGATCTGCCTCTCTGCTCCACAGAGGTCCTTCTCCAGGAACCAAAGAGGACAGAAGATGATGTGGTTCCGGAAATCCCAACAATCCTGTTTTGCTCCGGATCCCTCATCCTTCAGAGGCAGAGGAGGACAGGGTGGACGCCGACCCAGAGGCAGAGGGGGGCCGAAGAATTTCGGGTCGAGGGAACCCTTTTCCGATAGACCCGCACAGCAACTCTGAGTGGTTTCCTGACTGGTCCTCTCTGGAGGCAGTCGGGGGGGGGTGCTTCTCGGAGCATCTAGCACATTGGGAGTCCATTATGACAGATCGCTGGGTGCTCCCCGATGTACCTTTACTCCGGTGCATATCGCCTACTCAGAGGCGATCTCTGCCTAACACACAGCTATGTCAAACCCAGAGCTTTTAGACATGCTCCACTTAAAGAAATCCCAATCCCTACGAGCTACACGCTCTAGGGACCTAAACCTCATCACCAGAATAAACAGAACATGCTGGAGGGATAGATTCCTGTCCCAGAGACTTCCTATACTCTGGAACAAACTACCTATCTATATCAAACAAAGCTCCTCATTAGCACTCTTCAAGAAAAATCTTGATGATTGGATGGGAGATAGGAAATTCACCCCGGGGATCACTTCTGTGGCTCTGCTAGACAGTGGCACAGGAAAATAATTTTCTTGGGTGGCGAAAGCCAGGGTACATTTGGCTAGGCTTATATAGGCCCTAGGGTCAATAGCCTAGTACCTACCTGTGAACCACCCAATCAGAGTAAAAGAACTTCTAGAAAAAAGAGCCATCCAGCATGTCTCTTCCCCCCCCAGTCAATCCGGATCAGGCTTTTACTCCAGGTTCTTTTTGGTGCCAAAAAAGACAGGGGACTTGCGGCCAATTCTCGACCTGTCCACACTGAACCTGTCGGTTGCCAAAGAAGTTCCGGATGGTCACCATTCAATCCATTCACACTATTACAGGAGAATGACCGGATGTGCTCCATAGACCTCAAGGATGTGTACTACCATGTTGTAATGGACAGGCAATCCAGGAGGTTCCTCCGCTTTTGGCTGGGAGCCAGCCACTATCAGTTCAGGGTCCTACCTTTTGGTCTCACCACAGCCCCCAGGATGTTCACCAAGGTCATGGCAGTTGTAGCGGCCCACCTGAGGCTTCACAGAATTCAGGTCTTTCCTTACCTGGACGACTGGCTCCTAGCTGCCCCCACCAGGCATCTACTATGTTCAGCGAGAGACTACTTCCTACATCTCACCCGCTATTTAGGGATCACGATCAACCACAAGAAATCCTCCCTTCAGCCTACTCAAATTTTGGATTTCATAGGGGCCAGGATAGACGCAATTCAGGCCAAAGTCTTTCTGACGTCGGACAGACTTCGCAATCTAAACCTACATGTTTTGGCTCCTCTTCAGTCCTTGGCCCCTACAGCGGAGTTGGTCCTGAGGGCTCTGGAGTCCATGGCAGCGGCCATCAACTTGTCTCCGCTCGCTCGTCTGAATATGAGGATTCTCCAATGGACCTTACAGGTCCAGTGGTCCATTCTGCTTCATCCCTTGTCTGCTCCTATTCCTCTCAGCAGGGTTTGCAGGGAATCTCTACTTTGGTGGCTCCATTCCAAGCACCTCTGGGAAGGGAGCCCCTTCTCCATGTCCCCACCCCAAGTCACAGTGACCACAGATGCGTCTCGCCTCAGGTGGCGGGGGGCATTGCATGGGCAGCACCGTCCAAGGCACGTGGACTCGCACAGAGACCTTTTTGCATATCAGTGTCCTGGAGATGAGGGCGGTGCTCCTAGCGTTGCAGGCTCTTCATGCCCTTCTTCCTCTGGGGACTATTGCAATTCAGACAGACGACATGTCAGTGGTCTGGTACATCAGCAAGCAAGGGGGAACCAGATCTTACCCACTTTGCCGAGAGGCCATGAGAGTGTGGGAATGGGCGATATCCTCCAACCACTTTTTCATAGCAACACACATACCGGGTCGGTCAAACATTCTTGCGGATAAGCTGAGTCGGACTATCTTCTCACCCTACGAGTGGTCTCTGAACCCCTTAGTAGCAAAACAGATCTTCCTCAGATGGGGTCAACCTTGCTGCGATCTGTTCGCGTCGCCTTCGAACGCAAAGTGCAGCGAGTTTTTTGCACCAATTCCCCCACCAGGGGAAACCCCCAGAGATGCTCTGGTTCATGCTTGGCAATCCGGTCCTCTTTATGCTTATCCTCCTCTTCAGTTGATGACAAAATACTTGCAGAAAGCTCGTCTGTTGAGTCGCAGAGTTATCTTCATAGCCCCATTCTGGCCTCGTCAAACATGGTTCCCTTGCCTACGGTCTCATGTAGTGCATCTTCCCTGGATCTTAGATCCCCTTCCGGATCTGATTTCTCATTCCCTGGGATTGAGAACCCCTGACCTGGACAACCTCAAGCTCTCTGCTTGGTTGATCCAGTTCCCTTGATGGCTAGGACTCCTGGTATCTCATCCTCAGTTAAAGCCATTCTGGTGGCCGCTCATAAACCTACCAGAAAAGTCTACAAGAGTAAATGGAAACGTTTTTCTATCTGGGCAGAGCATAGGAATTTGGATTCCCTTTACGGCTCCTATTCCAGCAGTCCTCAATTTCTTTTTCTCATTTTCCATCAGGGAGCTAGCTCTTCAACTGTTAAAGTTCAACTGGCAGCAATTTCCCACTTTCACATTGGAAACAAATTTGGCCCCCTGGCATCATCTAAGATCTGTAAGACCTTTCTGAAAGGTACTTTTCTTTTGAGACTCCCTGTTAAGGAAGCAGTCCCTCCATGGGATTTAACCCTAGTTCTCCAGGCTCTGACTGGTCCTCCTTTTGAGCCCGCAGCTTTGGTCGACTTGATGTATGTATCTTGGAAAACTGCCTTCCTGATTGCCATTACTTCAGCTAGAAGAAAATCAGAGCTTCAGGCTCTTTGCAGTAAGCCCCCATACATCATTTTTCATAAAGACAGAGTTTCCCTCGGGACTAACCCCTCTTTTCTGCCTAAAGTGGCTTCTGAAGCCAATATCAACCAATCTATCAACCTGCCTGTCTTCTTCCCTAATTATCTCAACAAAGGTGAGTATAGACTCCATTGCTTGGATGTACATACAGTTACGATTTTACCTACACAGAACGGCTGTTTTTTGAAAATCAGAACAGCTGTTTGTTTCATTTGCCAAGTCCTGTCTGGGTAAACCAGTGACTAAGGTAACCTTAGCTACGTAGATTTCACAATGTATTCTTCTTGCATACAGAAGCTCTGGTCGACCTGAGCCCGTGCGGGTTCATGCACACTCTACCCATTCTGTGGCTACTTCTGCGTCCTTCTGGTCGAGGGTCCCTTTGGATGACATTTGTTCAGCTGCTACTTGGGCTTCCTCTCACACTTTCATTACACATAAATTGGATCTGATTTCCAGAGGAAGGGCGTCCTTTGGCTCTGCAGTGCTCCGGAATATCCTCCCATAAGGGCCTCCCAAGTTGTTGGTAGCTGGGAACTCTGTCCCACAGGTTGCTGATCAAATGAAGTTAACTACTTCAGATAAAGAAGTTATGTATAACGTTCCATCTGAGTAGGTAACTTCATTTGTCTGCAACCAGCCCTCCCTCCATCCCGCGGACCTGTAGTTCGTCCTTGAAGGATCATGGTATGTCACTTTCCAGATGATATCAGGTTAGGATGTTCAGGTAGTTTTTCCTTGTGTTATAGTAGTGTTCTACGATACTATGGCAAACTCTATCTGAGGGTTAGAGGGAGGTTAGCAGGACATTATGGGTAGGGGGAGGAGCTTGGAGCTCAGATCTTTGCTAGGAAAGATGCCGGCTCGGATCCGATGCCCACAGGTTGCAGACAAATGAAGTTACCTACTCAGATGGAACGTTATGGTGAGTACATAACTTCTTTTTGTTAAATATTTTTTTATATGTAAGAAATCCCAGAGTGGTGGTAAAATACAGGAATCACCAAACCGTGATGAAATAAGCATGTTTGAGTCTGTGGGTGCGGTTCTTCTTTAAGGGTGCATATACAAGTAGTTTTTACTCTAGGCTAAATCATGGTCCAAAGCTGTTACTGTTAGCCAAAAGTTAAGTACAGCATCTGGACCCAGCATTCTCCTTTTGGGAGACTTTCTTAACCTTATCTCTATCTCATTTTCAGTTTATTCATTCCAGTACATATCCTGTGCATCAGCATTTCTTACTTGTACTACTTGTATCCAGTTGGCCTCCTTGTTTATTTCTCACAGATGTATTGATAACCTCTGTTTTGGTAGTGTCTCAACTCTTGCTATTTTCTTTGCTAGCTCTATGTAGAATTTCTTTGGGTCATCCCTAAACTGCTGGATGTCCTTCAAGAATGCAACTGCAGTCATAACATATGGGTTGTCCTGCCTCAGGCAGCCCTCAGACGGCCGAATTCCAAAGTCTGGGTCCGGCGTCGGCTGGTGTCGCCTCCTCTCCGACGTCACAACGGCTGGAGTATAAAGGCATCGGCCGACGCCATCTTCTTTAGTCTTTCTTGCCGCGTGGTGCCCGAAGCAGAAGCAGTTCGCAAGTGCCGGTCGGTCAGCTCCTGTGTTTTCAGTACCGAAGTCATCTAAAAGCTAAGTACCCCGTTGGGGAACATTTATTCTTGCCTCAGCCGATGTCAGAACAAATTGAGAAAGTTAATAATTGTTTGTCTTGTGGTAAACAAATACCTCATAAGGACTTCCATTCTCTCTGCCTTCCCTGCCTGGGCCCAGACCACGACATCTCGGCCTGTGCTGCCTGTGCCTGCTTTAATAAGCGCACTCTCAGGCACCGGGCAGAATTCGCCGAGGACTTCGATGAATCTTTTGTGTATATCATGCCGTCGGAACAACCGACCCAATCTGCTAAAAAACGCAAAGACCGGGAGCGACATTCTCGGCCCGCGTCCACTACCGATGTTTCTTCTAAACCCTCTACTAGCGCTCCGGCTCCTTCGGAAGTGGTATATCTACCGCTCCAGGCCGACGACACAGCGCTAACACGACCTTCGATCTCGGAGACCTCTCCGGTGCCGGTTGTTGATTTTCCTCCGGAAACCGAAGTTCTGGATCTTCCCGACACCATTCCTGTGGACAAGGTAACACCTGCACGTGGGGCTGCTAGGCCTCCTGTTTCCATGTCCATCAAGGCCTTTGCACGTGCTAAGGCCGCCAGTCAGGCTAAGGCCCATCCTAAACCTGCCCAGGCCCCTTCCTCTGATAAGCAGATCATGTCTCTGGCTGCAGATCTTATTTCCCTTATCAGGGGGTCTCAGCCTCATCCGGACAGGGGTTCTCAGCCACCTGCAGAGAAAAGGCCTAGAACTGAGCAGGCGGACGACCTCTCCTCGGATGAAGACTCTGGGGATTCTGAGCACTCTGACACTCAAGAAGAACCCTTCCAGGCCTACGAGGACTCTGATGCTGAAGAATGTATTCCCTCTGCCTCCCCTCCAGAGGATTTCTCATTTGGGGAAGTTCTGCATTCCATGAGGGAACATTTCCAATGGCAGGGTCAGGAATTCTGACTCCAGGAAAAGGCTTCGTACTTTCCTCAAGCTCCCCCAGCACAGACCTCTGGCTATCCCTCCAGTTATGGATGTTTTGGATGATGTTTTCTCCGACTCCAGTGCCAACCCTGACTCTCTTCCTCCTGCTCCTGTCAAGCCGGACAGATACTATAGGGTCCCTGACACTCACAAGCACCTTTTTAAGGCCCACTCTGTGGATCTAGAAACTATTTCACAGGGCCCCAAGGGAGTGGCTTCCTCCTCTACCAAAAACCCGCTGACAGAGAAGCAAGGTCCCTGGAGAGATGGGGTAAAAAAGTATACACCTCTACTACCCTAGCCATGAGGTCTCTTAACTGCCTTTTTCACATGTTTCAGTACCAAGATTTTCTCCTGGATGATTTACAGAAAAAGGTAGCCTCTTCTGAGCCTATTGATAAAAAGGCACTGCAGGATCATATACATAACACTCAGCAGGTTAATAACCAGTTTCTGCAGTGTGGTTATGATGCACTGGAAGCTTCATGTAGGGCAGCTATGACTGGGGCTGTAATACGTAGACATGCTTGGTTGAAGGATCAATCTTTGCCTGACCATGTTAAAGTAAAGTTACTGGATGCACCTTTGGAGAAACAAAAGCTTTTTGGTGCTACTGCACAAGATGTATTGAAATCCATAGAGGAAAAAGCAAAGTCAGTACAGACAGTAAAGGATTTCCTTCAGGTTCAGCCACCCAGATTCAGCAGAAACTGGCCCTCAAAGAATTGGTCCTTCCCCGGCTCTGACAAGTTTCAAAGGGGAAAAAGCAGACGAGCCAGGGGTAGAGGACAACACCAAGGATCTTACAGGGGCCGCCAATGGCAACCTCCAAATCAAAGAAGTGGCGCAGACAGTTCAGCTGCACCACAGGGACAATCACAATGACTTCACTTTCGTACCGCCTACAAAGGTTCAAAGAGAAGCACCTTTGGGCGGAAAATTATCCTTATTCTCACAAAACTGGCATATCTTAACTGAAGACAATTGGATTCTGGATTTGATAGACAAAGGCTACAGATTCCACTTCCACACATTACCAATAAGACAAGGCATGCCAAACCTGCCACATCAAAGGGCAGAAGCACTCTCTCAAGTTTCCAAGCTATTAAGTATAAAGGCAGTAGAAAGGGTTCCTCCTCAGGAGCAAGGCCAGGGATTTTATTCAAGACTGTTCCTTGTTCCAAGAAAAGAAAACAAATGGAGACCCATACTGGACTTGTCAAATCTAAACACTTTCCTCATTGTGCCAAAGTTCAAAATGCTGACGTTGCAGCAGCTTCTTCCCATGCTGGGCCAGGGGTTCTTGGCTGGTCACTCTGGACCTCAAGGAGGCATACCTGCATGTCCCAATCAGACAAAGCTGCAGAAGATACCTCAGATTTCTTGCAGGAACAGAGCATTATCAATTCTCAGCATTGCCGTTTGGCTTGTCTACTGCGCCCAGAGTGTTCACGAAATGCCTGGCATCAGTAGTGGCACACTGCAGACAGCAGGGGATTCAAATATACCCCTACCTGGACGACTGCCTCATACAAGCAGACAACAGACAAACCTTAAAAGGGAATTTGGACTGTATTATGCATCTACTGCAGGCCTTGGGATACACAGTCAACATTCAACATTCAAAAGTCAAAATTAGTACCATCCCAACAGATTACATTCCTAGGAGCCAAACTGGACACGGAAACACAAATGGCCTACCTCACAGAGGAAAAACAGCAGCATTTACCAGAGTACTTCAAAGGCCTAACAAAGCTTTCCCAGCTGACTGCAAGGAAAATCCTGCAGGCCCTGGGTTTCATGGCATCTTGTATTCTTCTGATACCTTTGGCAAGACTTCATATGAGAAAGCTGCAATGGTATTTAAAAAACTTATGGTCTCAACACAGCAACAGCCTAGAGGACATAATCCCACTTATTCCATGCCTGCAGAAGGAATTTCTATGGTGGGCTCAAGCCAGTCAACTAAACACAGGCATGTCTTTCAACAGACCTCAAGCAGGCCAAATGATCACAACAGACGCCTCAGACCATGGATGGGGGGCGCACATGGAGGGCAGATGCATTCAAGGTCTATGGACGCCAAAGGAAAGACATCTGCACATAAACCAAAAGGAGATGTTGGCAGTGATACATGCCATCGAGAATTTCGAAAAATCACTACAAGAAGGACATTTGCTAATAAGGACAGACAACACCACTGTCGTGGTACATAAACAAGCAGGGAGGCACTCACTCTTATCCCCTCTGCAGACTAACAATGCTTCTCTGGGAAAAATCCCTGAGCCTGAAGATACACTTACAATCCCAGTTTGTACCAGGCAAGGACAATGTACTGGCGGACAATCTGAGCAGAAATTTCATGGATCCACACGAATGGATGTTGCACCCTCACATTTTCTCTCAACTGACAAGGACATAGGGAATACCAGACGTAGATCTTTTTGCTTCCCACCTAAATCATCACCTGGAAAAGTTCTGCACAAGGACTCACCACCCTCTAGCTTGGAAAACGGATGCTCTCTCCTTCAGCTGGAATTCTCTAAAAATTTATGCATTCCCTCCTCTGCCTCTGCTGACCAAGGTGATACTGAAAATAAAGGCAGAACAACCAACAGGCATCTTGATAGCGCCAGACTGGCCAAGGCAACACTGGTACCCACTG
This sequence comes from Protopterus annectens, assembly GCF_019279795.1. Taxonomy (NCBI): domain Eukaryota; kingdom Metazoa; phylum Chordata; order Ceratodontiformes; family Protopteridae; genus Protopterus; species Protopterus annectens. Next base: position 385,183,246 of record NC_056742.1, read on the forward strand.
CTATTGATCATAACTCGGACCAAACCATGGCCTCTGACCCTATGGCCCCTGCTCCTAACACAACACAATTACAGGACTGTACATCAAGACCTGAAAACATTGCATCTGACAGCCTGGAGACTTCCATGACTTCAACACCTAGCTCTCTTTCCAAATCTGTTTGAGATCTTGCTGGAAGCACGCAGACCTTCCACCAGAAAAACCTATTCAGCCAAGTGGAAAAGATTCAGCATCTGGAATGCCAAAAAGGGTCAGGACACAGAACTACTGAGTATTCCTCAGATATTGGAATACTTGGCAGAACTGTTTCATACTGGACTCTCATACTCCTCAATAAAGATTCATGCCTCAGCAATTTCGGCAAGATACAACTGTGACCCTCCAGTGTTTTCGCATCCTCTGCTAAGACCGTTTTTAAGAGGGATAAAGAATATCAAACCTCCCAGAAAACAGCCAGTACCTGCATGGGACCTCAACTACGTGTTGGAAAAACTAACTCTTCCTCCCTTTGAGCCAGCAGCATCCTCAGAAATGCAATTTCTTTCATGGAAGACTGCCTTCTTATTGGCAGTCACTTCTGCAAGAAGAGTTTCGGAGATACAGGCACTCATGGCAGTGCCCCCCTTCCTCATTTTTCATCAAGACAGAGTCTCCCCAAGAACCAATCTTACATTCATGCCAAAAGTTATTTCCAGGGTGTCTCTAAATCAAGCTATTCATCTGCCTACATTCTTCCCCAATCCTCAAAATAGGGGGGAAAAACTACTGCATACGTTGGACATACACAGACAACTACGCTACTACTTGGACAGAACTAAGGCTACCAGAAAGTCTGACCAGCTGTTTGTAGCTTATGCTGCTGGAGTACAAGGAAAGGCAATCTCCAAACAAACCATTTCAAAATGGATTGGACATTGCATCAGATTTTGTTATTCTTTTCATGGAAAAAGTGTGCCAGCCAATATTAGGCCACACTCCACCAGAGCTATAGCCACTTCCACAGCTTTCCTAAGAGGAGTGGCAACAAAGGACATTTTAGAGGCTGCTACATGGAGCTCCGTGCATACATTTACCAAGCACTACCACCTGCCATTATTCTCGAGATCCCAAGCAGGCTTTGCTTCGGCAGTCCTGCAGGGGATTATAGCTACACCATCCTTATCTTAGTTCCATCCACCCCCAGCTTGGCTATGGTATTCAACCCATATGTTATGACTGCAATTGCATTCTTGAAGGACATAGTACAGTTTTGTACCTACCATAAATGTAGGTAGATATGCAACTACAGTCGGATTTTCCCACCCTCCTACCCCTCTGTATCCTTCTTTTTGGGTCCCTACCCCTCTTCCCTTCAGCTGGGGGTATCTCCTGTGGTGTATCTGTTTATTACTGTTGTGCATGCTTGGGATTATTTTTTATCCATTTACAAAATTTAGCCTTCCTAAGTGGGCACCTGACATCTGGGGCAAGAAACACTGAAGAAGATGGCGTCGGCCGATGCCTTTATACTCCAGCCGTTGTGACGTCGGAGAGGAGGCGACACCAGCTGACGCCGGACCCAGACTTTGGGATTCGGCCGACCGAGGGCTGCCTGAGGCAGGACAACCCATATGTTATGACTGCAGTTGCATATCTATCGGACATCTACATTTATGGTAGGTACAAAACTGTACTTTTTGTATCCTTTATATTTTTCAGTGCATGTCCTGAGTGTGTCAGCCTGTTAGAGATGGTGTAATTTGAATGCTATTTATTTTTTCTGTATTTTTCCAATTATTCATCTTTTCTTTTCATTGTGAGGACAAGCAGCAAGTATACTAACGATGCACTTTCTGTAACTTACAATTTTGTCAGTATTGCAAATGAAGTAAGAACTAGTCTGAAAAAATAGTAGGCAAGTTGTCCGTGTTAATATAAGAACTACACAAACTTACCTAGTCTCTGCCCAAGTGAAACAGTCCCCACATCAAAAGTCTGGAACACAGTATAAATGTGTTTTATGACAAGCCCTTAATATGATGAGGCTAAATATAGCTGTCCTATCCAAAAAACACAGTAGTACAGCAATAATGGGTTTCTTAAAGGGCCAGAACAGCTGTTAAAAATAGTTTAGCTTTGCATTCTTTTTTCTTTGTTACTCTCTCCACTTTAAAAATTTTGTATAAACTACTACCAATATTTAACAAAGATGTGTATTCTTGATATCAGTTTCTTGTATTGTTCCTAATGTGTTTTTGTAATGGAGGTTTTCTCCCCAGGCCTCCGCTGAAAAAAGCCCAGTTGGACATCCCTGGTAAACAAATGTAAAATAAGTAAAATAAACAGATAAAATTTATTTCTCTGAAAAGGTATCCCAAAGGGAGCTCTCTCATTTTTTAAACTAAAATAAAATAACGTAGTAGTAAAAAAATAAATAAATTAATTGAATAATTATTTGTGGAAGGGTTTCCCCAATGGGGGTTTACCTGCCGGAGGAAAAGGCTGAAATGCTGGCTGCTGCTACATTGAGGTGGCAGGAAAGTTTTGAAGATTTTCCACTGTGACTGCTGTTTCTCTTCAGGGTTTGGTCAATCAGCAGTCAGAGTGGTTCTGAGAGAGAGATCAAGACCTTTTGAAAATGGGCTGTAGGCTGCTGCAGCAGGGAGGAATTTGCGCATCTACTGTAAATGGGTAAGTGTAATTTACACAACTGTGCTTCTGTTAAGTTTTGTAGAATTGGAGTGGTCTACCCTTCCATTGCATTCTCCATTAGTTTCTCATAATTTAACATGCTTTCCTTTACTGTTTCATGTCTTTATTTCTGCTCAAATTGCATTTAGAGTGACTGAGCAGTTGCTTCCTCTGTTCCCACTCTCTGGTTTTAACCTGTTTTTTTCTACTTTCTTGTAATTTATTTTTGCAGTTTTTCAGACATCCAAGTACTATTTTTCAGCATCTCTGGGTTTAACCTTTATTTATTAGTGTAACCTTTTTTTCTCTCAACTTCTTTGGTGGCAGAGCATGGTAAAGCTGCTGCTCAGAGGATCACTATACTGGAAGGATAAACAGAGTTCTTTTAAAAATCCAAAAGGAGACTCCAAAGTGGTCTTGATAACTCCATTTTGGCCCAGGCAATTCTGTCTAGCCATTTTCATGAGACAGGAGAACCAGTTAGCACAAACTTTCCCACAAAATGGATAGTTTCACACAGGACAAGGGATCACTGATCACCCCAGCCTGTAGAATCTTCATCTGACTGCTTGGATGATATATAATTTTGAATTAATTAAGACACCTTTTTGTCCTAAGGGCATGCAGCAGGTATTAAAAGAAAACCAGAAAACTGTTTAGTCATAAGGAAGAGATTCTAGGTGGTGCCACAGGAGTAACCAGGACCCAGACAAGGTGAAAGCCCTTCTGAGTCTACATTATTTGTTTTATTTATTTATTTTTTTATTTTATTTTACATTTGTTTACTGGGTTAGTCCAACTGGATACATGTCCATTTTCAGCAGAGACCCGGGGAGAAAAGCTCCACAGTAAAAACAAGACTTTGACTTACATACAGATAAATTCATGGTAACATGGTAGAAAGAGACACAATTAAACATATCCATTTTCGCAAGAGACCCGGGGAGAAAATCTCCACAGTAAAAAACTAGACTTTGATTTGCATACAGAATAAATTCTTGATAACATGGTAGGAAGAGACGACAATTTAAACAGCCATAAATTAAGTATTCAAGTGATATGTAGGTAAGTGAAATAGGGATACACTAGACAATGTTGAGGATTTAAATTATAAGCTCAGGGGAGAAGGATGAAGTTTTTATCCCATAAATCGTTCATAGTACGTTATGAGGAGAAGGCAGTCGAGAGGAGCTAGAGATCTTATAAACATATTATTGTAGGGATATAGTGGAAAAAGAGGAGAGAGAGAGGGCATTGAGGAGTGGCATGAGGGTGATAGGGGACTTTTAGGACTAGTCCGGTTTAGTACAAGGACATAGCCAATGAGCTTTTAAGAATAATTTAAGATTACTTTTGAACTGGCTGAGAGCGGTAGTTAGTCTTAGGTTATTGGGAAGGGAATTCCATAGTTTTCCAATGGAATTGGCATAAAGAGCATCACCACCTAAGTTATTAAATTTTGTAGTTTGTACCAGGACACTATTTGAAGATCGGAGGCAGCTGAGGTTGGTGTAGGGGGTTAAAAGTTTGCCCAGTGAGGGGGTTTTATCTGGTTCCTTAATTATTTTAAATGCTTCAGTAAGTTGGTTAAGTTTGAGAAGATTGGGGAGTTATAACCAGTCAAGTTTCTTTAGGTTAAGGCAATGATGTGTACGGTACAGTTCTCCTGTTACGAATTTGGCAATATGGTTTTAAGCAATAGAGAGTTTGTTAAGCTCAATTTTGTTGAGGAAGGAAAGTACCGGAGAGGCATACAGTAGGGTGGAGAGAAGGTGTGTACGTGCAATGGTTAGTTTGGTATTAGGAGTTAGAAAGTTCTTAATTCTGTACATGGAACCAAGTTTCTTGTTTACTGTCTTTATAGTTTGACTGATGTGCAGGTCAAATTTGAGCTTGTGATCAATAGTGACACCTAGTAGTTTGGTGTTGGTGACAGGCTCTATGATGGTGCCGTTAGTGGACTGAATGTGGAAGGGTCATATTATTAATAAGTGGAGGGTGTTGTCCTATGGAAGTGGCTGAGGTGGGGAAAATTAGTAGTAACTTAGTATTTATTGGATTCAGGATAAGTTTTCATTCTGTGAACCATTTTTCAACCGCAGCAAAGCAGTTTTGGGTAACTTCCTGGAGATTATGGAGAGAAACATCAGAGCAGATCAGTGTGGAGTCATCTGCATATTGAATGCAGGTGGCTTTGGGGATGACTGAATAGAGATCATTTATGAATACGGAGAAAAGGAGGGGACCAAGTAGATCTTGGGGAACTCCTATGGTGTTAGGTAGTAAGTGAGATAGCTTGCTTTGCCACTGGACTGCTTGTTGTCTACCAGAAAGGTAAGCATTAAACCAGCTTAGGGCTGAGTTGTCAAGGTGAAGGGTTTTGAGGGTTTGGAGCAATAGTTAGTGATTGACCATGTCAAAGGCTTTTGACAAGTCCAGAAAGAGAGCAGAAGTAATTAATTTGTTATTACGGTTGCAGTTGACTGAGTCAACAAAGGAGAGGAGGGGGCGGTGGTTGTACTGTGATGGGGGCGAAAGCCATGTTGAGTTTTGGACAAAAGATTGTTTAGGGTAAGATAGTATAGGAGTTGCTTGTGAACACACCTTTCCATTATTTTTGCTATTGGGGACAGTATTGCTATAGGTCTGAAGTTTGAAATTTCCGTGGAGGATCTGCCCTTGTGAAGTGGGATGACATATGATATTTTCCAAAGAGAGGGGATAGTAGACTCTGTTATAGTTCTGTTTATCAAGATTGAGATAGGGTAGGCTATAACATCTGATGCTATTTGTAAGTATTCAGCTGGGAGACTATCGGCCAATAGGCTGGATGGTTTAAGTTTCTTCAGTAGGGTTCTGATATAGGAGGTGGATATTGGTTGAAGGTTAAAGGCGGGTGGAGATTTACCAATAGCATTGGTTATGGAGGAGGAAGAAGAAGATAACTGACTGGCTAGGGACTGGATGGTCTCAGTGAAAAAAGAGTTAAACGTATTAGCTAGTTCTTCAGGATCTTTACCATTAAGTTTCGCGGGGGTAGGGGTGGAAGGTTTCCCAGAATGAAGGAGGTTGTTAAAACCTGCCCAAAACTTCTTTGGGTTATTCTGATGTTTGTCCTGGAGGTGACAGTAATAGTTCTTTTTATCCTGGGTGATATCTGATTTTGTAGAATTTCTAAGCTGTTGAAATTTAATGCGATCTAGGGGCGCTTTCGTGGTTCATTATCTGTGTGGATTGCTGAATTCAGGCCTTTCTTAATCTATAAAATTCTGCTTTCTGCCATTTCTGTGGCTGCCTTTAGATCCCCCTTTATTCCAAGCTAAACACTTTTTAAAAAGGATTTTATGTATTTGTCCGCTAAGGAAACAAGTGGCCTTTTCTTCACATCTCTGTTTTAGATAAGCTGGTGTGTGGGTAACATGAGCTTATCAGGGTGATTTGAAATTCTTGACTTGAAAAACTGTTACATCTCTGACCTCAGCTGGGTGGGTATCTGAGTTTTAGGCTTTGATGGTAAACCAGCCCTCCCTCATTTTTTTTCATAGGGACCTAGTAACTTTAAAAACTAATCCTTCGTATATGGCAAAAGTGATTTCTGAATTTACTTTAAACTAATGCATTCTTCTCCCTATGTTCTTTGTTGGACCTAATAATGGGGTAAGAGAATCCTGCATACTCTGGATGTCCACACACAGCTCAGATACATCGACAGAGTATCAACTTTTTATTACTTTGGATGGAAAGAAGAAAAAAAAGTTTCAAAATGGGCAAATTTTAAATAGTTATCCCATTCAGTTAATTTCTATTACTCCCAACATGGCAAGTCCCTTCCTGAGAAAGTTTAATCTGTCTGCCAGAGCCATGGCATGTTATCTGAAGAAGTCTTTGTATGTTTGGAGACGAAAAGCGCTTTATTAAACTGTTTGAACAATACTTCCACAGTGGTTATTTCTGGTCCATGCCCTGGATTAAGCTAACCTTATTGGACTGTTTGGCGAGCTACTTGTGTTTCATTTGAGCCCAGCTTTGTCTGGAGATGGAAAGAAGAGACCTTCCTTGGCTCCATCTGATCCCTCTGAGTGGAGATCAGTCTTCTATAGCTTCAGTCTCCATGACTAGTTTGGAACCTTCGGCTCAGAGTGATTCATCCTCTGATCCAGCTCCTTTGCAGAGCCTCTCCAATCCAAATAGGTTGGAGCTGTTGTGCTCTGATCCGATTTCCAGTGCTTTCAGACTTATAACTTCACTCCCAAGGATTTGGTACTTCATTGGATCCAGTGCCATTGAGAGTTACTTCTCCCTTCTTAACTCGATACAGTGCCATTGAGAGTTCCTTCTCCCTTTTGAACTAGATCAAGATCTCGATCAGCTTCATCTTCCCATTCTACCAAAAGCCTTGCAGATAATGTGGAATGGATGGTACAGAAGATTTTGTGGGTGCAGGGAATTACCTGGTCTCCCTTGGCCTTGAGTCCAATGATGTTAGAGGTGTCCCAAGCCATCCATTTCCCCCTTTGGTTCCTCCTCCGACTTCGGAGCCCTCTGATCTGGTTTGTCCAACTTCTTCTTTGGATCCGAAGATTTCTTTTTCATCGGATCAGACACTTGCTCAGAGTTCTTCTGCCTTGTCGGAGCTGAAGAGCTCATGGAGCCGTAACGAACCTGGTGGACCACAAGTGTGGTTGACTCCCAGACCTTCTGAGCAGTCTCTATCTCTGGGCTTACACTCAGGTGAGCTTTGTGCCGGGTTCATCCCTGGGAATGCTGTCTTCAGGGCTAGAGGGACCCTCTTCCCACAGACGTGGCTAGTCAGAGATGGACTTCCTTCCCACTCAGGAGCAGTTGGCATTTGGGCTGTGGAGAGAGGGCCATAGCTGCCTCTGCAACTAGGAAGTCACCCCCCCCCCTCTGATCCCCAGTCTCATTTCCCACCCCTGTGCACCTCTCTTCTGCCCAAGATGTTTCACAAGGGCAGCGGGAACTAAACCCACGGGATAGCTGTTGGGGTATCCCTGCTTCTTGGAAAAGGAACCTGTAAGAGGAAACTTTTGGACTCCACTGAGGAGTCAGCCACAGAAGACACTGACCTTGATAAGGGAGTAGGATCCCCATGGTCCCCTTATGAAGATGTCGTCTTTGGAGACATCTTGGAGATTTTAAAATAGGGGTGGCTGGCAGTCCAGTAATCCTTCTCCTGAGGAGTCTGTGTACCCAACCGTGTACTTCCTGGTTCACTCCTCTTGTCAGTGAGCTCATAGAATTGATCTCTTGGAGGGCATGGGAGAGCCCAGACTCCAGTGAGCCAACTCCATGGAGACCAAGCAAGATTATTACAGCTCCAGCCGATGAAGCATTTTGGACAAAAGGGTTGCAGTAGATACCGTGGTGGTGGCAGCTACAAAGAAGGAACTATTGGAAGAGAGTTCCACTATCCATCTTCTGAATGATTCCAGAACGATGGATAGATGTGGGAAGTTTTTTTTCTTCAGCAACGTTTGCTTTGTGATTGCTGAATTACCTTTCCCACTTTACTAGATTACAAAGGGATCCGGATCCGGTCAAGGAGTTATCGGACACCCTTGAAGGAGCCACAGCTGAGGGAGATCAGGAGAAAGTAGCTTCTCAGCTGGCAACCGTATATTCTCTGACGAACCCTTCCGTGAGGCTCATCGCTAATACAGCTGAGGGAACGAGTAGACCAGCGGGTTCCAGCATATCAATGCGAAGGCATGCCTGGATGTGCCTCCGTGACTTTGGGAAGCCTTGTAAGTATTCTTTTGTTAAACCTCCATTTGATGGAACATCCCTTTTCGGCCTCAAGGTTAAAGACACTATCCAGGTGTGAGAAGGACAGTAAGACCCTTTCTGCCATGGGCATACATTTTCCACCCCCCCCCCCCCCCCAGAGACCATACCCTAAGAGTCAGAGAGGGGGTGGCAAAATGTGGTTCATAAAAATCACAGTGGTCTTAAGATGCACCTGAAGAGAGTTCCCCCAGAGGCAGAGGGGGAAGCAGTTCAGGAAGACCTCGCCCTTGCAGTAGAGGTGGTCCGCAGAACCATGGGTGTAGAGAACCATTCTTTGGGGAGACCCTTCCAGCTCTCCTGAATGGAGGCTCGATTACCTACTTCTGGAGGTAATCAGGGTGGACTATCCTTGCACTGAAGAGCCTGGTTAAAAATGAAGTATTAATGGGTGCAGAGGCTGATATCCAGACTGTATCTAATTCCGTTCTTCCAAGAACCCCCTCCCAGCAGAAACATCCCGGGCATTCCACCCAGTCAAAGGTATCAGGCAGTTATTCAAATTCAGAAACTGCTAGTAGTCATCCAAGAGGTCCCCCAGACCAAAGAGGATTCGGAACTTACTCAAGGTTCTGTTCATTTCCAAAGAAAATGGAGGACTGGAGACAAGTGCTGGATCTCAGCAGATTTAAACTGGTCGGTCCGATGTCACAAGTTCCAAATGGTCACAGTACAGTCCATACGAAAAAGATGATTGGATGTGCTCCATAGATGTTCAGGATGTGTACTACCACTTAAAAATGGACAGGTGGTCCAGAAGGCTTTTGCACTTCTGGCAGGGAGCCAGCCATTTCCAGTTCAGTGCACTGCCCTTTGGTATCACCACAGCCCCCAGGGTGTTCACAAAGTGCATGGTGGTGGTACCGGCTTACTTGAGACTACAAGGATTCCAGGTTTTTCCCTACTTGGACGATTGGCTTATTTCTTACCCGCACCAGGCATCTGCTTATTTGGGCAAGGATTTTCGGTTATCCAAGTCTGTACAGATCTGGACATAATAAGATCGGATGCTATCTGTGTCATTATTCATTACAGATGGAGTCAAGAATCAGACCTCCGATCTGAGCTGGCAACTTCTCAGACAGATCCAGAGCTGAAGGTCCTCCCCTTCCCATAATCCCTTGCTGCCTTCTAACACTTTGATCTCAGTTGCAGCTGAATCACTCCAGATGTGGTCCAGGCTGAAGAACAGGGAGTCGTAGATAAGTTTTTTTCTTGGCTTTTCTTTTTTTCTTTCCTTTTTAGGGTATCTTTGCTCTCTTTAATTGCCTTTAGTTAGTTGTAATTTCTTCCCTGCCTGTTAGAACCTAGTTGTTGGTGTAGGTAGGTTCTCCCCTCCACCCTCGGTCTTGTTTTTGGCGCTTCACACCTTTTTCTTAGTTGTCCCTTTCTATTTAAAAAAAAAAAAAAAAAAACTTTTCCACTGTTGTGTGTATGTGTGTGTGTGTGTGTGGTAGTTGGACAGTATGGCTGATAAGCCTGCAGGCTTTAAGAGGTGCTCCTCGTGATGTCTGAAGATGCATTGCTCTGACTCGCAGGAGTACCTGTACTGTCTAGGATTGGTGCACCTGTTGGTTGAATGTGACATCTGTGCTGCATTTAACCCCAGGGCCCTAGTAGATTGCCACAACAAGCTTCTCAAGGGCTTGGCTCAGGGTGGTCCTCTACCTTAGGACTCCCCTTTCAAGTCCTCACAAGAGCCAAAGAAGAAGACCTCTTCTTACCTCTGGGATGTAGTCTTTTCTCCTTAAAAAGCCAAGGCTCTCTGATTGCAGGTTTTTAGATCAGAGTCCAGCCTCTTAGACTTCAGATCCGAGGTCTGTCGTTCCTAGAACTTCGGATCAGATGCTCAGATACAAGGCCTCATCAGATTGGAGGCCTTTGGTTCCAAGTAGAAGCGAGTCATCCCCAGATCCAACCAGTTTGTTGGACCCACCCAGTTCTGTATCCAAGCCTTCGGATACTACAAGGTTGTCTGATCAGACAGTGCCATCTGATCCTATTGTTGTAGAGGGTTCCCAACTTCGGGATCCAAGGCCTAATCCCCAGCAAGATCTGGCCTGCCTTCAGCTTCATCCAGATCGTCCAAAAGTCTCCTTCCCTTGGACATGGTTAGGATGATAATTGCTCAAAGCCCAAATTGAGTTGCGCTTGCTGCCTTCCCCAGCCCATGTGGGTAAGGGGACCCTCCCCATCCACAGGTCTCTACTGTCTTCTTCCAATCCAACAGGTTTTGAAATGTCAGGACTGGGGGATTCATAGAGAGAGACGGATGGTATCAGGTAGCCACCCTTCTCGACACTGTCAGGGTCCCTGGCTGGCTCTGTTTGTAGTCCTCAGACCAGAGTGGGCCTCATCTCCGAGGGGTCAGTGCTGGCTCCCTGGGGTTGGGTTTGGGTCCGAACCTTTCAGACTGCTCCCTTCACTTGGGGGGCTTTGGCGCTGGACAGCTCAGGGCTGATATTGTCTGGGGCTTCTGTACTGCATCAGGGTCTCATCTCCATTCCCAGGTGGCCTCAGCCGCTGGGGATCATGGGGCTTCGAACAGTCCGGCCTTCCAGGCAGTAGAGAAGGACCTTCTCCAGTTTGGTATTTACCTCTTCTCAAGGTCATCCCCAGCCTTTTTCGGGATTGGGTGCTGAGGCCTCCTCATTCATCTAGGGTCAACCCTCCCGTGGGTGCCTTCAGATGGGCATTGCCGTACTTGGTGTACCCGTCTCGAGTCCTCTCCTGAGCCCATCATGGAGGAGCCCCTATGGAAGAGAATGTGTAAGAGGCACTTGGATTCCCCCAGAGAGTTCCTCATCCAAGACAAATTTTGAGGAGTGAGGCAGGTCCCCCAGACTTCCGCCTGAGGAGGTTTCCTTTGGGGACATCCTGGAAGTTCTCAGAGATGTGGATTGTCTTCTCCATCCCCTTTGGTGGCGCCCATGTTCCTGAAGGCATTTGGGATGGGCTCATCTTCTACCTGGGTCCCCCCACCCCGCTGACAAGCTTGTGGACCTTACCACCAGCAGGGCTTGGAAGGAAACCGACATGATGGAACCTGTGCCCAAGAAAGCAGATAAGTTCCTTAGTCTCCCTATGGATAGTTTTTGAACAAAGGGTTCCCTGTAAATGCCATCGTGGTGGGCGCTGCTACCAAGAAGGAGCTAGCTGAGCAGACCTCCTCAATCCATCCCCTGAACAGGGAGTCCTGGGCGATTGACCATCTTGCAAAGTGTGTGTTTCAGCTACTTTTGGTCTGAGCAACTAATTACTTGGCCTGCTTCACCTGGCTGCAGAGGGATTTGGTTTCGGAGCTTACCACTTCCTGGTCAGAGTTGCCTCCAGAGAGCCTCAAGCTAGTCTCTCCGAGGCTGTCCACTCTTATTTTAGACAATGCCTCTGAGTCTGATCTCCAATACTGCAGATGCCACCTCTCGAGCGGCAGTCACTGACCATAGCTGTCAGGTGGCATGCCTGGCTTTGCCTTTGCAGGTTTGCAGAACTCAAGGTGTCCTTTACTAACACCTCCTTTGATGGTTCCACTTTCTTTGAACCATCTGTTAGGGAGATCTTAACCTGCAGTGAGCAGGAAGGTGGGACTCTCCTTGGTAGGGATCAAGTTTTTTACACCCCAGAGGTCCTTTCCTAAGACCCAGAGGGGGGAAGTAAGAAGCTTTGGTTCCAGAGGACTCATTCTTCCTTTCAAGATGCTTCCCAGGAGTCCAGTTGCAGAGGTCGGGGCAGGGGATTCAATGGTAGATGCCAAAATCAGGGCTCCTGCGAACCTTTCTTGGAGAAGCCCTTCTAGTGCTCTTGATGCACTCCCAGACTGTCTTGCCCTGGAGGCAGTCGGGTAGTCTCTCCCTTCACCCACTAGCCTGGACAAGTCTTGCCTCCAGTCAGTGGATATTAAATTTATTTCCAACGGTTACTCCATTCCCTTCTCTTAGCCTCCTCCAACTCAGATATTTCTCCCAGAGGTATCACCCTGCCAAAATGAGTTGGCCTAACTCGAGGTGCAGGACCTTCAAAAGACATTCTAGAGGTCCCGACAGGACAGCAAGGGTTTACTCCCGCTTCTTTTTGGTGCCAGAAAAGACCGGGAACCTACATCCGATTCTGGACCTCAGCGAGCCAAACCTGTGTCTCAAGAAAACAAAGTTCCAAATGGTCACTGTACAGTCCATTCTGTCTCTCTTGCGCAGGGACAGTTGGATGTGCTAAGTGGATCTCAAGGCTGTGTACTATCATATAACGTTCGTCAGACACTCCGGGAGACACTTTCGCTTTTGGTTAGGGGCCAGTCAGTATCAGTTCAATGCCTTGCCCTTTGGACTCACCACAGCTCCCCGGGTATTTACCAAATGTATGGCAGTGGTGGCATTTCATCTCTGGCTGCAAGGTTTCCAGGTTTTTCTGTACCTGGACGATTGGCTTGTGTCAGCTCCCAGGAGGCATCAACTAACACTGGTGACCATATATGCCCTCAGTCTTTTCCAGCATTTAGGTATCACAGTGAACCTGCCCAAGTCAAATCTAGTTCAGAACCAAAACCTGAAATTCTTAGGAGTCGTCCTGGACACTGTATAAGAGACTGCAGCACTGCCTACCCACACGGTCTAGCTGATTCAAGATCAAGTTTCTCTCTTGTTGAATCTAGCACACCCGCCTGTTCATTTGATTCTCAAAATGCTAGGCTCTATGGCGGCTGCCATTCAGTTGGTGCCTCTTGCCAGGTGGTTTGAGAGTTCACTAATAGACCCTGGCAGTCAGTGCTTCATTCTGTCTCAGCCCATGACAGTTGACAGGTATGCAGGAATCATCGTGTTTGATGGCTTCAGTCTCAGAACCTTATTCTAGGCAGCCCATTTTGTCCCCCCCCTTCCCCAAGGCCACAGTGACTTGTACGGCTCCCTGTTGGGGTGGGAGTGGGAGCCTTTTTCAGGGCAGGATGCTTCAAGGCATGTGGTCCCCTGTAGAGACCAAATTGCACATAAACATCCTGGCGATGGGTAGTCCCAACGTTGCAAGCCTTTCTGGAATGCCTCCCTCTGGGGACCATAGCAATTCAGAGAGACAAACTTGGTGGTTGTCTAGTACATCAACAAGCAAGGGAGAACATGGTCTTACCTTCTGTGCAGAGAGGCTGTGAGAGTGTGGAAATGGGCGGTATCTTCCAGGTGCTTTCTTCTTGTAACTCGTATACCCGGGAGTTCCAAAGTGCTAGCCGACAAACTAACAGGTCCGTCTCGAGTTCTCACGAGAGGTCCCTGAATCCATTGGCGGAAAGGCAAATCTTCAGCCATTGGAGTCAACCATGCTGTAACCTTATTGCTTCACCAGTCAACCACAAATTCAGAAATTACTTTGTCCTGATAACTCCCTTCAAGGGGGTCATCCAGGGACGCTCCTGTTCACAGTTGGCCCCCGGGTCTCCTCTGTGCTTACCCTGCTATTCCCCTAATACCCAAAGTCTTCCAGAAAGCTCCTTGCTTAAAGAGCTCTCTCTCATTCTTGTTGCCCCTTTCTGGTCTTGTCAGGTGTGGTTCTCCTTCCTAAGGTCTCATCTGCAGTATCCAATTTGGATACTAGATCCCATTCCGCATCTCATCTCCCATCCCTTGGAGCTTCCACTTCCCAATCTCTGGACTGTTCATCTAACTGCATAGTTTCTCCAGTTCCAGTAATCCTTTCACAGTCCAGGCTTCCTTCCCCGGTGAGGAGCATTATTTATTTTGGCTTCTCAAAAGCCTTCTACAAAGAAGGTGTAGTCCACTAAGTGGAAAATATTTTCCATTTGGGCCAGACAACGGAATGTAGATCTCTCTTCAGCCCCTGTGCCTGATATTTTGCTGCCTTTATCTTCTCTTTTTTCAGGATAGGGTGTTTTTCTACCATTAAGCTCCAGTTGGCTGCCATCTCTAATTTCCATGTTAATGATGATCCTACCTTTTCTCCCAAATTGGGCAAAGTCTTTCTGAAAGGAGTTTTTCTTAGACCTATTAAGGATCCATCACCGCCATGGGATTTAACTTTGGTGCTGAAATCTGACGCAAAAACATTTTGAACCTGCTAGTTCATGTGATACTAAATTCCTTTCCTGGAAGACTGCCTTTTTAGTAGCCATTACATCTGCCAAGAGGGTCTCAGAACTTCAAGCTCTGTGCATTAAAGCCCCCATTCATGGCCTTTCATAAGGATAGGGCATCTTAGAACAAATTCTTCCTGTCTCCCTAAAGTGGCCTCTGAAGCTAATCTCAGTCGATTAATCTACCATTTTTTTTCTCTAATTACTCTAATAAAGGAAAATATATTTTGCATTGTTTGGATGTCCACAGACAATTCAGTTTTTATTTAAAAAGGACTGAAGAGTTTAGAAAGTCAGACCAACTCTTTGTGGCTTGCTTCCAGAACAGAAAGGGCCAGACAGTTTCCAAAGTGAATATTTCCAGGTGGATTGCTAATTGTATTTCCTTCATTTAGGTTGGTCTGCATTTAGAACTATCCAGACCAATTAAGGCCCACTCTCCTAGGTTTGTTGCTATGTCATTGGCCTTTTTGGCCAGACTTTCCCTTGCTGAGATCTGTGCTGCTGTGACTTTGGCTAATCGACATACTTTCATTTTGTACTACAACTTGGACTTGGTGTCTAGGAACAGGGCTTCTTTTTGTTCCTCTGTGCTCCGGCACATCCTTCATTGAGACCACCCAGGGTTCATAGTAGCTGGAGACTCTTGACCCATCTGTGATGAATAATGAAACCGATATCGGATAGTCATATACTTAAAATAACTTGGCACCTGTGATCTCCAGTGTAATCATTCATCACACTCCTGTCCTCCTACCCCCCTTCTTTCTGGGTGATCTGGTGAGGCTGAAATGGGTTGCATATGTTGAAGTTTTTGACTTCTGTTGCAGATGTTTGTTTGTGTATCAACTAATTTAGCAAATTCGATCTGAGAGTTAGAAGGTAGCAAGGGATAATGGGAAGGGGAGGAGATTGAGCTCTGGATATGTCTGAGAAGTTGCTGGCTTGGATCCTAGAACCCTGTCTGATGAATAAATGACACTGGATAGCAGAGATGCCAAGTTATAAGTACATAACTCTCTTTATGAAAAATCTCACTTGGAACCTGTTCAAGCTCTGGAATTCATAGGAGCAGTTTTGGACACACAGATGATTGCAAGACTTACCACAATTCAGAGTGCTTATGATCAGATGCCAGACACAAATGTTACTTCTGAACAGGAGGATAGCCACCCATCATGTCTTACTTTAGGATCAATGGCAGCTGCTATATTCTTGGTACCGCTGGCAAGATTCCACGTGCGAATACTACAGTGTATTCTGGCAACTCAGTGGTCAAGTATCCGTCAACCGATGTCTTATCTGGTAATTATTACGGATACCTGCAGGACAGCTGGTGGATTTGTTCCGATGGGGTTACGCAAGGTCAACCCTTTCTTCCCCCTCAACTTCAGACACTTCCCAGATTGGAGGGGGCAGTATTCGGGGAAGACTGTTCAAGGCATCTGGTCTTCCGACAGGTCAATTTACACATAAACGTCCTAGAGATGAGGGCAGTGCTTCTAGCACTGGAGGCTTTTTAGGTTGCTCTTCCTGTGGGGGACAGTCAGTTTACACACAAACGTCCTAGAGATGAGGGCATTGCTTCTAGCGTTGGAGGCTTTTTAGGTTGCTCTTCCTGTGGGGGACAGTATGTAAACAAGCAAGGAGGAACTAGATCATACCCCCTGTGTCGACAAGCGCTCAGAGTATGGCAGTGGGCGATGTCATCCAACTGCTTTCTTATAGCAACACAAATCCCAGGAAAGTCCAGAATGATTGCAGACAGGTTAAGCGATCTATTCTTATGTCTCATGAGCGGTCCCTCAACCAGGAAGTAGTGGAGAAAATTTTCCGCAAATGGGGCCAACCCTGCTGCGACCTCTTTGCTGAACAACAAATGCCGCAACTGCTTTGCCCTGACCCCCCCCCCCAACCAGGGAGTCCTTGAGGGATACTCACTCATGATTGCCCTCCCGGTTGCCTGTATGCATTTCCCCCAACCCCCTTGATTTCCAAATTCCTCCAGAAAGCAAATGGGTTGAAGAGAACAGTAATCCTCTAATCCTCGTTGCTCCCTTCTGGCCTTGACAAATCTGGTTCCCCTTTCTTTGGCCTCGCCTTCTGGAACCTACTCCAGACTTTCTTTCACACCCAACAGGACTGATTCATCCCAATCTATCCAACCTCAAGCTCATTGCTTGGTTCCCCCAGTTCCATTTATAGCAAGACAACCTATCCTGTCCTCTCCTGTCTGTCATATTTTGATGTCATCCCATAAACAATCCATTCAAAAGCTGCATAAGAGCAAATGGAGAAGATTTGTAATTTGGTCGCGACAACGTGATTTAGACTCTTACACTGCTCCATTCATTTCATTGCAGAATTCTTAGTCCATCTTTTTGAAAGTGGGGCTACGGCCTCTACTATCAAAGTACAGTTGGCAGCTATCTCTGTTTTCTGTTTTTCACATTGGGGATAATGATTTGTCTGTAATCTCACACAAGCTTTGCAAAATCATCTTGAAGGGATTTTGTTGCTACGGCCACCACACAAAGATCTTTCCCCTCTTTGGGACCTTAATTTGGTGCTACATTTTGTTATTCACCCATCCTTTTGAACCTGCAGCATCATGTGACATTACATTTTTATTTCAGAAAACTATTTTCCTAGTAACACAGCAAAGCAGGCAAGTCCAAATACTCAGGAACACCAAAAAGTTCGTAAACGTATTTTAATAAAAACGTTTTCGCTCCTGACCAAAGCAAGAGCTTCTTCAGACAACAATAAAAAGGCGCCAGTTCACTTTTAAATGAACCAAACCGTGATGTCATATCCTTAACAACGGTCAAGTTAAAAACAATGGTTTACATTTTTCAAAGGTAATTTAATTTAAGGAAAATACCTTGGCAACATTACTCAATCTTACTTAAAGAGAATGGGTAACCAAGGCATTTCCACCAATTTAATGCCATATAAAATCCTAATAACTCATCAGAGGCATACATCTAAATACAAACCAGGCAGAAAATAAAAATAAAAATAAAACACACATTTTTACTTTTAGGTACCCAAAGGTTTAAAATAAGTGAAATAACTAAGCGTTTAACCCCATAAGGGTTTATCTAATGTACCCCAGGTGTATATTCTAAACACTTCCTATATATATACACTAAATGTCATGTACTCAAACAATTTAAGAATATATAGACATTAAACATAACAGGTTGGAAGAGGTTTAAATTGACCCTAAACAACCTTGTACCAAAATTTCCAACCAAAAACTATTTATATATTTAAATAGATGCCAAACATAGTAGGTTTAACTTTAAGTCTAGTCCGCAATACTAATTTCTGAGGTAACTTTTGTATTTTTGTATTTTAGAATCACAGAGATGTTGCACATTTCATTAAGACCAGGTGGAGAGAAAGCATTTAATAGTAGCTGCCATTCCAGTTCTTTCAATTCAAGTAGGGCGTTTGAGGGCCACCCTGACCCCAACCTTCACTCGTCAATCCCCATAAATGAAAAACTATGTCCCATATTCTCTAGGACATGTTTTGAAAGGGCGTTGTCCATTTTTTTATTTTTTATGGCATAATTATGTTGGTAAACACAGTCTCGCAATCTGCGGTCCGTTTTACCAACATAAAAAGCCGGGCAACAATTACAGAATGCAATATAGATTATTGATCTAGAATCACAAAAAGTCTTGTGTCTGATATAATATTTTTCACCTCTTATCATAAAGGAGTTCCCTGTTTTTATTAGTCTACACCAATTACAGAACCCACAGGGAAAGGTTCCAGTTTGTCTAGACAGGGTAGAACATAAATCTCCTGTTTGTAAAAATTCTTTCAAATTTTTACCCCTTTTAAAAACAAACCCAGGAGAGGCACCCAAAATTTCAAGAAGGTGGGCATTGTTTACAATAAACTCCCAGTTTTTCTTGACAATGCAACACATACTGTAAATGTGTTTATTGTGTGTGAGAACAAACCTACTCTTGAAGTCGAGGGGTGAAGGAATTAGACCCTGGTCAATAGTGTTTTGTTCCATCAAAAGGTGGTTCCCATCATTCGTATTTAATCCTATCTCTAATTCCACGGTCATTTCAGGATTGTACCGTGTAGAACTCTGTAATAATGATTGGTAAAACCCTGAAACCCTCTTAAAAGTGACCTCCTCAATTAGGTTATCTAAAAGTTCCAAAGGGTATCCTCTGTTTTGGAACATGTTTTTAAGAGTAACACACTCCTCTTCAAAGTCCATGAGGGTACTACACATACGTGTGGCTCTCACTAATTGGCCTTTGAAGATGGACTTTTTTTGTTTCCAAGGGTGGTTACTGGTAAAATGGAGAAACGCATTGCAATAGGTGTTTTTCCTAAAGATCTTAGAACGGAAACAGTTGTTTTCAACATCTTTGACAAGTTTAACATCTAAATACTCAATCTCACTAGTTGAGTAGTGGTGAGTAAATGTCAAAAAAGTGCATGATTCATTCATGTACTTCAATAAGGTGGTAACGGTATCCAAATTCCCTTCAATGAGGACGAATGCATCATCCAAGAACCGGGTATAAAATTTGGAAGCCTTTTTGAATAATAGATGTTCAAACAAACAGGTCTTTTCCCAATAGGCAACCACAAGGTTCGCCACACTACCTCCGCATGGCGAACCCATAGCTATACCCTTTTTCTGTAGATAATGTTGGTTATTGAAGATGAAAAAATTAGATGATAAAATGATCTCGAGGAGGGTGGTAACCACTTCAATCTCCTCTTTTGGTGCCCCTAAGTCTACCAACATAAGTTCCACCCATTCAACAGCTTCAAGGTGTGGTATGGACGTATATAAGTCCACCACGTCGATGGTTAAGAAGCTGTAGGAAGGGCTGAACGGAATATTGTTGATAGACTTTAAGGAGGACCACGAATCTTTGCAAATCTGAGGGAGTGCTTTAAGATATTTACTTATAATATGGTCAACCACCTTAGCACTTGGATGAGTAATACAACATCTCCCATCCACTAGGGCCCGCATGGGTGGGTCCTCCAAGTTTTTATGAATTTTGGGGATCCCAAACATAGTTGGGACCCTAGGGAAGGAGATGCTGATGAAGTTGAAGGTGTCAGTGTCGATCTTCCCTTCAATAAACAGATCTCTAAAATAACCATTAATTCTGTTATACTGACAAGTTGTCTCATTCAAAGAAGAACTTTCATACGCTGGAGAGTCTAAAATTTTAAGCATTTTTGAGATATAATCATTCTTATCCAGAATAACCAAGCCCCCACCCTTATCTGGCTTGATCACTCTAACAGGTAGGTTACCTAGATTTTTCAAACACGATCTCTGTTCCGGTGTAATATTACTGTTAGAGTCAAACCATCCAATATTCTTAAATAAATGTCTAAAATCCAGTTCGCAAGCATACTCAAAAGTTTGCAAAGTGGGGTGGAGGGGGGGGGTTAAAAACACTTAACAATTTGAAAGGGGGTTTTTGATTATTTACATCACCATTAAACAGTACTTTGAGGTTTAAACCCCGTACAAAACATTTAAGGTCCATGAGAAGTTTAGGTAAACTCATCCTTTGATCAGGGACAAACGATAGCCCGAACGCCAAAAGTTCAATCAGATCTTGTTCGATGTTAATATCGGAAAAATTGTAAACAAAAAAGTCACCTTTAATGTTAGACAAGATAACAGGTTTCCGAGATGGGAGGGCAACTTCAGGTATAGAGTTAGCCTCATTTAAACTTTGTTCGGGTTCTTCTGCCGTTGAAAGTTTTTCCGCCCTAAAAAAGGTTTTGTCTGACCTTTATAATTAGGGCGGTATCCCTGGTTGTTATAAAAAGTTTTAATTCTGTTACTTCTCCTTGGTTGGTGAGAAGATGGACCCTCGTCACCATCATCAAATTCGTATTCATTTTCATCCAAGGTGTTTAATGGGAGTGCTCCATCACTATTATTAAGGTCTTTATTATGATTTTCAACCTGGTGTTTAGGTCCAGTAGTATTTTTGGGCCCATTAAGGTTTTTAACCAAATTAGGGTAGGCAGTCTCTTTGATATAAGCTTGTCGATCTCTCACAAGTTTTTTATTTTTATTGGTTTTCAATTTAACAAGTAACCCATCAATGCTTTCAAAAATCCGATGGTAATCATATTTGTACCGCAGGAAGTTGACATCAGTTTTAATCAGTTCATTGAGGGTGTTGGTTTCTGTTAATAAGGCGTCAATTTGTTTATCATAGAATTTTACCATAACCTCTAACAGTTCCAACCCTTGTTTATTAAAGAGGTTGGAAAGTTCACCCATAAACAACGGGTCAAAAAATAGACTAGTAGGGGCAAAAGAGCTCCTTAAACCTTTTGGTACCAGTTTTTCTTTTAAGCACTGTTTAAAATATGAAACTTCTAATTGAAGTTTCTTTATTTTCAACATCTTTGCATCCAAGAGTTTTAAATTAGCAGCAATATTGCTATCAGTATTACCTGTTGTGTCCGATCCAGTAGTCGGCGAGTTTGTAGGACGTGGTGAGCCAAACACAAAGGCTTCAGTATTTTTCACCCATTGCCCAAAGGTGGGCTCGCCAATAAACTCCGGTCGGCCATTCAGAAGGGAAACGCTAGTATTCCCACCATTCGGTCCAATACTGTCAGTGTTCAGAGCATTTCCAGGAGCACCATGTCGATTGTTAGCGTGTTCCTGCCTCAGTAAATGAGGTAAACCAGTATCCACAGACAATCCATCAATGTTTAAGGTCTCAGAAACATTAGATGAGCGTGGTACCTGTCCTGGTTGTAGTGAGGTAAGCGAACCGCTCTCCAGTCTCGTGTTACTGCTACTCGGTTCCCCTAAGTTAGCGTTCAGTGTAACAGGCGCTCGGTTGGACTCCAAACTGTCCAACCGCGAATTAAGAAGGTCCAAGCGTTGTGACAATGTTAACAGCAAAGTCTCAAGATTATTTGAGTCACGTAAGGATGAAACATCTGTTTGCATAGTGTTCCCAGACTCAAAAAGCACAGGAGTTTTCGGGCTAGCCATGCTCCAAACAAACAAACTAGTAGCAGCCAACAAAAACGGAACAATGGTAAAACACAGCAAAGCAGGCAAGTCCAAATACTCAGGAACACCAAAAAGTTATAGCGTATTTTAATAGAAACGTTTTCGCTCCTGACCAAAGCAAGAGCTTCTTCAGACAACAATAAAAAGGCGCCAGTTCACTTTTAATTAAAACAAACCGTGATGTCATATCCTTGACAACGGTCAGGTTAAAAACAATGGTTTACATTTTACAAAAGTAATTTAATTTAAGGAAAATACCTTGGCAACATTACTCAATCTTACCTAAAAAGAATGGATAACCAAGGCATTTCCACCTAATTAATGCCATATAAAATCCTAATAACTCATCAGAGGCATACATCTAAATACAAACCAGGCGAAAGTTAAAAGTAAAACACACATTTTTGCTTTTAGGTACCCAAAGGTTTAAAACAAAATAAAATAACAAAGCGTTTAACCCCATAAGCGTTTATCTAATGTACCCCAGGTGTATATTCTAAACGCTTCCTATATATATACTGAATGTCATGTATTCAAACAATTTAAGAATATATAGAAATTAGACATAACAAGTTGAAAAAGGTTTAAAATAACCCTAAACAGCCTTGTACCAAAAGTTCCCAACCAAAAACTATTTATATATTTAAGTAGGTGCCAAGCATAGTAGGTTTAACCTTAGATCTAGTCGGCAATACTAATTTCTAAGGTAACTTTTGTATTTTAGAATCACAGAGATGTTGCACATTTCATTAAGACCAGGTGGAGAGAAAGCATTTAATAGTAGCTGCCATTCCAGTTCTTTCAAGTAGGAGCGTTTGAGGGCCACCCCTGACCCCAACCTTCACTACGTCAATCCCCATAAATGAAAAACTATGTCCCATATTCTCTAGAACTCCTTTATGATAAGAGGTGAAAAATATTATATCAGACACAAGACTTTTTGTGATTCTAGATCAATAATCTATATTGCATTCTGTAATTGTTGCCCGGCTTTTTATGTTGGTAAAACGGACCGCAGATTGCGAGACCGTGTTTACCAACATAATTATGCCATAAAAAATAAAAAAATGGACAACGCCCTTTCAAAACATGTCCTAGAGAATATGGGACATAGTTTTTCATTTATGGGGATTGACGTAGTGAAGGTTGGGGTCAGGGGTGGCCCTCAAACGCTCCTACTTGAATTGAAAGAACTGGAATGGCAGCTACTATTAAATGCTTTCTCTCCACCTGGTCTTAATGAAATGTGCAACATCTCTGTGATTCTAAAATACAAAAGTTACCTTAGAAATTAGTATTGCCGACTAGATCTAAGGTTAAACCTACTATGCTTGGCACCTACTTAAATATATAAATAGTTTTTGGTTGGGAACTTTTGGTACAAGGCTGTTTAGGGTTATTTTAAACCTTTTTCAACTTATGTCTAATTTCTATATATTCTTAAATTGTTTGAATACATGACATTCAGTATATATATAGGAAGCGTTTAGAATATACACCTGGGGTACATTAGATAAACGCTTATGGGGTTAAACGCTTTGTTATTTTATTTTGTTTTAAACCTTTGGGTACCTAAAAGCAAAAATGTGTGTTTTACTTTTAACTTTCGCCTGGTTTGTATTTAGATGTATGCCTCTGATGAGTTATTAGGATTTTATATGGCATTAATTAGGTGGAAATGCCTTGGTTATCCATTCTTTTTAGGTAAGATTGAGTAATGTTGCCAAGGTATTTTCCTTAAATTAAATTACTTTTGTAAAATGTAAACCATTGTTTTTAACCTGACCGTTGTCAAGGATATGACATCACGGTTTGTTTTAATTAAAAGTGAACTGGCGCCTTTTTATTGTTGTCTGAAGAAGCTCTTGCTTTGGTCAGGAGCGAAAACGTTTCTATTAAAATACGTTTACGAACTTTTTGGTGTTCCTGAGTATTTGGACTTGCCTGCTTTGCTGTGTTTTACCATTGTTCCGTTTTTGTTGGCTGCTACTATTTTCCTAGTAACAGTCACTTTGGCTAGAAGAGTATCAAAAATTCGGGCCTTATCCTCTTTGCCTCCAGTACTTGCTTTTTCATAAAGACAGGGTTTCCTTGTGTACCAGCCCTTCCTTTTTACCTAAAGTAGTTTCTGAGACTAATATCAGTCGAGCCATTAGTTTGCCAGTCTTCTTCCCCAACTTCACTAATAAAGGAGAATACGTACTGCATTTATTGGATGTTCATAGGCAATTACGCTTTTATGTACACCGGACAAAATAATTTAGAAAGGCAGATGAATCTATTTCTTTTTCCAGTCCCAGAAAGGGATAGCCAGTATCAAAGGTTTCTCTGGCACAGTGGTGATCTGATTGTATTAGTTATCTACCACAAAGTGTACACCTTCCTAAACTGGTTTTGGCTCCTACTACCCAGAGCAATGGCACTTCAGCAGTTTTTCAGAGCAATGCATCTGTAGATGAAATTTGTGCAGCACCATACATTTGTCATTCGTTACAAATTGGATTTGGTCTCCAGGAGAAGAGCCTCGTTTGGTTAGATGGTTCTCAGGAATAAGAGTCCACCTAGGATGACGGTAGCTGGGGACTCTGTCCCATGTGGGAGAACAAAATGAAAAATTGACAATATCAAATTGAGTTATGTACTTAACTGTAATGTTCCATCATTTCTCTTCAAACTCCCTCCCCCCAAGACCCCAGCCTTGATTTCCTGGTAGAGCAGGAAGCATAATTTATGCCACCTTTTTCTTCTCCATACTCCAAAAATAGTCTCCTTATGCAATCCTTTCACATACAAGTTTTCTTTATACCCGTCTTTCCTGGAGATAATGGTAGCAAATAAGATCTGAGGTAATAGGGAGAGATGCATTATGGATAAGGGGTGGTATCCAAGAGCTTTTTGGTTGCCATGAGCTTTGTAATGTCTGAGTTGGATTCGACTGTTCGGATCCGAACCCATATGTGAGGAGAAATGAAAAATCAGATGGAACATTGTGGTGCATAACTTTTTTTTCTTTTGAATACATCTCTGTTGCAGTGTTGCAACCCTCTTTTATCTTGCTCATCTTTTCTTGAATTTCTGGAGACAATTATTTGGCTAGGATGGGGTTATGTTTCCTTGTCCTTACTTTATCCTAGCACATAAATATCCAGTTTGGCAACCTGATTCAGTGCTTACTTTTCAGCCACCCATACTTAGAGACACAAAAGCTCTCAATTTTGGTGCCTGTACATCTGGAGTTATACCAGCATGCCCCCGAGCTCTCACAGGTTTCCAGGAGCTTTCTTAAATTGACTGGGCATCTGATCCCTGGCACGATGTGTCCCAGAGATCCATATGCTACTGCCAACAGCAATCTATTCAAGCATCTACTCTATTCCGTCTTGTTGTCCCTCTCCATTCATCTCAATGTCCGACCACTGTCAAATTGTCACCTTCCTTTCTGGATGGACATGGCAGATCTAAAACTACAGTCTTTTTCTATATTACTGTCTCCAGTGCATTGGTGTCCTGTAAAAGGCAGGCTCTGAGACATAAATGGGGCCGTACTGCATTATGGGAGATGGGGGAAGCTTGAGCACTGGAAATGCTTCTTGGTGAAAAGGTTTGCTGACTCTGATTCATCATGAGTGAGGAGCGGATACCCCAACAATTGAGATGGATAGAGTGACAGATCTGTCTTTGTAAGTTGAAAACATTTGATTAGAGATGGAGGAACCCAAACTGTTGCTTGTCTCTACAGCCCTTCCAGATGTGGAGTCATTCAAGTCCATGTCACTAAACCCAAACTCCCTCACCCCCCCCCCAAAAAAATCTGGAAAGAAATTACCGGAGGAGTTGAAGTATCTCTGCAAGAACCCTGTAGTACAGCTGATGCTGTTTTTGGAAGAACCTGAAGGGTCCGTGTTGGAGCTGAACATTTATATCTTGCCAGATGGCAAAGCATAGTTCTGGATATATTTATATGTTTAGTAAAAAGATGTGTACTTCTCAGATGCTTGTATGGAAGTACCATGGAGAAGTCCAAGAACAAGTTGAAGATTTGATCATCTGATTCTGCACTTTCTGGACGAGTAACCTAAGGGAAAATTTCCCAGAATTACCCAGACAGCACTTAAAATGTGAGAGAACAAACAGTAACATGCAAGTACACTGCATTGGATGCCTGCAGTATGGCAGTGGCTTCTGGGACAGTACTAAGACCCACTTGATAGGCCGCAAAATTTACCAGAGGACAAATGGTCAGATCCTCCCTTTCAGGTAATTTTCAAAACAAGAAAAGGGAGCAAAATGATTGTAATATTTAAAAATTTTTTTATTCCCCATATTCAAAAATGCAGTAGGATCTGTTTTAATAAAGCCTTAGCAGATGTTCTTCATTCATTGTCAGTTGTTAACAATTACTAAGTCCGCTGTGTCAGAACAGTAAATGCTTCAGTATATGGCTACGGCACGTTGTGAAAAAAGTTAGACTGACATTCGGCGTTGTTGTTGGATAAAGCTGTGACCCGGCGTTGTATCCTCAGTCTTTTTGCGCATGTAGACGCGTTGAGTTATTTGTGTTTGCAGGTTGGCGTTCTATAAAATGCAGTAGGATGCTCCGGCCTTGGGAATAAAGAAAAATTTCGTGAGGACAAAACCTCAAAGCCTAGGTGATGCCGCTTAGCGGATGTCACCTTTAGATAAAGGTATTTCTTGTGGGAGTTTTGCAGCTCATGGGGAGGACCATAGAGTCTTCTTATTTACTTTTGGGAGGGGATTCAGGCTGGGAGGAGATCCAGGCTTAGGCTTAGGATTGCTCGCGCACTATTAAGAAGGTTAGACCTTGCTTTTCACTCCCTTGAGAGCGTTATCCTTCTCCCCTTCAGGTGGAAGCTCCGCTTCGGTGGGGGATCTTGTATAACTTCAAAGTCTTTAAAAGCCTAAGGTGGAGAACCTTGCGAGAGTAACAGGCGGTTTAGAGGATTTCCAGTAGAGGCGGATGATAAGCCAGGTGTTTCCTTGGACCTGAGTAGGAGTTTTGAGGGGTTACAGGATGCTTTGATTCCGGAAGTAGGCGGAAGTGGAGGGGCTTCTCAGAGAATTTCACTTCCCTTTTCTGAGTCTTCCTATTCCCTTCAGAGGGATTCAGCTTCCATCCTCATTCTCTTTGCTTTCCAGGCGAGTTTGTTTCAGTGGGGAAGGAGCATTTTTACTTGGAAGGAGAAAGCCTAAGAGACATATGAATAAAATGGCAGCACAGATTTTACCCTATACCTCCTGTTTTGACATGCCCCTCTGTTTTACTTTCCTCCCTGCATCAGTGAGTTTGAGAGTTTGAGTTAAACTCGGATAGGTTGGAGTCTTACATTGAAGACTTGGATAGATTCTTTAAGAGTCCTGGGGCAGACCGTTTAAGATTCTGTATTAGGCAAAGGTGCTTGTGAGGGCCTCAGTTAAAGGGAATCTCTGCCTTCCATGATAAAATCCTTTTAAGGAAAAACTGGAAAGGAAGGGTGATTCCAGGAAGAGCAGGAATTCTTTAATTTACCCCAGGTTGAATGGTTGAAAATATCTGAATTGTCTTCTAAAATGGAGTTGTTTTTGCAGAATGTTCTGCATCAGTTGGCTGTGTGTGAATCAGTGGAACGGATAGAGTTGGTACAGAGTGTGGATGTTACTGGTTAAGTATCTTTTTGAGTCCCTGCAGCATCATTCCCTACAATGGTTTTTTTCCTAAGCAGTGAAGCCTAGTGGTTCTTTGGCTACCTGCAGAACCTAGCTAGGCAGAGAACTTGGCTCTGGATGTTGGATGAAAACTTAGCTATTCTTCTTCACTTTTGCCCTTGAGGGCGTTGGTGTTTTATTTCACATGTGGAAATATCCGTTTTCTTATGCACTTGGTTAGCAAGTCTGTAGTGGATAAGAAGGCGGAAGGTATTGAAAGTAAGAGTTGCAGGATTTAGTTCTTTTGTGCCTGACAAGTGGGTAAACATTCCTGATAATGTGGTTAGGATGGGGGAGCTCAAAGGTCCAGTAGGGCTGCCACTGGTTCTGTTCTAGACCTTTCAACTTCCTTTGAGGGAGAGGGCAAGGGTCCTTCACCTCAGAAGTCCAATGTCCTGGATGCTCAGCTACAGTCTGTAAGCAGACCCAATGAAGCCTGTTTCAGCAGCTTTCTCTTTCTAGGAGGACTTGTTTCTTTGGGAAAAACTGTTAAGAAAAGGATATCATTTTAATTCGAGGAAGTTTTTATTTCCACTTATGCTTTTATATACACTTCACTTTTTCAACATTCCCCACCTACAAGTTCCAAGGGCTCCACAAGCAAATTTCTCAGTTACTGCTTTTAGACCTGGGAGCAAGACCAAACCACTCAGAACTTCTGCCTAGCCAGCGGTTCCTCCTTTAAATAGGGATTCCTTTTCAGCTGCCAGTACCTTCTGGCGGGATTTATCACCTCTAGGGGGCGGAGTGGATTTTCCCAAGAAAGTTTCTTATTACCCAAGTTAAAATGGGTTCTGGATATCAGGATGCACGGTTAAACTTTTATTTCCAAGGATCACTACCTTCAAACTAGATCCGGAAGGAAGCCTACAGAAGTCTGCATTTTACAGCCAAATTTTTCAAGTACTCCAAACATTGCCATTCTTCGGGCTAGTCTTCAGATCAGTTCCTTGGATTTTATTCTCGTATCTGATAGAGTACCAAGAGAAAAAAAAGCGTGGAACCAATTTTGCTAGAATCTCATTGCCTGACTTCTGGCTTAAGATGCCTCCCTGGTTCAAAAAGAATTTGGAAAAACAGTCATTACAGTCTGCTGGATGCCGGATCACTGGCGTGAGCGATTAAGATCAGTCCAGTCTAGTACCCTCTGTGCCTATAGTCTTTCTCAAGAGAAGCTATCTGCATTTTGACTGTGGCCTCTTATCCCGGACAAAAAAAAGAATCTTTTTGAAACATCTACAACATGGTCTTATCAGTCCAGGTTCTGGCTCAGTGATTTCTTACTTCAGGCTAAAAGGACAGCAAATTCATCCCACTTGTAGATGGTTCCTGGCTGGCTTAAAGCTGGGAAAAGCCACAAAAACCACAGCATTTGAATCTATGGACACAGCACTGCCAAGATTGGAAAGAACACCTTGTGAATAAAATAAATTCAGTCTGAAGTACTCTCTCCAAGACATGTGCTTTCTGGGTGTGCTCAGAAATACAACTGTACAAGCCAGAACGCTGTGAGAAGATGAGAATCTTCTTGTTACTTCCATCAACTATTGGGGTTCGAAGTCGAATGGTGAAAGGACAGTCAGGAAGTGGCCTGCCAGACTGGTTGCTTGTATTCTGGTGACAGCCAATGCATTAATGCATGAAGGGAAGTTACTGGCTTCCAGGCAGGTGTTATTTTCACAGCACAAGGATCAGTTCACTGTCAGACAACAACACTGTCATGGTACATCAACAAATATTGTGGTGGGCTCAGGATCCATACTTAGCCAGCAAGGCTTTTAACTAACCGGCCAACTCTCAAGATTGCTTTTCTACAGACAGAGCCAGCAGATGACTACAGCAGCTCATAGCAATGGATATGAAGGTCAAGAGTGATGAAATGCAGACTGGAATGTTGACCTAGCTGTATTTCAATGATGTTACAAGTCCACAGCTTCTCCAGACATTTCAGGAGCTGCTTCTTCCAGGTGTTGACCACCAACAGACAACACAACAAAGTGGATGGTATCATCACAAACAAAAGGGAACTTCTTCTTTTACCCATTGAAAAGGGTCTTGTGTATTTTATTTCCTCTTGCCTCTAGCTTGCAGACAAGACAAGCCCTAGACATTTTACTGAGAACTCCTTGAGATGTTTTAATTTGGCAAATTGCAGCCTGGGTACTGTGGAAACTGCCCATTCATGTCCTTAGAAAGTTGACAGTGTCCTGGGATTCACATCATAGATCTTGTCTGCTCTCTGTCAAAGAACCATGTGCCTCTTCACTCAAGCAAAACTCATCTTCACACAGCTTGGAGAGTGGAGTCTTTGGAAGCTCTTTCAGTTGAAACTTCATGTGTATGGTTTCAAGATATACATACAAGAAAAGGTGCTACAAAAGAAAGGAAGAGAAGAGCCATTTTGATTTTTTTAATGGCTCAATTTTGGCTTTGGAGAGCCTGGAACCCATTTGGCTCTTCTCTTCAAAATCTTTCATGGCCTTTACCCTTGGGTTTTTCTCTGGACAAAAGATTTTCTCATGCTAGCAATTTCAAGCTTCATGATTTCATTGCGCATTGTGGCACCCGCTTTGCTTCCCCAATCCTCAAGGGGCAAGGGTGCTGACCCCCGGAATATAAGACAGAGCCCGCCTTGGCTCTCCATTTTGTGTTGGACATTTGTGTTGGAGAAACAATTTGGGAATGGCTTTGAGCCTGCAGCTACACAAAGAATGTGGTATACTGCTTTTGCTGGCACCAGGCCTTTTCAACTGCAGATGTTCAGTGATTAGTTACGGGCCCTATGGGTGACCTTTACTTTTTTTACTGGATAGGGTTTCATTACAGGCTTATAATTCTTCCTATTGCCTAAAGTGGTTTCTAGTGTGTTGGAAACAATCACTATTCAGGGTACTTTACTTTTTGCAACGGACCCAAAAAAGGAAAAGATTTTGCACACACTTTAGATGTACACACAAATGCGTTAATATTTGATTATTTGTTAATTGTTTAGGCAGATCTCAGCAGTTGTTGCAGTTTTGCTTTTTTTTCTCAGGGCAGGCCTGTGTCAAAACTCAAACAAACTCTAGGTGGATTGGGTTTGTTTTTGCATTTTGTTGTTATTCCCCAATCAAGCAAGGAGATTCCAAAGCTGGGATTAGGCCTCATTCAGG
This sequence comes from Protopterus annectens, assembly GCF_019279795.1. Classification (NCBI taxonomy): domain Eukaryota; kingdom Metazoa; phylum Chordata; order Ceratodontiformes; family Protopteridae; genus Protopterus; species Protopterus annectens. The sequence continues at coordinate 385,213,709 of NC_056742.1, forward strand.
GGGGCTACCACAACAGCTTTTAAGTTTTTGGTGGCTAAGGATTGGGTTTCTGCAGCTACTTTTGTTCAGGAGTTCAGTGCATACTTTCTCTACATTACCTCCTTCCTCTCTCTACTCCTATCTAGGGGCCAGGTTTATGCACTGTATTTTATTATCATTATGCTTCATATGATTTGCCAGCCTCCCTTTCGCCTCTGCTTTCTTTGGGATGGGGAGTTACCCAATAGTTAGGACTGCAGCAATGTGGAATGAAAGAACATAGTACAGTTTGTACCTACCATAAATGTAGATGTTAGAGGACATTGCAGTCTATCTCCTCCTTCCCTCCTCTGTGTTTAGGGGTGGTTGTGTAGGTGAGGAGGTAGGTTATATTCTGCTAATTTTGTATATTTATTATATATATATATTTACAGATATGCGAATAGTTTGGTTTTGTTTTTATCTTTGGCCTTATCTTTTCTTTCTGTCTTCTGAGAGCAAGGAAAGAAAAAAGACGAGGGATGGCGTCGGTCATGGAGTACCCTGGCCTGGCTGATGTGAGTCTTCATCAGCCGCCCTGACCAACGTCAATATATACTTTGTATTGGACGACTGGACAGCGGACTACCCAATAGTTAGGACTGCAGCAATGTGGATCCTCGAACATCTACATTTATGGTAGGTACAAAACTGTACTTTTTATCGAAAACAGGAGCGAGCCTTTGAAAAGAAACTGGCCTTGGGCAGCAAGACTGACTTTATACGCACAAGCTTCGTTCCAGCTGACATCTGACCAGTGGATAAGAACCATTAATGTTTTTATATGGGTTAGTGTTGCAACAGTATTCACTGTGTACAGGATTTTACATCAGGTGGTGTCCAGTCAGCTGACTCAACTCCTGTAGCTGTACAGCATGGAGTGGTGGCTACTCCTGTTAGTAACACATGCATGTCCCTGTTAAAAAGGGCAGTCGGTCTAAGCCATCTTTAGTTCCATTTTGTTGCAAGCTTATTGTATATCTCAGCAGAAATATGTGGATGCCCAATCTGGTTCCATCTCCAGATAGTTCTTCACAGAGCTAAGTACCCTATTATTGCCAAACTGTAAAATCTTTACCTTTTTGGTTATTTGCACAAGTTGAAGTAATATCTACAAATTATAGTATTGTATTTCAGTTTTGTACTTATGTAATTGACAGTCTAATTTTAGTCACAATTTTGAAACTTTACACTAACTGAAAGTGTTAACTGAAGGTCCTGTAGGTACAGTTAGTTCCTCAGCCCTAATTTTTGAGTGACCTTGAGCAAATCCCTTAACCAGACTTTGCTTCCAGGTCGCCCCTGAAAAAAGGGACTCTTGTTCAGTGGGCTTGCCTTTAACAAATGAGTATTTGCTGTTTATATGCAAAGAATACCTGTAACATGTACACAAGGTTATGCAAACAGTTTGTCTCTAGTTCAGGTAGAGCAAGTATAAATAAACTTTGACCAGATGAATGTATATTTTTAAAGAGATGGCTGTTGCATTTTTTAATTTTTCCTTTTTCAAACAGTTGTGTTCCTGAAGTCGATAGTTGACATTTTTTTAGTTCTGATCTTTCTTCACCTCAATTTTTTTGATTATCACAAACTGTAATAGTTGAGTAAATTCTTTGAATACTATCCTGATGAGCAGCAACCTGTAATAAACCCTTATAAAGGGTAAAGGTGGATTGCTGTTTATTTTTGCCAATCATGTTTTAGAAATTTTCTTGCAAGGAGTGCAAATGTGTAGGAAGTGTACCTTCCACTTGACTTACTTTTTATGTGGACTGTGATATGAAAACTGATCTGTGCTGCTGTTTGTGTCTCTCTAGCAGCATTCACTAGTCCACACCACCTTTAATTGTGAGTGCCATTGACCATGCTACCGGTCAGTGCTGTAAGGCTCAAGCTGGTTGGGTGCTGAGGGAAATGTTTTTACCTTAAAGTGATTAGACAGGGAAGATGTTGAAAAGGCTGCTATTCAGATGAGCTCATCAGAGTAGTTGTCAGTTATCCTTTCACCCTGCATTTTATACTTTTTCTTTTGTGGAAAAAAATTTTTATATAGTTTGTTTGCTTTCTGTTTCCCACTAATCTAGAGTAAGATCACTGAGGAACTGGAGTCTGTCCCCCAGTACTCAGTAGATGAAAGAAGTAGGAGATGCTCATGAATGCATGGAATGACATCCTATCACAGGATACACACTCAATACATTCAGACCTGTGTGCACACCCATTTTCAGTTTAGAGGGAGTACCTGTTCACCTGTGTCACATCTTTGGGTTGTGGGAGAGAACCAGACTACCTGTTGAAAACCCGTGCAGGGAGGGTACGCAGTTTCCACACAGAAGATAGAGAGCTGAACCAGAGGGTACAAGGCAGTAGTGCTAACCACTGTGCAGAGTGCTTTTTGAATCCATAATGGAGGAGGAAGCTTTTTTTTTTTTTTTTTAATGGCGTGCTTAAATGGTTCTGTTTTTCTAAAAGAATATTTGGTTACTGTAGAAATAAACTTAAGTGTTGTAGAATTCGGACAACTTTTTAGATAACAGCAGTTAGTGCATGTTTTGCATAAAGAAGTGTTCACATGATGTAATTTAACTTGGTGAGCAGCATAGTCTTTGTCTTGACATCCACCCCCCCCCCCATACAGGTAGTGTCCGTGTAGTTCGAGGTGAAGGAATGCCACAGTATCGTAATCCATTTGAAAAGGGTGACCTCTTTATTAAGTTTGACGTGCAGTTCCCTGACAGCAATTGGATAAGCCCAGAGAAACTTACAGTAAGTAGTCATAAAATGGTTGCTTTATTTTTGACTCCATATTCATATTGCACTTCAATTTTTTTGTAGTTCTGTTCATGTAAATGCATATTTTTTAATTCAACAGATTAGTAGACTACATTGAAAACCTTTTCCTGAATAAAATTGTCCCTTAAGTCGTGGCACTTGACTCATTTATAATTAGTGGACAAAACTGTCCAGCATGTCCTGAAATTATGAAATATTTTTCTCCTGTTATAATTATTTTCCCATGCCTCCTCTATTTTTGAACAGGTTGTACTTTTCTTTCCATTAAGACTGGAGAATAGTCGTGTACATTGTTTCCTTTTTTCCCTCGTTGTGAGCTATTTCACTGTCTGCTTCTGAAGTAGGGTATAAACTTTGGGAGTGGTAATGGCTGTTGTGCAGTAGGTGATCAGTACATTTTATAGTAGAAACATTTATAAGAGAAAAATGTGTTCACTTCCAGTAGCAATTATTTTCTGTCCTGTAATGTGTAATGTCCTTTTGTTCATATATTGCAGTATTCATAAGATGAGGAAGTCCACTGCTGGCTGACTCATATGTCTGGCCAGTATACAGAAGTCTAAAGCTACTGTAGGGTGCACACAACATCACACACAGCTCTAGTCCTAAGTCAGTCATAAAGTGACATCTGTTATAAAGCGGGCGTTAGCACTCGCCTATCCTTAGAACTTTTCTGACTCCAGTCAGAACATCTTCTCCAGTCATTTGCTTATCATAGAAAATTCAGTTTCTGATCCAGATAAGTGCCCCATTAGGGTTTTTTTCTCATTGTTTTATGTGCTACTGTTGTAGTTGAGGTTACAGATCAGCTAGGTAGGCAAATTCCACATGAAAATTTCCGCAATCTTTGTCTTGCCTAGGTCCTAACCATGACCATACCTCTTATTCGATTTGCAAAGTTTTCATCCCCAAGACCCTATGCAGTCATCTAGCTTCCCTCAGTCTCTACTTGGAGAACCAGTGCCTTAAGCACACACTATATGGAAGGTATGTCAGGCCTGGTGAGTCAGTAATTAAGAAGTCCAAGAAATCTAGGCCTGACATGCCTGCTGCTTCTCCAATTCCAGACATCTCTCGTGAGGCTGATGTTGGCCGGGAGACTGTTTCTGAGTCAGTAGGTGATTTTTCCATGGGTACAATGGGGGAGGCCGTGAAGGATCCTACTAGCACTTCCTCGGGGGATATGCAGGCATCCATCACGGATGTAGGAGGGGGAAGCCCAGGCTGTGTTACTGAAGACCTGTGTAACATTCCTCAAGTCATTGTTCACGAAGATGTCCCGAGCAATATTTTAGAGTGCAGGTCGACATCGGATCCCTTGTCGTTCCACCACATGGATGTCCCACAGAAGAAGCAGCAGAAAACTAAGCACACTTCTCCTGTTTCCCAAGAACAACCTGCGGATTGGCAAGTCTTTTCTTAGGGTCTATATTAGATGAACGAAAGTTCATCTTAGCGAACGCTCACATGAGCGAATATCCAGGTACTCGAAACTGCAATTATGGGGGGCTGCGCCCCCCACCCCCCCTAAATATATATTCCAACTCCGAGGTCGCACTACAATGAGGAAAGGGCAAATATTCCCATCTTCACTGTACCACGATCTCGCAATTGCGGTTTCGAGTTCCGCAATATTCGCTCATGTGAACGTTCGCCAAGATGAACTTTCGTTCATCTAATATAGACCCTTTTCTCAAAGGCTCTTTAATGCCTTTATGGCCTTTAGACAATCCACTGGACTGTCTCCCTCCCCCTTATCTCCTGTTTCTCCACAGAAGAGGATTTCAGTTGAGGTTTCATCTGATGACTCACTTTTTGGGGCGAGTCATTGGCATACTCTCCTCAAATGTTAGCTCCATTAGGATATGCTTCCCCAGAAGTATCAAATGGCACAGGTTTTCCAGCAGAGGAAATTTCTTTTGGGGAAACCATTGTTAAAATGAATGAGTTCTTTAAATGGGATTGCTCACAGGTGTCAGAAATTCAAGGTGGTGGTATGACTTTCTGAAGATGGATTCCCCTTCTCCACCTGCAGTTCCCCCTGTGCTACCAGCTTTTCTAGATGCCTTTTCAGCAGCTTCCAAGTCTGAATGCCCCGATTCACAACCCCCTGCCCCTAAAAGGCCAGACAGGTTTTACAAAGTAATAGAGGATTCCAGATTCCTGTTTGAATATCCTCTGCAGACCCTGCTACTATTTCTGTGTCTGATAAGGCCTCTACGATGTTGCCTTCTACTTCGCTTCTCCCCTCAGACAGGGAGAGTAAAGATCTGGAGAGGTTGAGGAAGAAAGTCTATACTTCTGCAACCTTGGCATTTACAGCCATAAACTACCCAGACCCATATAGCAAAGTACTCTTCAGCCCTTCTGTCTGACACCAGTAAGCTTCTTTTACAGCTCCCATGCTCTTTTAATAAGGCTCAGTTATGCTGCCATTCTGAGCTCTTCTGCTCAAGTCACACACCATTCAAGTAAGTGTAGACACGATGCTGTAGAGGCATCTGCCAGAGCTGCTGTTTCAGGGTCTTTCCTCAGGAGGTGTTCTTGGCTCAGACTACAGCCCTTGCCAGATGATATAATAGGTTCGTAGGTTGGTACTAAGCTATTGGCCCTAAGGCCTATGCAAGCCTAGCCATAACAATTCCCTGGAAATTTCTTCCCACGATATTTACATCTCTGGGCCCCTGTCTAGCAGGGTGACTGACATGATCCCCGGGGTGAATTTCCTATCTCCCGTCCAGTCATCAAGGTTCCTTTTGAAGAGGGCCAGTGAGGCGCTCTGCTTGACATGTATGGGCAGTCTATTCCAGAGTATGGGGAGTCTCTGGGTCAGGAACCTATCCCTCCATGTTTTGTTCATCATGATAAGGTTTAGATCCCTGGAGCGTGTGGCTCTGAGGGATTGGGATTTATTTAAGTGGAGCATGTCCAACCGCTCAGGGTTTGACATGGCCTTGTATGTTAAGCAGAGATTGCCTCTGAGTAGACGATATGCCGCAGAGTATAGCTGGAGTTTCTTTTTGACGGTCAGCATATGGCGTCTGCTTTAGGCCTATGATTCTTTTAATGAGGTATTTCTGTGGCTTTTCCAGCTGTTGCAGATGTCTTGTGAGGTACATACCAAATGGGGCATTATACCCTATAATGGGTCTAATGAGGGATGAGTATAATGGGGCAATGACCTCTTTTTTTTTTTCTGGATGAAAAGCCCTTCGTGATGAGGTGTGCCACATAGGATTTCCTGACTATTGTGGTGATGTGGTTATCGAAAGTGAGACCACTGTCCACTTGTGTCCCTAAGTCTCATCACACTTTCGATGTTTAGTGTCCTGCCACCTATGTGGTAGTTCATGGGTACATGATGTTCATGTTACACTACTGCAGTCATCACACTTGGGTTATCCTGCCGTCAGGCAGTCCCGCAGTCGGCCAGAGTTTCAAAGTCTTGGTCCGGCATCGGTTGCTGTCACTTCTTCCCTGACGTCAATGCGCTAGGGGTATGTGAGGCATCAGACGCCATTTTCCTCAGTCATTCTTGCTGCGCAGTGCCCGAAGCAGAAGCAAGTTCGCAAATGCCAGTCGGCCGACTCCTGAGATTTTCAATTCGAATTTCAGACCAAAGTCTTCAATAAACCCAAGTACCTCGTTGGGGAACCTTTTCTTGCCTCAGTCCGATATCAGAAAAAATTAATTGCATTTCTTGTGGGAAGCAAATACCTCATAAGGACTTTCTTTCTTATTGTATTCCTTGCCTAGGCCCAGACCACGACGTCACAGGTTGTCGGTTTTGTGCTAGATTTAATAAACTATTAAACGTCATTTTGATTTTGCCCAACATTACTTTGGTAGGAAATTTAATTATACCATGCCGTCGGAGCAACCAATGGCTGGCATGCATAAAAAACACAAGGATAAGGACAGGCAGCCGAGACCCAAACCAGACTCTGAGGCCTCTGCTGGGCCAGTCGCCGGTTCTCCGGTTTTCAGTGAGGCGCCTACACAGCCCCTGACGACCGATGATTTAGAACCTCAGACTGCTTCCGATTCCCAAGTGGAGATTACTAGGCCGCCGCAGCCTTCATCTTTAGCCCCTTCCGACTCCAGAGTAGAAGGAGATTCCGGTGCAATTGAAACGCCTTCAGTTGCAGAAGGTGTCTTCAGACAGACTACACTCACCATCAAATCTTATGCAAAGCTGAAAACTCCTTTAAAAACAAAAAAGACTGTACAGCAGTCTCCAGTACAAGGCCCCATGCCTAAGAAACAGATGCTTAAGATGGCTGAAGATTTAATTACCCTAATCAGGGGTTCCCATCCCCCTCCTTATAAGGCCAAGACAGGAGGAGGATTATGCTTTCTCTGACCAGGTCTCAATTTCCTCAGATTCTTCTGAAGAACAGGAATGCTCTTTTCCCCCCTTATGAAGACTCTGATGCTGAAGAGTCTATTCCCTCAGCATCTCCCCCAGAAGACTACTCTTTTGTGAAAACTTTACATACCATGAGGGAACATTTCCACTGGGAAGGCCAGGATTAGCCTGATTCTAAGAAAAGGCTCCGTGAGTTCCTTTTACTACCCCAGCACAGACCACTTGCTATCCCTCCCATGTTAGACATTGTGGATGATGTTTACTTAGAATCTAGCCTTAACCCAGACTCTCTACCTCCTGCACCAGCCAAACCAGACAGATACTACAGAGTCCCTGACTCGCACAAATTCCTATATAAAAGCCCTGTTGCTGATCCAGAAACCATTTCCCAGGGTCCCAAAGGGGCTAAGGCCTCTATTGCTAAAAATCCTGTACCCTCTGAAAGGGTTTCCAGAGCACTAGACAGATGGGGAAAGAAAGTATATACCTCATCTACTCTGGCTATGAGGGCCTTAAATTGCCAGTTTCACATGCTGAAATATCAGCAATATCTGATGTCTCAATTAAAATAAAAAATGATCACACATTCAAAGCAGCCTGATTTCAAGGGAAATGCAAGATTTGTTGCATGCAGCTGAACAAGTGGGAAAACTTACTTTACAATGTGGATTTGATTTCTTCCTGTAGAGCAGCAATGACTGGGTCTGTCATACGTAGACATGCTTTGTTAAAAGAACAAAAACCCTACCTGATCATGTTAAAGCAAAGTTATCGGATGCACCTTTACAGCAGGATGTTATATTTAGTGTAAAAGCAGAAGAGGTTTTAAAGAAAATGGAGGATAAGACAAACTCTATGCAGACGGTCAAGGAATTTGTACAGGTCCAACCCCCCCATTTCAGCAGAAATTGGCCAACAAAAAACTGGTCCTGTCCAGCTTCTGACAGACCACAGAGGGGCAAATACAGACGCCCAAGGGGCAGAGGTCAGTCACAAGGCCCTTACAAGCCTTGACAATGGGGTACCGCAACACAGAAAGGAGGAGAAGACTGGCCACAAGCTGTCAGAAGACAAACACAATGACTTAACCCTCAGACTGCCAAGCAAATCTCTCTTGGCAGCTCCCTTGGGAGGAAAATTAGCACTTTTTCACATAATCACAAAAGACAAATGGGTCCTAAATATTGTCTCTCAAGGATACAGATTCCACTTTCACACTTTGCCAAGGATAAAAGGAATGCCAAACCTGCCACCAAATCAATGGGCAGAGGCTCAAAAACAAATTATAGCTCTCATGGACATGAGAGCCATTCAACAAGTACCTACACAAGAGCAAGGGCAAGGATTGTACTCGAGACTTTTTCTAGTCCCCAGCAAGGACAAAGCCTGGAGACCCATTCTGGACCTTTCAATTCTAAACACTTATCTGCAAGTACCCAAATTCAAGATGCTAACACTACAGCAGCATCTTCCCATGCTGGGCAAGAAGGCTTGGCTAGTAACGTTGGATCTCGAGGAGGCATACCTGGATGTCCCTATCGGACAAAATTGCAGAAGATGCCTCCGATTTATTGCAGGTTCAACTCAACTCATCAGTTCTCTGCACTGCCCTTTGGCTTATCTACTGCGCCCAGGGTCTTCACAAAATGTCTGGCACCAGTAATTGCATACTGCAGACAAAGAGGAATTCAAATATATCCATACCTGGACGACTGCCTTATTCAAGCAGAAAGCAAGGACATTCTTTTAAAGCATCTGGCATTTGTCAAACACCTATTAAGTTGCCTAGGGTACACAGTAAATGAAAAGAAATCAAAACTAGTGCCCTCTCAAAACATTAATATTCCTGGGTGCAAGCTTAAATACAGTGGGCCAGATGGCTTACCTCATGCCAGACAAGCAACAACAGCTGACTCAATACTTCAAAATGATGGCAACAAAGACCCAACTCCTTGCAAGAAAAATTCTGCAGGCCTTGGGATTCATGGCATCTTGCATACTACAAATACCATTTGCAAAACTGCATATGAGGAAATTACAATGCTACCTAAAAAGCGTATGGACTCAGCACAGCCACAGCTTGGAAACAATAATACCACTCATTCCCTGCCTTCAACAGGAGTTTCTGTGGTGGGATCAGGCATGTCACCTCAACAAGGGTCAGCCTTTTACCTTACCCACAGCCAGGCAAACTATAACAACAGATGCATCGGATTATGCCTGGGGAGCACACATGGCAGGACACTGCATTCAGGGCAAATGGTCTACAGATGAAAGGCATCTGCATATCAGTCAAAAAGAAATGATAGCTGTACAAAATGCCCTAACAGCTTTCAGGGACCTCCTACATCCAGGACAACTCCTAATAAAGACGGACAACACCACAGTAATGTGGTACATAAACAAGCAAGGGGGCACACACTCCTACCCCCTATGCAGGCAAGCATGTCCTTGTGGAACACAGCACTGATCTACCAAGTTCAACTACAAGTACAATTCGTGCCAGGAAAAAAAACACATTGGCAGGCGATCTAAGCAGAAACATCAAGGATCCTCACAAGTGGAAACTAGATCCACAAGTATTTGCAAAGATAACTCAAAAATGGGGACGTCCAGACATAGACCTGTTTGCCAACCCCCAAAACTACCAACTTTGGAAATTTTGCACAAGGACATTCCACCCACTAGCTTGGTAAGTGGACGCCCTCTCATTCAGTTGGAAAACATTAACAGTGTATGCCTTTCTTCCACTGCCTCTTCTAGCAAAGGTGCTGCTGAAAGTCAGATTAGAGAGGCCACAAATGATACTCATTGCTCCAGACTGGCCACGCCAACACTGGTATCCAATACTAAGGAACATGGCTCACGGCCCACCATGGATTTTGCCTCAAATTCCTCACCTGCTCACGCAGCAAACAATCAGATTCTACACAGCCAGCTCAAGACTTAAATCTGGCTGCATGGCAAATTACCTAAGCAGCAAGCCAACACTTCTCCCTAAAGCTGTTATAGGTTCATAGGTTCATACTAGGCTATCTGCCCTAGGACATTTATAAGCCTAGCCAGAATGTGTTTGGCTTTCGCCACCCATTTTAAATTAATTTTGCTATGCCCTTTTTCGAGGTTAGTATACTGTGCCTCTGTCTAACAGTGACACAGAAGTGATACCCGGGTTAAACCTACGATCTCCCATCCACTCATCAAGATTCCTCTTGGAGAGTCAATGAGGGACTCTGCCTAACCTGGACTGGGATTTTATTCCAGAGTGAAGGGAGCCTCTGGGTTATGAATCTGTCCCTCCAGCATGTCCTATTTATTTCAGTGCTGAGGTTCAAGTCTCTCGAGCGCGTAGCTCGAGGGGATTTGGATTTTCTGAGGTGCAGCATGTCCATTAATTCCGGGTTGGACATGGCTTTATATGTCCGGCACAGATCGCCCCTGAACAGGCGGTATGCCACTGAGTAGAGCTGGAGTGTCTTTAACCGGGCAGCATATGGCATCTGTTTGAGCCCTTTGATCCAATTGGTGAGGTACTTTTGGGGTCTTTCCAGTTGCTGCAGGTGTCTGGTAAGGTACATCCCAAAAGGGGCATTGTACTCAATTATGGGCCTGATGAGGGATGAGTAAAGAGGCACGATGACCTCCCCCTGATCTAGATGTGAATCCCTTCATGATTAGGTGGGCTATATAAAATGTTTTTCAAACCATTTGGCCACGTGGTTGTCAAATGAGAGACTGCTATCAACTTTGGTCGCTAATTACTTCTGTACTTAATGGATTACCACCTATGTGGTAATTTGTGGGCACTTTATTTTTGCCAAAGGGGATGACTATACACTTTTTGGCATTTAGCTTGAGGCCATGGCTCTGGCACCAGTTGTCTGTTTAGCTTGAGGCCCTTTTGGAGGATGCTTGTGTCGGCTGGAGAGTCTGTTATGGCGCCCAGTTTGTAGTCATCTGCAAACTTGGTCAGCCATAGTCCTTCCGTGTTGGCCTGTACCTCCGAGAAATATATACCGAACAAGAGAGGTCCCAGGACTGAGCCTTGTGGGATGCCACTTGTAAGTGGTTTGGAGTCTGGCATGGCTCCAGCAATTCTAACCATGTCGGTTCTGTCCTTGAGCCAGTTTGCAACCCATCTAGTGACATAGGGGTTTATATTTAAGCTGGTGAGCTTATCTATAATGCCAGAGTGGGGTATTGTATCAAAGGCTTTTGCGAGGTCCAGGTAGGCTGTGTGGACCACCTTCCCCTCATCAATGGCCATAGTGACTGTTTCAAAGAAATCAACCAGGTTTAAGAGGCAGGATCTGCCCTTAAAGCCGAACTGGGTAGGATCCAGTGTCTGTAGGTCCCCAATATCTTTATGTATGAGGTCCATGATGATCCTTTCCATAGCTTTGCAGACCAAGCTAGTCGGGCTTATGGGGCGATAGTTTCCAGGATCCGTTGAGGCACCACCTTTGTGGAGAGGGACCACTGTTGCTGTACGCCACTCTTTGGGTACATATCCTGTAGTAAGGCTGAGATTGAACGGTAGTTTTATGTTTGGGGTTAGCTGCTCTTGGAGTTAATGTAGGACGCAACCCGGGACGCCGTCTGGTCCCATTGATGCTGTGTTTTTTGCTTTGGAGAGGGCGGCTCTTACCTGAGCATCTGAGATGTCAGGGGGGCAGCACTCTGCTGGGATAGATATTTGCCCTTTTGGTGGGGAGGGGGGGGGACTTTGCGCTGAACCTGTCGGCTAGGATGTTGGCAATGTCTGTGGGTTCGGTGTATTTTTTGTCATTTCTGACTAATTCTGAGCATATCTGGGAATTCCCACCAAGGTTCCTAACATAACTAAAGAAAGCCTTGTGATTATCCTTTGTGTCCTGTGCAATTTTTCTCTCGAAGCTGGCCTTAGACTATTTTATGAGTGCCTGTAGTTTTTTGCTAATACTTATCAGAGATGCCTTCCCTTTTTGGGATTTTGCTCTATCATTTAGTAGCTTCCTCCTCCTATTGTCTAGTTTGTTTATGGCTGGGGTCCACCAGACAGGACGTCTGCCTTTGGAGGATTGGGTCTTGGTTTTATCTGGGATTGCATGATCCATGCATTCCTGAAGGTGTTCATAGAATGCATTTATAAAGGATTTTGCGGTCTGGGCCGTATTTTCCACAGGCCCGGGGGCTTTGAAGGATTCCACCTCGGTTTTGAGGAGTGTGACATTTGCTTTAGAGAAGTTTTTCACTGTGGTTTTCTGGGCAGGAGGTGGGGTCAGTGGGAATATCCAGTGAAATTAGTTTATGGTCAGATCTTACCAGTGAGGGATACACTTCTGGTCTGGAGCATAGAGTCCCCATGTTGGTGATGATCAGGTCCAGTATGTTTCCCCTCTTGTGGGAGTGGTAACAAGTTGTTCCATAGCATTTGAGTTTATAAATTCTAGGAACCTTTGGGCTAGGGTTTTGGAGCTAGAGTAATGCTCCCAGTCTGTTTGGGTAGTTGAAGTCGCCCATTATAATGGTGTTTGGAGAGACCTTCATATTTTCCAGTGTTCTCAGGAAGGCCGAGTGGGGTTCCTGGGTTTGGGAGGGTGGTCTGTAACAGGCTATAAACTGGAAGGCAGTTTTACCCACTGTTAGTTGCACATGGATAGTCTCTGATGCTTCGTGCTGTGCCACCAACCTGGAAGTGTGGGTATCTTTGACGAATATTGATACTACCCCTCCTTTTGTGGTTTGGTTCAAGTTTTGGGGCCAGAAAGCATGGTATGAGGTATAACCTGGTAGTGCTGGGGTGTTCTGTGGAGCCTTGAACCAGGTTTCTGTTACTGCACAGATATCGATGTTCTCTATGCTAAGGAGAGTTTTGAGTGCGTGCATCTTGAGGTTTAGACTTCTGGCGTTGAGTAGCATTACTCTGTTTCTTATCCCTTGTGATACCTATGGAGGTGGGTTTGTCTTTTGAGCCTTGCCTAAAAAAGGCACTATGGGGGTAGCAAGAGCCTTTGCCAATATCTGAAAGCACAGGGGTGACAGGTGCTCGCCGTCCCTAGCGAAAGCACAGGGGTGACAGGTGCACGCCGTCCCTAGCTAAGCTTGTTGAGCATGTCATCCCAGGCTGACAGGCATTGGATCCCCTTTGAATGACACCAATACTTAAGCCAATTGTTGAAATTGATCTTGTCTTCATATTGTGGCATCATTCTTGGTGAGGGTAAGATGCTACTCAAGGTCAGGGTCATACCGGCCTGGGCCACATGCTCAGAGAGCTCCTCTGTCTCTTCATGTAGTCCAGGGAGGTACGTCTCGGGTCATTCACACCAGCATGGACAATGACTGAGTCATATTTGTACTTGCCTTGGAGTGACCTGAGTGCTTGTGTTATGTGGCGGATCCTAGCGCCCGACAGGCAGCTCACCGTGACCACCTCCTTGTTCAGCCTGGTGAGCGGGATGTCAGTGTGCCTGATGATAGTCCCCTATTACAAGTGTATCAGGTGTGTTGTTTAGCCTTAAGGGCTGTGACTGTTCGGCACACTGGCTTTGTGAGCTATGTGTTGCACGTGTTTTGTTTTGGGGTAACGGTTGCTTGGGTGTCTGCTTTGGAGGTCTCTGCTGCTTAGGCAGATTTTTATTTAGAGCCTCCAAGTGTCATTCTGGAGGCCAGGAAGCCCAGTACCAGGAAAGCCTATTCAGACAAATGGAAAAGATTTTCCGCCTGGAACCAGGCTAAAGGCCAAAATCCCCTTGTTCCGAACATTCCTCATATTCTACAATATTTAATGGAGTTGTTGCACAAAGGACTTTCTTTTTCATCTATTAAGATCCACGCCTCAGCGATTTCAGCTCACTACAACACGGATCCTCCTATTTTTTCACATCCACTGCTAAGACAGTACCTCAGAGGGGCTAAGAACATAAGACTGCCCAGGGGAGCACCAACACCAACTTGAGGTCTCAACTTTGTTCTGGAAAAGCTTACACTGCCGCCCTTTGAACCAACTTTTACAGCTGATTTACAGTTTCTATCATGGAAAACTGCCCTGCTGCTAGCAATAACTTCAGCACGAAGAGTCTGAGCTACAGCCCTAATGGCAGTGGAGCCTTTCCTCATTTTTCATCAAGACAGAGTCACTCTACGAACTAACCCTTCCTTTATGACAAAGGTGGTATCCAGTGTGGCTCTAAACCAAACCATTCATTTGCCCACCTTTTTCCCAAACCCCCAGAACAAAGGAGAAAGGCTCCTGCACTCTTTGGACATTCACAGGCAATTACGTTACTACTTGGATAAAACTAAGGCTTTCAGAAAATCATATCAGCTCTTTGTATCCTATGCTGCAGGATCACAAGGAAAAGCTATCTCAAAACAGACCATTTCAAAATGGATAGGACATTGTATCCGTTTCTGCTACACACATCATGGGAAACCGGTACCTGCTAGCATTAGGTCCCATTCCACCAGGGCTACAGCTGCATCAACAGCCTTTCTCAGGGGGGTACCAACGAAGGATATTTTGGAGGCTGCAACTTGGCGTTCAATGCACACCTTCACCAAGCACTACCACTTACCTCTATACTCTAAAACCAGAGCTGGCTTTGCCACTGCAGTTCTGCAGGGCCTACTAGCTTCTCCAAGCCCTGTTTAATTCCACCGCCCATCCTTAGCTTTGGGATTCAACCCAAGTGTGATGACTGCAGCAGTGCAACACTATGAACATAGTACAGTTTTGTACCTACCATAAATGTAGATGTTAGTGATGTCCTTCAAGGATGCATCTGCAGTCATAACATATGGGTTGTCCTGCCTCAGGCAGCCCTTCGGTTGGCCGGATTCCAAAGTCTGGGTCTGGTCTCGGCTGATGCTTTTATACCCCAGACGCTCTGACGTCGGGGAAAGTGCGACATCAGCCAACGCCATTTTCCTCTGTCTTTCTTGCCGTGCGGTGCCCGAAGCAGAAGCTGTTCGCAAGTGCCGGTCGGTCAGATCCAGTGATTTCAGCTACCGAAGACTTCGAAAAAGCTAAGTACCCCATTGGGGACTCTTTCTTGCCTCAGCCGATGTCAGATAAAGTAAATTGTTTAACTTGTGGGAAACAAATACCTCATAAGGATTTCCATTCCTACTGCCTTCCTTGCTTAGGCCCAGACCACGACGTATCGTCCTGTTCAGCCTGTGCTTCCTTCAACCGACGAACTCTTAGACGTCGGTCGGAGTTTGCAGAGGAATATTTTTGGGGCTAGTTTTGCATTTAAAATGCCGTCTGAGACTCCGACATCACATTTAGTGAAAAAAACGGAAGGACAAGGACAGACACTCGCGGCCCGCGGTTTTTTGCTGAAACCACGGTAAAGCCTACCGCGAGTGTCTCGGTTTCAGCCGAAACAGAGTCCTCGGAGATTCCTTCATCCGAATCCACTCAACCAACCACCGCGGCCCGGGAGGCCCCGGCTGAGTCGGCTACCGAGCTACCTACCGAAACCAGTGTCCAGGATATGTCCGACACCATTCCTTTGGACATATCTACTCCTGCACATGGGGCAGCTAGGCCCCCTGCTTCCATGTCCATTAAGGCCTTCTCCAGGGCTAAAGCTGCTAAACTTTCTAAGGCTTTGCCTCCCAAGACTACCTCCCAGAGGCCTTCCTCCAGTACTCAGATCCTCAGCCTTGCAGAGGACCTTATTTCTTTAATTAGAGGTTCACAACCTCACCCGGACAGGGCCTCTCACCCTCCACCAGACAAAAGGCCCAGGACTGAGCCTTCTGACCCACACTCTTCAGATGAGTCCACGGATGGTTCTGAGTTTTCAGACCACCAGGAGGAGGCTTATTCGCCCTATGAGGATTCTGATGCTGAAGAATCTATCCCTTGCCTCCCCTCCTGAAGAGTTTTCCTTTGGTGAGACTCTACACTCCATGAGAGAGCATTTTCAATGGCAAGGTCAGGAATTCTCTGATTCTAGAAAAAGATTAAGGACCTTTTTACATTTGCCTCAGCATAGGCCCTTAGCTATACCTCCTGTTTTGAATGTAATTGATGATGTGTACAATGATGTCAGTACAGCCCGTGATACTCTCCCCCCGGCCCCTGCCAAACCTGATAGATACTACAGGGTCCCGGATTCTCATTTCCATCTGTATAAAGCCCATTCTGCCGACCCAGAAACTATTACCCTGGGCCCTAAAGGGGTTGCGGCTGCCACTGCCAAAAATCCTCTACCTTCTGAAAGAGAGTCTAGAGCTTTAGAGAGATGGGGAAAGAAGGTATATACCTCTGCAACTCTTTCCGTCAGGGCTCTAAATTGTCAATTTCATATGATACAGTACCAAGAGTATTTGTTAGATAAACTGAACAAGAAGCTTTCTTCTCCTGAGCCCCTTGACCGTAAATCCCTTCAGGATTTGGTACACAACTCACAGCAGGTTAGTAATCATTTCTTAGTGTGGTTATGATGCATTGGAGGCTTCATTTAGGTCAGCTATGACTGGGGCAGTTATTCGTAGGCATGCCTGGCTGAAGGAACAATCTTTGCCAGACCATGTTAAAGCTAAACTCCTGGATGCTCCAATGGAGAAACAAAATTTATTTGGCTCCTCTGCTCAGGAGGTTTTAAAAAAGTATGAAGAAAAGGCAAAATCTGTGCAAACGGTTAAGGATTTCCTACAAGTACAACCACCGAGATTTAGCAGAAACTGGCCTACTAAGAATTGGTCCTTTCCAGACTCGGACAGAGCCCAGAGAGGCAGGAACAGACGCCCCAGAGGCAGAGGCTAATCTAGGGGCTCTTACAGAGGCCGTCAGTGGCAACCTGCCAACCAGAGAGGTAGTGAAACAACAACAACTACTACACCAGGACAGGCTCAATGACTTTACTCTGATTCCGCCCACCAGGGCTCAGCTGGAAGCACCCTTGGGCGGAAAGCTTGCTTTATTCTCAAAAAATTGGCATTATATTACAAGGGACACATGGACACTGCAAATAATAGACAAAGGATACAGGTTCCACTTCTACACTTTGCCAAAAACAAACGGAATGCCAAACGTACCACCATATCAGAGGGCAGAGGCTTTAAAGCAGATCAACAACTTGCTTCAAATGAAAGCCATAGAAAAAGTACCACTTTCAGAACAAGGCCAAGGATTTTACTCCAGACTATTCCTTGTACCAAGAAAAGAAAATCAATGGAGGCCTATTCTCGACCTGTCCGCACTGAATACTTTTCTCATTGTGCCAAAATTCAAGATGCTGACCCTACAGAAACTTCTTCCCATGTTGGGCAAGGAGTCTTGGCTGGTGACTCTAGATCTCAAGGAGGCATACCTGCACGTCCCTATTCGACCAAAATGCAGAAGACACCTCAGATTTCTTGCAGGATCAGAGCATTATCAATTCTCAGCATTGCCCTTTGGCTTATCTACTGCGCCCAGAGTATTCACGAAATGCCTGGCATCAGTAATTGCACACTGCAGACTTCAGGGGATTCAAATCTACCCCTATCTGGACGACTGCCTTATACAAGCGGACAACAAGGCAAATTTGATAAAAGACTTGGCCTATGCCATCCGCCTACTACAGGCATTGGGATACACAGTCAACATCCAAAAGTCAAGACTGGTTCCATCCCAAAGGATAACCTTTCTGGGTGCGGATCTAGACACAACCACCCAAATGGCCTTTCTCACAGAAGAAAAACAAAAACAACTTCCAGATTACTTCATGAATCTGACAAGACAAGCTCAGCTCACTGCAAGGAAAATCCTGCAGGCCCTGGGTTACATGGCATCCTGCATAATTCTGATACCACAGGCCAGGCTGCATATGAGAAAATTACAATGGTATCTAAGGAGTGTATGGTCTCAACACAGTCACAGTTTGGAAACTTTGATAGCAATCATTCCTTGCCTTCAAAAGGAATTCCTGTGGTGGGCTCAGGCCTGCCAGTCCAACAGAGGTTTGCCTTTCAACAAACCAAAAACAAAACAAACCATCACCACGGACGCTTCAGACAGAGGATGGAGAGCACACATGGAGGACAAATGTATCCAAGGCCTATGGTCTCAAAGACAGATACACATGCACATAAACCAAAAGGAAATGCTGGCAGTGATGCATGCAATCGAGGCTTTCAAACCCTTCCTCCATCAAGGCCACCTGTTACTAAGGACAGACAACACCACGGTCATGTGGTACATAAACAAGCAGGGAGGCACACACTCCTACCCTCTATGCCGGCTGGCTATGAATCTATGGGAGTTATGCCTGAAACTCAATATCCAACTGCAGTCCCAGTTCGTGCCAGGAAAGGAAAATACACTGGCAGACAGCTTAAGCAGAACTACCAGGGATGCACACGAATGGATGCTGCACCCAGACATCTTCCAACTCATAACAAAGGCATGGGGAATGCCGGAGATAGATCTATTCGCATCCGCCCTCAACCATCAACTGAAGACATTCTGCTCAAGGACATACCACCCACTAGCATGGAGGGTGGACTCTCTCTCAGCTGGAAAGCTCTAAAGGTATATGCCTTCCCACCACTCCCTTTAATTTACAAGGTTCTACTGAAGATCTGGGAGGAACAGCCAAGAGTGATTCTTATAGCTCCAGACTGGCCAAGGCAATACTGGTATCCACTATTGAGGAGCATGTCACAGGCAAAACCATGGCCTCTCCCCCTATGGCCTCTTCTTCTGACGCAGAACAATTTCAAGATCATGCATCCCAACTTAAAAACATTGCAGCTAACTGCCTGGAAAATCCCTCAAAACCAAAACAAAATGTTTTATCAAAGACAGTGAAGGACATTATCATGGAAGCTCGCCGGCCTTCCACAAGGAAGACATACTCAGCTAAATGGAAAAGATTTGTCATCTGGAACACAGCCAAAGGCTTTGATGTGACAGTGGCAAACATGACACATATTCTGGAATACTTAGCAGAACTGTTCCACTATGGCCTTTCCTATTCTTCCATTAAGATTCATGCCTCAGCAATTTCAGCAGAATACAATGTGGATCCACCTATCTTCTCGCACCCTCTACTCAAGCAATTTCTGAGAGGGATCAAAAATATCAAACCTCCAAGAAAACCCCCTTTACCTGCTTGGGATCTCAACTTTGTCTTGGAGAAACTAACACTTCCTCTCTTTGAACCAGCAGCATCAGCGGATCTCCAGTTTCTGTCTTAGAAAACTGCATTCCTTCTGGCAATAACTTCAGCAAGAAGAGTATCTGAGTTACAAGCATTAATGGCAGTACAGCCATTTCTTATCTTCCATCAGGACAGAGTTAAACTAAGAACTAATCCTACTTTTATGCCAAAGGTGGTATCTAGGGTATCCTTGAACCAAGCTATTCACTTGCCTACGTTCTTCCCAAATCCACAGAATAGAGGGGAAAAACTTCTGCACACCCTGAATATACACAGACAACTACGCTACTACTTGGACAGAACTAAAAGTAGCAGAAAAACTGACCAACTATTGGTAGCATATGCTGCTGGGGTGCAAGGAAAAGCAATTTCCAAACGGACACTTTCAAAATGGATAGGAAATTGCATTCGATTTTCTTACTCCTTTCATGGAAAGTCAGTTCCTGCAAACATCAGGCCTCATTCCACAAGGGCCACGGCCACCACTACAGCCTTCCTACGAGGGGTGGCTACCAAGGACATTTTAGAAGCTGCTACTTGGAGCTCCATGCATACATTTACCAAACATTACACTCTACCTTTATATTTCAGATCCAGAGCAGGCTTTGCTACTGCAGTCCTGCAGGGGATCTTAACTACACCATCCTTTTCTTAGTGCCTCCTCCCCCAGATTAGCTATGGTATTCTACCCATATGTTATGACTGCAGATGCATCCTTGAAGGACATAGTACAGTTTTGTACCTACCATAAATGTAGATGTCCGATAGGTATGCATCTGCAGTCAGGTTTACCCTCCTTCCTACCCCTCTGTGGTATTCCTAGGGTGTTTACCCCTCTTTTAGCTAGCTGGGGGAATCTATTATGGTGTATTTGTTTGTATATACTTGTGTGTGTGTGTGTGTGTGTGTGTGTGTGTGTGTGTATAAATATATATATATATATATATATATATATTATATATATATATATATATATATATATATATATATATATATATATATATATATATATATATATATATATATATATATATATATATATAATTTTGCAAATGTTTGGAATTCTGTTGCATTTCTCCAAATTTAGCCTTCCTAGAGGGCACTTGGCATCTGAGGCAAGAAAAACTGAGGAAAATGGCATCGGCTGATGCTTTTATACCCCAGGCGGCTCTGGCGTGGGAAAGTGTGACATCAGCCGAGGCCAGACCCAGACTTTGGAATCCGGCCGACCGAAGGGCTGCCTGAGGCAGGACAACCCATATGTTATGACTGCAGATGCATACCTATCGGACATCTACATTTATGGTAGGTACAAAACTACTTTCACACTGCTGCAGTCCAGGTTACCCTCCCTCCATCCCCTCTGACCTAGCTGAACTTTTCTATACCTTCCTATCTGGTACAACCTTTGTGGTGTATTTGCTTGTAACTAAAGGTATTCCTTGTATTTCCTTTACATATTTTATTGGCAATATGTTTTGCCCACCTACTTGGGGGCACCTGATATCTGGGGCAAGAAAAATGGAAGAAAATGGCGGATGCCTCTTGTATACCCCTGGCGCACTGACATCAGGGAAGAAGCGACAGCAACCGACGTCGGACCAAGACTTTGGAACTCTGGCCGACTGCGGGACCGCCTGATGGCAGGGTAACCCAAGTGTGATGACTGCAGCAGTGTGAACACTCTAACATCTACATTTATGGTAGGTACAAAACTATACTTTTTTTTCCAGAGGGGATAACTATACATTTCTTGGCATCAAGCTTGAGCCCATGGCTCTGGCACCAGGCATCTGTTTCTGTAAGGCCCTTTTGTAGAATATCCACATCATTTGGGGATTCAATAATGGCTCCCAGTTTGCAGTCATCTGTAAACTTTGTTAGCCAGAGTCCCTTAGTGTTGGCCTGTACTTCAGAGAAGTAGATGCCAAACAAAAGTAGTCCCAGGACTGAACCCTGAGGTACTCCACTTGTCTGGAGCTAGATTTGGAGTCTGCTACTTTACAGTTTGGGTTCTGTCAGTAAGCCAGTTGCCAACCCATCGAATGACGTAGAGATTTATGCCCAGCTTAGTAAGTTTATCTATGATTCCAGAGTGGGGGATGGTGTCAAAGGCCTTGGCGAGGTGCAGATAGGTTGTGTGGACCACCTTACCCTCGTCCACAGCTCTGGAGACTGATTCGAAGAAGTCAGTCAGATTCAGGAGACTAGATTGGCCCTTTCCAAACCCAAACTGGGTGGGGTTCAGTGTTTGAAGGTTGCCAATGTCTTTGTTTATAAGTTCCATGATAATGCGTTCCATGCCCTTGCAGATCAAGCTTGTCAGACTGATGTGACTGTAGTTCCCGAGATCCAAGGCGGATCCTCCCTTGTGGAGCAGGATAACTGTAGCTGTGCGCCACTCGGTGGACAAAGTCTGATGTGAGGCTATGATTAAACATGACACTTAAGTGGGGTGCCAGTTCATTTTGTAGTTTAGTACACAGCCTTGGATGTCATCTGGTCCCTTGGATGCTGTATTCCTAGCTTTGGAGAGTGCTGTTTCTACGTGTGTGGCTGTGATTATCGGAATTTGGCAATCTTTTGGTATTGAGATGGGCCCTTTAGGGGGTGAGAGGGTGAAGTTGGCACTAAATCAGGATATTGGCAATATCCTTGGGATCAGTATATTTTATGCCTTTCTGTTGTAGCTCAGAGCAGATCTGAGCATTGCCATTTAGATTCTTGACATAACTATAGAATGCCTTGTGGTGGTCTTTGGAATCTTTGGCAATTTTATTTTCGTAACTAGCTTTTGAGGGGTCTCAGCTTCTTACTGAGGCTTTTAAGGGAGTTTTTTGCATCCTGGGATCTTCCTCTTTTCAACAACAGTTTCTTCCTTCTGTTGTATAGTTTGTTTATAACAGGGGACCACCAGATTGGCTTCCTTTTTTTGGAGAAGAGCATCTTGGTTCTATTTGGGATGGCATGATTCATGCACGAGTGGATGTGCTCATACAGTGACTTAGTGTAGGATTCTGCAGTCGAACTTCCAGATCCCATCTGCGTGGGTGTTATGAAGTTTGTCAGTTCTGACTTAAGTAGCATGAAGTTGGCTTTGGAGAAGTTTTTTAAGGAGGTTTCCTTACTGGGGGGTGGGATGTGGATGTCAAGGGTGATTTGCTTATTGTCAGACCTGACCAATGAGGGGGTGACCACTGGTGTGGCGCATATGTCTCCCATGTTGGTAATGACCAGGTCTAGGATATTGGAGCCCCTGGTGGGACAATGGATTAGATGATCCAGGGCGTTGGAATTTAAGAATCCCAAGAACCGTTGGGAAAAGGAGTTGGTACCCGAGTAGTTTTCCCAATTAATGGCATGGTAGTTGAAATCACCCAGTGTTAGGGTGTTTGGTTGTATCTTAATATTTTCCAGTATGTTTAGGAAGGTGTAGTGAGAATCTTGGGGTATGGTGGGAGATCTGTAGCAAGCTACAATTTGGATTGCAGTCTTACCTAGTGTTAGTTGCACCTGGAGAATTTCAGATGCATTGTGTTGGGCAACTAGCCTGGAGGTGTGAATATCCTTGGTGAATATGGACACTCCTCCACCTTTAGTGTTTCTGTCTTGGTTTTGTGGCCGAAAAGTGTGGTAAGAATTGTAGCCTGGTATTCCAGGGGTGCTCACTGGAGCCTTGAACCAGGTCTCAGTCACTGCACATATATCGATGTTCTCCATTTTTAGGAGTGCCTCGAGAGTGCATTTTGAGGTTTAGACTTCTAGCATTGAGTAGCATTACCTTCAGATTTTGCATGCTTGTATCTGTTACGTGGTGGTTTTATCCTTTGAACCTTGCCTAAAAAAGGCACTATAGGGGTGGCAAGAGCTTTAGCCAGTAACCTGAATCCCAGGGGTGACAGGTGCAGACCATCTCTGGCAAAGCATCATGGTTTGTCAATCATGTCTTCCCAGGCAGACAAATACTGGATCCCCTTTGAATGACACCAGAAGCTTACTCAATTGCTGAAGTCGATCATTTTTGTCCTTATACTGTGGTATCATTCTGGGCGAAGGCAGGATGCTACTCGGGGCTAGGGTCATACCTGGAAGGCTAGAAAATTATGGCTGCACCCTTTGACAACAAGGCCTTGTTTGGTGCTTCTGCAGCAGAACTTTTTAAGTCCTTACAAGAAAAGGCCAAAGAGCTACAAGACCTAAAACACATTTTCGTCTTCCCAGATTTCAAAGGAACTACCCCTCTAAAACCCCCTTTGTAAAGAAACTCAGTCTTCCAAGGGTAAGCTGTACTGGGAAGCAATACTCTGGCAAGTCTTCAAACATTTTCTCCTGCTGTTCAGAAGCAGCCCTTTCCGAGCAAGCCAGGCAGTCTGACTACCAACCTTGCAGCCAGGCCCCTCTTTGCCTGTGTCTTTTCCTTTCTGTCTGTGCTTGGAAACTGATCAGCCAGGACTCTTGGGTCATTTCAATCATCCTTCATGGATACTTCATGGTATGGAAGACTCCACCTTCCTTCAAGGGTATTCCACAACCCCCTAAAGAACAACTGGATTACTTTCCGCAAGTCATTTCCAGTCTTCTTTCTCAGGGTGTCATTCAGGAGATGCCAGCTTCCCGAATAAGGAAAGGGCTTTATTCCAAGATGTTCCTGGTTCCCAGGAAAGATGGCCCTTGGGGGGCCTATCCTAGACTCGTCACACCTAAACATCTTCCTAAAGGTTCCCACCTTTTGCATGCTGTCTTTAAATACTCTGCTTCACGTCGTCCTTCAGGCCTCCGTGGTGTTGCTATACCTGACTGATGCTTACCTCCACATCCCTGTTCATCCTCTGTTCAGGAAGTATCTTAACTTTGCTATTGCTTCCTCACACTTTCTCTGCCTTTCCTTTGGGACTATCTATGGCTCCAAGGGTCTTCACAAAATGCTTGGCTCCTATCATAGCGTTTTGCAGACTTAGGGGTATTCAGATTTTCCCATACCTAGACTACCTTCTCCTCCAGGCTTATTCTCCAGACACCCTTCAAGAGAATCTGATGTTCTTTGTGTTTCACTGTTGCAGTCATCACCTGTGGGATGTCCTTCAAGGATGCATCTGCAGTCCTTACAAATGGGTTGTCCTGTCGTCAGGCAGCCCTTCGGTCGGCCGGATTCCAAAGTCTGGGTCTGGCCTCGGCTGGTGTTGCACTTCACCCGACATTATAGCTGCAGTTCTTCGGGTATAAAGGCATCAGCCGACGCCATCTTCCTCAGTCTTTCTTGCCGCATGGCGCCCGAAGCAGAAGCCGTTCGCAAGTGCCGGTCGGTCAGAACCAGAGATTACTACTACCGAAGACTTCAAAAAAGCTAAGTACCCCGTTGGGGACTCTTTCTTGCCTCAGCCGATGTCAGAAAAAGTGAATAACTGTTTAACTTGTGGGAAACAAATACCTCAAAGATTTCCACTCTTACTGCTTACCTTGCTTAGGCCCAGACCACGACGTAGCAGCTTGTCTAGCCTGTGCTTCTTTCAACCGACGGACGCTTAGACGTCGGTCGGAATTTGCTGAAGAGTTTTTCGGCTCCGCTTTTGCTTACATTATGCCGTCGGATACTCCAACTACGCACATTTCTAAAAAGCGCAAGGAAAAGGACCGAAACCGCGGTTAAGCCAACCGCGAGTGTCTCGGTTTCGGCTGAAACAGAGTCCACCGTTCTTCCTTCGGCCGAAAACTTACCTCTTACCGAGGCCTCATCTAGCTTGGCTGAATCTGCTACTGAAATCCCACCTGCTCTTGCAGGTTCACAGGATTTATCTGACACTATCCCTTTGGATATATCCACCCCTGCACGTGGAGCTGCTAGGCCACCTGCATCCATATCGATTAAGGCCTTTGCCAGGGCTAAAGCAGCAAAAACTACCAAAACTGTGCCTGCTAAGACCCCCTCTCACAGGCCTAGCTCTAGTTCACAAATGCTTAGTCTAGCAGAGGAACTCATTTCTTTGATCCGGGGATCCCAACCACATCCAGACAGAGCCTCTCACCCACCTCCAGAGAAGAGAACTAGAGTAGAGCCCCCTGAGCCAGTTTCTTCAGATGACTCCTCTGATGAATCAGATAATTCAAACCCTCCAGAGGGCCCCTTTTCTCCTTATGAGGACTCTGATGCAGAAGAGTCCATTCCTTCTGCCTCTCCGCCTGAGGAATTTTCTTTTGGGGAAACCTTGCATGCTATGAGGGAACAATTTCAATGGCAGGGCCAGGATTTTTCAGACTCTAGGAAAAGGCTTAGAACCTTTTTGCATTTGCCACAGCATAGGCCTTTAGCCATTCCTCCAGTACTTACTGTTGTGGATGATGCATTTAATGATGCTTGTACTGCTCCTGATTCTCTACCTCTGGCCCCAGCTAAGCCCGATAGGTACTACAGGGTTCCGGACACATTATCATTTGTATAAGGCCCCTTTTGCAGATCCCGAAACTATCTCCCTGGGACCCAAGGCTGTAGCAGCTACCTCTGCCAAAAACCCCCTCCCCTCTGAAAGGGAATCTAGGGCCTTAGAGAGATGGGGTAAAAAAGTTTACACTTCTGCTACTCTTTCAGCTAGGGCCTTGAACTGCCAATTCCACATGATTCAGTATCAGGAATTTGTTAGACCAGTTAACTAAAAAACTAACCTCTGATGAACCATTAAATAAAAATCTGTACAGGAAATGGTACGTAACATTCAGCAGGTCAGTAATCATTCCTTAAAATGCGGCTATGATGCACTGGAGGCTTCCTTTAGATCAGCCATGACTGGCACAGTGATCAGAAGACATGCATGGTTAAAAGAGCAGTCCTTACCAGACCATGTTAAATCAAAGCTCCTAGATGCTCCCATGGATAAGCTCAATTTGTTTGGCTCCCCTGCACAGCAGGTGCTGAAGAAGGTGGAAGAGAAAGCAAAATCTGTCCAGACAGTCAAGGATTTCTTGCAGGTCCAGCCTCCAAGATTTAGCAGGAACTGGCCTTCCAAGAATTGGTCCTTTCCAGACACCTCCAGAGCTCCGAGAGGCAGGAATAGGCGCTCAAGAGGCAGGGGTCAATCCAGAGGTGCCTACAGGGGACGTCAGTGGCAAAATAACCAGCGAGGTGCAGCCACAGATCCAGCCACCACCACTTCCACAGGACAATCACAGTGACTTGGCTCTGGCACTGCCTACCAGGGAACAACTAGTAGCACCCTTAGGCGGGAAGCTAGCCTTATTTTCAGTAAACTGGCATTACATCACAGGAGACAAATGGATTTTACAGACAATAGACCAAGGTTACAGGTTTCACTTCCATACTCTACCAAGGAAGAGAGGAATGCCAAACCTACCTCCAAATCAGAGGACAGAAGCTCTAGAACAAATTACTCACTAAGGATGAGAGCTGTAGAAAGGGTGCCATCTATGGAACAAGGGCAAGGATTTTACTCCAGACTCTTCCTGGTACCAAGAAAAGAAAACCATTGGAGACCTATTCTCGACCTGTCCGCTTTAAACACATACCTCATTGTTCCAAAATTCAAAATGCTGACCCTACAGCAGCTTCTTCCCATGCTGGGCAAGGAGTCTTGGCTGGTAACTCTAGATCTCAAGGAGGCATACCTGCACGTCCCCATATGACCAAATTGCAGAAGATACCTCAGATTTCTTGCAGGATCAGAGCATTATCAATTCTCAGCATTGCCCTTTGGCTTATCTACTGCGCCCAGAGTATTCACGAAATGCCTGGCATCAGTAATTGCTCATTGCAGGCTTCAGGGAATTCAAATTTACCCTTACCTGGACGACTGCCTGTTACAAGCAGACAACAAAAACAAATTAACAAAAGATTTGGAAAGGGTCATTCATCTACTACAAGCCCTGGGATACACAGTCAATATAAAAAAGTCAAGGCTGATACCATCCCAAAGGAGAACCTTCTTGGGTGCAGATCTGGACACATCAAAACAAATGGCATTCCTGACAGTAGAAAAACACGAGCAACTCCCTCTCTACTTCATGGCATTAACAAAGCAGAACCAGCTAACAGCAAGAAAAGTCCTGCAAGCCCTCGGTTACATGGCATCCTGCATAATATTGGTTCCAAATGCCAGACTACATATGAGAAAGTTACAGTGGTACCTAAGGAATTTATGGTCTCAGCACAAGCACAGCCTAGAAACCCAAATTCCAATAATTCCATTCCTGAAGCAAGAATTCCAATGGTGGGCTCAGGCCTGTCAATTAAACAAGGGACTGCCCTTCCACAACACTCAGCCAAGCCAGGCCATCACAACAGATGCCTCAGACCTCTGTTGGGGGGCACACATGCTGGACAAGTGCATACAAGGCTTATGGACTCAAGACCAGCAGCACCTACACAAATCAAAAGGAAATGCTGGCAGTAAAACTGGCAATTCAGGCATTCGGACCATTTCTTCAACAGGGTCAACTGCTGATAAGGACGGACAACACCACAGTTATGTGGTACATCAACAAACAGGGAGGCACACATTCATACCCTGTATGCCGGATGGCAATGGACCTCTGGAATGTGGCCCTGAGCTTCAACATTCAGTTACAAGCAATTTTTGTGCCAGGAAAAGAAAATATACTAGCAGACATCCTAAGCAGAACTACCACGGATGCTCACGAATGGATGCTGCATCCGGACATCTTCAAAACCATTACAGGGAAATGGGGACTACCAGAAATAGACTTATTTGCATCCCCACACAACCACCAACTGAAAAAATTCTGCACAAGGACGTACCACCCACTTGCTTGGAAAGTGGACTCCCTATCCTTCAGTTGGAAAAACCTGACAGCATATGCATTCCCACCTCTTCCTTTGATGCACAAGGTGCTATTGAAGATCAAAGAAGACCGTCCAAGGATCATCCTGATAGCTCCAGACTGGCCAAGGTAACATTGGTACCCATTACTGAGGAGCATGTCTCGAGAACAAATATGGCCTCTGCCCCTTGTTCCCCTGCTGTTAACACAGAACAACTTCAAAACTTTACATCCAAACCTGAAAACACTGCAGCTGGCTGCCTGGAGCATTGCATAAGACCAAATAACCCAGATTTATCTCAAAGGGTTAAAGACATTATCTTGGAGGCTCGCAGACCCTCAAAAAGAAAAAATTATTCAGCAAAATGGAAAAGGTATCTCATTTGGAGTACTGCAAAAGGAGAAAATGTGACACTGGTAAACATAGCTAACGTCCTGGAATACTTGACAGAGCTCTTCCACAACGGCCTGTCCTATTCTTCCATTAAGATTCAAGCATCAGCTATTTCAGCAGAATACAACTTGGATCCTCCAGTCTTCTCACATCCTCTACTCAGGCAGTTTCTGAGAGGAATTAAAAACGTAAAACCACCTAGGAAGCCACCATTGCCAGCATGGGACTTGAACTTTGTGCTAGAAAAGTTGACACTCCCTCCTTTCGAACCAGCAGCAACAGCAGAATTACAGTACTTATCATGGAAAACTGCTTTCCTGCTTGCAATCACTTCAGCAAGAAGGGTATCCGAGCTACAGGCATTAATGGCAGTACAGCCCTTCCTGATCTTCCATCAAGATAGTGTTCATGAGAACTAATCCTACTTTTATGCCAAAGGTGGTCTCCAGGGTATCTTTAAATCAAGCTATCCACCTACCTACATTCTTCCCCAACCCACAGAACAGGGGAGAAAGACTGTTGCATACCTTGGATGTACATAGACAATTACGTTACTACCTGGACAGGACCAAGAGCAATAGAAAAACTGACCAGCTACTGGTAGCATATGCAACAGGAATGGAAGGAAAAGCAATTTCGAAGCAGACAATCTCTAAGTGGATAGGAAATTGCATTAGATTTTGTTATTCCTACCATGGGAAGAAAACTCCAGAAAACATCAGGCCTCACTCTACAAGGGCTACAGCCACTACCACAGCTTTTTTATGAGGAGTGGCTACCAAAGACATTTTAGAGGCTGCTACTTGGAGCTCCGTGCATACATTTGCCAAGCATTATAATTTACCTTTATACTCCAGATCCCAAGCAGGTTTTGCCACTGCTGTTTTGCAAGGGATCTTAACTACACCATAATCTTATTTCTCCTCCTCCCCAGTTTGGCTATGGTATTCTACCCATTTGTAAGGACTGCAGATGCATCCTTGAAGGACATAGTACAGTTTTGTACCTACCATAAATGTAGATGTCCGATAGGCATGCATCTGCAGTCAGGATTACCCACCCTCCTTCCCCTCTGTGGTACTCCTAGGGTATTTGCCCATCTTGTAGCTAGCTGGGGGAATCTATTATGGTGTATTTGTTTGTATATATGTACATACATGCTTATTTTTTGTTTGCTCTCTACTATTTGGAACCATTTGCATTTATCCAAATTTAGCCTTCCTAGAGGGCACCTGGCATCTGGGGCAAGAAACACTGAGGAAGATGGTGTCGGCTGATGCCTTTATACCCGAAGAACTGCAGCTATGACGTCGGGTGAAGTGCAACACCAGCCAAGGCCAGACCCAGACTTTGGAATCCGGCTGACCGAAGGGCTGCCTGACGACAGGACAACCCATTTGTAAGGACTGCAGATGCATGCCTATCGGACATCTACATTTATGGTAGGTACAAAACTGTACTTTATCCCTGCTGTGGTAGCCCTTGACTTGCCCAAATACCAGAGTTAATTTTTTTTTTTTTGCATCGGCTGCAGTCGCCTGTAGTCTGACATCAGGTCGTCGGTGCTAAAAAATCAAGGTAGCCAACGTCATTACATTAGTCTTTCTTGCCGTGGCGCACATAGCAGAAACCGTGCGCACGAGTGCCGGTCAGCCGCTATCAGAAGTTGAATTTCAGATGAAAACGTCTAAAGCTAAGTACCCCATTGGGGATCCTTTTTTCTTGCACTAACCAATGTCCGAAAAAGTTAATTGTCTCGCCTGTGGAAATCAGATCCCACACAGAGCCTTTCATTCTTACTGCGTCACTTGTTCAGACCCAGACCACGACATCCCCCCCGTTGCCGGTTCTGTGCCCTCTTTAATGCGAGAACAATCCATGGACATTCTGAAAAAACGTAAAGATAAAGATGGAGACAGACCACACAAGGCTAAGTCTTCAGATGCTACCGCTAAGCAGGTAGTCTGTTCTCTGGAATTCAGTGAGGTGCTTTTTGCAGCCCCTGATGCCGGAGTCTGTCTACGCAGGCCTCTACCAAGACCCTTTTGGAGTCTAGTATCCTGCAGAAATCTTAGTCTTTCGAGCCTTTGGTTGTCTCTGCTTTGATTGGGTCCGGAGCTGCGACGCAGGCACCGGCTTCTGAGGAGACTTTTCACACTACCGAATCTAGACAAAAAATTACGTTTTCTCGTCTGACTAACGTTTCTCCGGCTTGGAAGCCAGGCCACTCCTAGGAAATCTGCTTCTAGCCACCATCCTGTTACTGCTCCACCACCCCAAGCACAAATGCTTAAAATGGCAGAGGATCTTCTCCCTTATCTGGGGTACTCATGCCACAACTTCTGAAAGGAAAAGGCACCCTTCTCCAGAAATTGACAGAACAGGATTCTGAGGAATCTGACTATTCAGGTTTTGAAGAGGAACCGCATCGCCTGACTGCTTATGAGGATTCAGATGCAGAGAAATTCATCCCTTCTGCCTGTGCTCTGGAGAACCTTTCCTTTTTCACTCCATCGGGGAACATTTCCAGTGGGAATCTCAGGGCTTCCCACAGTTTAAGAAAATACTTAGATCTGAAGTAGTTAACTTCATTCTTTCTGCACATATGGGTATTCGGATCCGATTCGGATCCAAGCTGGCAAAACTTTTACAAGCATCAGCTCCAAGCTCCTCCCCTACCTATAATACCTCACTTCCTCCTGACTAACCCCAGATCTCGTTTGCTGCTCTGAGTTACCATCGTGGCCTCTGAGCTCTAAGTGGAGGTGGTAAGGTTTCTCTTGTTTTTCTCTTTCCAGTACAGTTGGTGTGTGTGTACCTGTTCCCCTTTTCCTTCCCTCTCCACGCGTGGTCGTAGTGTTTAAAAAAAAAAAAAAAGTTTTTCTGTGTAGCTTGTTGGTAGTTTTAGTTCCTGCCTAGGCCCCATCGCTTGTGTGTGTGTGTGGGCCTTAGGGTTTAGTTACTGTTCCGCCCTTATGGCTGAACAGCCTAAAGTCTTTTTAAAAAATGCACAGTGTGTGGTCACAAGCTCTCACCAGCCGATGGCCACACTCTGTGTTCTTTGTTTAGGGGTCTCCCATTTGTCAGCCTCCTGCGACATTTGTGCAGGTTTTAACCCCAGGGCCTTGAAAGACTGTCGGGCTAAGCTAGTGGCCAAGGGTCTGCTGCCAGCTTCTGCTGTGTGTTTGTGTGTGTGTGTGGGGGGGGCAATTCCTAGGAAGAACAGTCCAAGGCACATGGTCCTTACTAGAGACCAAGCTACACATCAGTGTCCTGGAGATGAGGGCAGTGCTTTTAGCGTTGAAAACCTTCCATCCTGTCCTACCTCCAGAGACGGTGGCCATTCAATCAGACATGTCAGTAGTCTGGTATATCAACAAGCAGGGAGGGACCCGATCCTACCCTCTTTGTTGCGAGGCCATGAGAGTTTGGGAGTGGGCCATATCCACCAACTGGTTTCTGATAGCAACGCATATCCCGGGACGCTCCAACATTTTAGCAGACAGTCTAAGCCGGGCAATCCTTCTGCCTTACGAGTGGTCGCTAAATCCATCGGTGGCGAAGAGAATCTTCCTCGTATGGGGTCAACCTTGCTGCGACTTCATGTCTCCTTCCAACACAAAGTGCAGCAATTTCTTCGCTCTGATCCCCCCTCCAGGGGATGTCCCAAGGGATGCTCTAGTCCATGCTTGGCCTCCCGGGTTACTATATGCTTATCCCCCCGTTACCTCCGATACCGAAGTTCCTTCAGAAAGCTTGCCGGTTGCAGTGCAAAGTCATTCTCATAGCTCCCTTCTGGCCTCGCCAAGTGTGGTTTCCCTTCCTGTGATCTCACCTTTTGGCTCCTCCATGGACTCTAGATCCATGCCCGGATCTACTTGCGCATCCGTCAGGCTTGCCCCTGCCCTACCTGGACAGTCTCAAGCTGATGGCATGGCTGCTCCAGTTCCCATGATCATCAGGACTCCCAGACTTTCATCCCCTGTCAAGAACATTCTGGTAGCATCTCTCAAAGCCTCCACTAGGAAACTCTACAGTAGCAAGTGGAGACGTTTTTCAATTTGGGCCTCTCAACGCAATCAGAACCCTTTTACAGCCCCCATTCCAGTCGTTTTAGATTTTTTGGCTGGTATCTTTCAATCGGGCGCAAGTTCTTCCACCATCAAGGTTCAACCGTCTGCCATCTCTAATTTCCATGTAGGCGAAAATAAGGTTTCTCTGGCCTCTGCCAAATTGTGTAAAGCGTTCCTGAAGGGCACCTTTCTCTTGCGACCTCCAGTTAGAGACAGTTCCTCCCTGGGATCTGACTTTAGTCCTTCAAGCATTGACACCTCTGCCTTTTGAACCTGCCGGTTCAGTCCGTATGAAATTCTTGTCTTGGAAGACGGCATTCCTGGTTGCCATTACCTCAGCTAAAAGGGTTTCAGAGTTACAGGCCTTATCCTTCGTGCCCCACATTTGATTTTTCACAAGGACAGGGTTTTGCTGCATACAAACCACTCCTTCCTTCCCAAGGTGTCCTCAGCAGCCAATATTAACCAATCTATAAATTTGCCAGTCTTCCCAAATTTCCAAAATAAAGGCGAATATAGACTCTATTTATTGGACGTCCATAGACAGCTTTGTTTTTACCTTCATAGGACTAAACCCTACCAAAAGTCTGATCAACTGCTTGTCTCATTTTCAAAGCCATGTTTGGGAAAAGCAGTTTCAAAAGTGTCCTTAGCAAGGTGGATTACTCTTTGTATTGCACAAGTGTACAAGGAACAAGGCTGGTCTCCTCCTGGCTTACTGAAGTCTCATTCCACTAGATCAGTGGCCACGTCTGCAGCTTTCTGGTCAAAAGTACCTTTAGACTATATCTGTGCGGCAGCCACGTGGGCCAATTCGCATACATTTATCTCTCATTATAAATTAGATTTGATTTATAGAGAGAGAGCATCTTTTGGCTCTGCGGTGCTCAGAAATATCCTTCCATAAGGGCCTCCCAGAAATACTAGTAGCTGGGGACTCTGTCCCATATGTGCAGAAAGAATGAAGTTAACTACTTCATATAAAGAAGTTATGTTCTCACCATAACGTTCCATCTGAGTAGTTAGACTTCATTCTTCTGCACCTTCTCTCCCGCCATCCCCCTCACTATTCAGGTCTTATCCTGTTTGGATTGTGGGTTACGTTGTTAGTGACAGCAAACTCGATCTGGGGTTAGTCAGGAGGAAGTGAGGTATTATAGGTAGAGGAGGAGCTTGGAGCTCAGAGCTGATGCTTGTAAAAGCTTTGCGGCTCTGATCCGAATTGGATCCGAATACCCATATGTGTAGAAGAATGAAGTCTTAACTACTCAGATGGAACGTTATGGTGAGTACATAACTTCTTTTTTCTGTACCTGCCCCAACACAGACACCTGGCCATCCCCCCTATTTTAGAAGTGGTGGATGATGTTTTCCATGAATCCAGCTTAGCCCCTGACTCCCTCCCTCCTGCTCCCAGTAAACCTGACCGGTACTACAAGAGACATCTTCAGAAACAATACACCTCCAAAAAGCAAACCTCAAATTTCTTCAGAAACATAGCTTTCTATGGAATCTAACATGGAAGGGGTTTTTGGAGGTGGATATGGTCACTTAGAAGTTCCCCATTTCCCAGGTGACAGTAACTTTATGCCTCCTAAGAAATCTTTGGCAATAAATGCCTTTGAACATGTTATTATGGCCAAGTTGGAATCGGCACATAAAGCTTTTTGTATGCGTAAAAAGATCTTTAATTTAAGCAAAAGTGAATGGTTGGCCCTTAAAAGATTTAGGATGGAACTGGATAAAGTTGTTGTCAAACCGGCGGATAAGGGGGGCAATTGGGTGATTATGAATAGTGAAAATTATGACAATATAATTAATAATTTACTATTGGATGACACCTACCAAAAGTTAGATAGTAACCCTCTTAATTCTTATTCTAGTGCACTTAGTGAGTTACTGGAGCGAGGTGAAAGACTGGGATTTTCACTGGGAAAGATGTAAAAGTTTGATTATGAGGGAACCACGACACCCTTACATGTATATAATTCCTAAGATTCATAAAAATGTTACCAATCCTCCAGGTAGACCTATTATTTCAGGGATTGGGTCTTTTGTTGAGAGGGTTAATATTTTCTTGGACCATCATTTAAAGAAATTTTTGCCTAAGGTTCAATCTCATGTTAAGAATACTCAGGATGTTTGTTTGGCTTTAAAGGGACTCAAATGGGAAGAGAATTATTATTGGGCCAGTGTTGATGTTGTATCACTTTATACCAACATTAAGACTAGATGGGGCTTGGAAGCAGTGTACAGAATGATGGGAGAAGGGCCATACACTAGATTTATATTAAGTTTGCTTGAGTTTAGTTTAACACAATTACTTCACGTGGAAAAAAGAATATTTTTTGCAGACAAAAGGAACAGCCATGGGTGCTGCTTTTGCTCCCAGTTATGCAGTGATCTATATGGGAGAGTTTGAAAAGGAATTTGTTTCAGAATACATTTTTTGTTAAAAATGTTGTTTTTTTTAAACGTTATATTGATGATTTGATTTTTGTGTGCAAAGGAGATATGAGACTCTTTGATGAATTTATGGTGAGTTTAAACAATAACCACCATGGTTTAAAATTTGTGGCACACGTATCTGAATTTCGAATTCCTTTTCTTGATGTAGAATTTTATGTGGGGGTAAATGGTTTAGTTGAGCATAAAACATATAGAAAACCCACTTCAGTAAATAATTTTCTACATGCCAGCAGCATGCACCCATTACATTTGATTAAGGCTATACCGGAAGGAGAATTTAAAAGGAATTTAAGGAATACTTCCAACAAAAATCTATGGAAGGAGGTGTGTGATGAAATTGTGGATACGAGCATGACAAGCTTCAATCTATAAAACACAGATTGTGTAAAAATAAAAAAAATTTTGGGAGAAGAGGGCATAAGCATGCATCTGAGTTTGAAAATGTGTCAGAGTTAAACAAGTTGTTTTTTGTATCCAAGTATTCGAACTTTTCGAACATTATGGAAAAAATTATTAGAGATTTGTGGCCTGTGGTGAGTGAAGATCCTGTAATAGGTCACCTTTTTCCCAAACACATCACCTTTTCCTATAAAAGGTATCCTAATTTAAAAGAGATTTTGAATAGGAAAGTTGAAGTTAAAATAGATGATAAGATAGGGATGTATAGCTGTGGGAGATGTTCTGTCTGCAATAAAACTAAAAATATGCACGGGGTGAAAATAAATGGAAAGAGGTACACTGCTTTTGAAAGGTTTGATTGTAGGTCAACAGGTGTTGTATACATATTAGGTTGTGATTGTGTTCCAGCAAAATGGTATATTGGGCAAACTACTAGACAAATTAAGATTCAGTATTTTGGAACACCTGGGTGGCATAAGGAGGGTAATCTAGAGAGCCCTGTAGCTGCACATTTTGTAGCACACATAATGGTGAGAATGATAGTTTTAGGTTTAGTGTTCTAGCCAGGCCCCATTTTAGTAAAGGAAATTACAAAGCAGCATTAAGTAAGTTAGAACAGAGGATGATTATTGAGTATCATACTTTATTCCCTAATGGAATGAATTTGGAAATTTAAAATAAAATTTAACTTATATTTGTGATGTAATACATGTTTAGAATGAAGTTTTGTATAAGTTAAAATAAGTAATAGGTTGTTACATTCCTACATAATGTTTAAATGTTAAGAATTAATTGTTTAAGGAAATCTATCTAATTAAATTTGGAGTGTTTAGTTTATTTATATTTATATATTGTGTAACTAATATTTAGAAATTTTTGTAAGTGAAGAAAAAAAGAAAAAAATGAATTTTAAATTGTTAAATAATGGAAATGTTTCTTTCCTTGGAATAGGTTTCAGTGGTGAATGAGTTAAGTGTTTGACATTATGTGGTTTAATTGATTTAATTATGCCTAATTAATCAATTAATGCATATATAAAAGAACTCTGAAAATGTTAAAGTATGTCCCATTGAAGGCAAATAGCCGAGGTACCAGGATGGAAAGAATAAAGATGGATGTCAGCTACTTCTGTGTCTTCCTTTGAATTTCGCGGTACTACAAGAGTACTGGATTCTCTCAAATACATGTACAGAAATCCTGCTGCAGACCCAGAGGTCATTACACAGAGACCTAAATTAGCTAAGACTAGTTCTGCCAAGAATCCTCTCCCCTTCTGATAAGGGCGCCAGATCTCTGGACAGATGGGGTAAAAAAGTATGCATCTCTGCAACCTTGGCTATCGGAGCACTCTGTTGTCAGGTCCATATGTTAAAATATCAACAACACACTTTGGAACTATTAAAACAAAAGATTTCTACCTTTCCTGACCGTGCCATTTCGAAAGAGTTAGCAGATTTACTGCACTTTGCTTGTCAAGTGGCCAAACACTCATTACACTGTGGATATGATGCCCTAGAAGCCTGTAGCAGGCAGCAGTGACAGGATCTGTTATTAGGAGACCTGCATGGCTGGAGGAACAACCTCTCCCTGATCATGTCAAGTCTAAACTTATTGATGCACCCCTAGATAAGGAGCGCTTGTTTGGGGGACAAAGCAGAAGAGGCGCTTAAAAAGATGGAAGAATAAGCAAAATCTATGCAAACAGTAAAAGATTTCTTTCAGGTTCAACCTCCCAGGTTCAGCAGGAATTTTGCCTCTAAACACTGGTCCTTTCCTGCACCTAGCAGACAGGGCCAAGTTGAGCCCCGCAAGGACTGACCATCCAGGGTCCTATCCCAGGGCCAGCAGAGAAGTAAACAGTGGACCACTTCCGTCCCAAAGGCAGGGAGTTCTAAGCCAAACTTCTATGGCAAACACTCAGTGACCCCTCCCCCCTCTGCCCTCCCTTCACTCATCAAAAACTAGAAGGAAGACTCTCCCTCTTCAAGGAAAATTGGCTTTCTGTAACAAAGGACCAGTGAGTCTTAAAGATCATTTTTCAGGGATGCAAATTCTCTCAGTGAACTCCCAATTCCAAGAGGGTATCCAGACTTGCCTCTGCCCACCGATTTGGAGGTATTGAAACAGGTTCAGACTCTCATATCCCAGGGGGCAGTAGAACCTGCCCCCTTAAATCAAACAGGCAAAGGCTTTTACTCCAGACTGTTCCTTGTTCCCAGAAAAGAGGGCACTTGGCGCCCCATCCTGGATCTATCCATTCTGAACACCTCCCTGGTGGTCCCCAAATTCAGAATGCTAACTTTGCAGCAGCTGCTGCCTATGCTGATAAAATGCCTGGCTAGTGACCCAAGACCTAAAAGATGCCTACCTCCACATCCCCATAAGGGAATCCTGCAGGAAATTCTTGTGCTTCAGGACAGGCTCACAACACTTTCAGTTCTCTGCGCTACCCTTTGGCTTATCTACTGCACCCAGAGTATTCACCAAATACGTGGCCCCTGCCATAGCATTCTGCAGACAGAGAAGTATACAGATTTACCCTTACCTGGATGACTGCTTCATTCAGACAGAGTGCAAAGAAAAGCTGCCCCAGGACCTTCTCTTTGTTAAATCACTCCTAACTTCCCTAGGGTTTACTATCAACGAGAAGAAATCTAAGCAAAACCCCACCAGGAAGATAATTTTCTTGGGAGCTGTGCTAGAGAACATCCCAAATGGCCTTCCTATCCCTAGAAAAGCAGAACTTCCTGCCTCTCTACTTTACCTAGTTGGCTTCTAGAAGTCACCTCACAGTGAGGAAGTTCCTGCAAGCCCTGGGATACATGGCGTCTTGCATCCTTCTCATCCTTCTCATTCTTCTGGCCAGGCTTCACATGAGAACTCCAGTGTTATCTAAAGAACCTTTGGTGCCAGCACTCTGTCCCTAGAGACCTCTTTCCCTCTGATCCCATGTATAAGGGCAGAGTTTCTCTGCTGGGCAGAGGCCTGTGCCAAGAACAAGGGTCTTCCCTTCATCCTCCGCCCTATCGGCCAGACCATCACCACCGACACCTCAGACATTGTTTGGGGCGCTCACCTAGCAGGCAGGTGCAGCCAAGGTCTTTGGGATTCCCAGCACCTTCACTTGCACATCAGTCAGAAATTATGGCAGTAGAAAACGCTCTGACATCATTCAAATCCCATCTCAGGCCAGGGGTTCTCTTTATAAAAAACAGACAACACCACAGTAATGTGTGTTATATCACAAACGGGGGGGGACCAATCTTATCCCCTGTGCAGGTTAGCCATGAGTCTGTGGCTTACAGCCGCCACCATGGGTCTACACCTAATTGCCCAATACCTACTAGGGGTCAACAACACCCCTGGCAGACCACCTAAGCAGAAACTTACTGGGCCCCCACGAATGGCAGCTCCACAGGGAAATCTTTCTGCAAATCACTCTGGAGTGGGGGACTCCAGAAGTGGATCTCTTTGCCTTGCACCTCAACCACCAGCTGCAAAAGTTCTGTACCAGGGAGTATCACCTCCTAGAGTGGAAGGTGGATGCCTTGACCTTCCCCTGGAACTCCCTCTTTGTGTACTCCACCATGGATAGACTGGGCAAAAAAGTGTATACTTCCTCCACCCTGGCTTTCATAGCCATGAATTACCAAACACACACGGTGAAATACGCTCTGGACCTAGTGTCCCAGGCCTCTACCCTGCTAGCCTCTACACCTGACTGTCCTACTAAGTCTGACATTGCATCAAAACTTTCCCTAGCCACCTGAGTGGCTAGACACTCCAGGTGTAGTTATGATGCAGCAGAAGCCTCGCCCAGGGCTGCAGCTACTGCATCTGCCCTACGCAGATATTCTTGGCTACACTTACAACCTCTTCCAGAGGATTTCAAGTCACAAATTTTGGATGCTCCACTGGACCACAACCTACTTTTTGTCAAAAAGTCAGCTGAGCTATTCAGAAACTTGCAAGAGAAAAGCAAAGAGCTGCAAGACATCAACCATTTGCTGGTGTCCCCCTTCTTCAAGTACTACAGGAATTCTGCAAAAACTTCCTTTGTCAGGTGTATGCCTTCCACGTCTCATCCCTCCTTCTCCAGACCAAGTAACAACCGTCACCCCTCCAAACAGCCCTTTCCCGACAGGGGGGACCCCATCATCTGCGTGACTGCCTTGCCCACCTCCCCTCTTCTGCCCGACTACCCCACTGCCTCCCTTTTTAGAAAACCATCACCTCAGACCAATGGGTCCTTTCCATCATTCAAAGAGGATACTTTCTACCTTAGAGGGAAAAACTAAGGCCAAAAAAAATTTCCTTCCCACCAAGAAACCAGCTGCACCTATTTCCTCTAATTCTGCAGGAGCTTCTCTCCCTATGTTCTAAGTGTTTCACTGTTGCAGTCATCACATTTGGGTTATCTGCTTGCCATAGCCCTCAGTCGGCCTTAACAAAATCTTGGGTCCTGCGTCCGTTGTGGTCTCTTCTGTGACATCAGATAGGGGTATAAAACATGCAGCAGACGCGATTACATCAGTCTTTCTTGTCATACGGTGCCGGAAGCAGTTGGCAAGTGCCGATCGTCCAATTCCTGAAATTTTCAGTTTCGAGTTTCAGAACCAAAGTCTTCAACTAAAAGCTAAGTACCCCATTGGGGAAACTTTTTCTTGCTCTAAACCTGTCAGTAAAAGAAAATAATTGCATTAATTGTGGAAAGCAAATACCTCAAAGATTTTCATTCGTACTGTATTTCTTGCCTAGGCCCTGACCATGACGTACCTCGCTGTCGGTTTTGTGCCTTATTTAAACCACGAACTATCCGTCGTCATTATATGTTCGTTTCTAAATATTTTGGTGCTCGGTTCAATTATCCAGATATGTTTTCGATAAGCCATCCGACTACCGGCATTCCGAAAAAACGCAAGGATAAAGACAGAGACAGGCCGCCTAGGTCCAAAGCTGCCAATGACGCTTCTCCTAAGCCAGTTCGCCAGTACTCATTGCGGCGCTTTCACAGCCCCTGATACCCGCTACTTCAGATTCGCAGGCCTCTACCGAGACCCATTCGGAGTCCGGTATGCCTTGAGATGCTTCAACTGTGGAACCTGCAGATGTCTCTACCTTGGATGGGACCGGAGCCGCTGTGCAGGCACAGCTTCTGAGGATGTATTCAGGCCTACTGACTTGCATATTAAACCAACACCATCTTCTTCTTCAAGGCCTAAAACTCGAACCATGCCTAGAAAACTGACGCCCAGACTGCATGGTCAGGCCTCTATGCCTAAAAAACAAATAAGAATGACTGAAGACCCTATTACTTTAATCAGTGGAAGCCATCCTCCCCCCTCTGAGACCTAGGACTGAGTTTGCTTATGATACATCTGACCAGGATTCTGAAATTTGTTTCCTCTGACCAGGATTTACGCTCATCTACCTATGAGGATTCTGATGCTGAGGACTCTGTTCCCCCCTGCTCCCCCCCCCCCCCCCCAGAGGATTTCTCTTTTGGTGAAACCTTGTATACTCTTAGGAGCATTTTCTTTGGGGAAAGTCAGGAATTCCCTGATTCTAAAAAAAGGCTTGGGGATTTCTTACTCCTACCCCAGCACAGGCCTTTAGCTATCCCTCCTGTACTAGACATTGTTGATGATGCCTTTTCGGAGTCTAGCTTGGGCCCCGACTCTTTACCTCCTGCTCCCAGAAAACCTGATGGATATTACAGGGTTCCTGACTCTCTCAAGTTCCTTTTCAAAAATTCTACTGCGGATCCTGAGACCATTTCACTGGGACCCAATGGCATTAAAGCTACTACTGCCAAAAATCCTACCCCTCTGATAGAGACTCCAGGACGCTGGATAGATTGGGTAAGAAGGTATACACTTCTGCAACTTTGGCCATTAGGGCCTTAAACTGCCAGATGTTCATCATGTTACCCTGCTGCAGTCATCACACTAGGGTTATCTGTCGTCAGGCGGTCCCGCAGTCTGCTCGAATTCCTAAGTCTTGGTCCGACGTCGGTTGCCGTCGCTTCTTCCCTGATGTCAGTGAACCAGGGGTATATAAGAGGCATCCGACGCCATTTTCTTAAGTCTTTCTTGCCGCGCGGTAGCAGAAGCAGTTCTGAGGTGCCGGTCGGCAGACACCTGAGATTTTCGAATAGAGTTTCAGTCCGAAGTCTTCAAAGCTAAGTACCCCGTTGGGGAACCTTTTCTTGCTTCAGTCCGATGTCAGAAAAAGTTAACAATTGCATTTCTTGTGGGAAGCAAATACCTCATAAGGATTTTCATTCTTTTTGTATACCTTGCCTAGGCCCAGGCCACGACGTCACTGGTTGTCGGTTTTGTGCTAGGTTCAATAAGCGAACTATAAAGCGACGCTTTGATTTCGCACGACACTACTTCGGTAGAAAATTTAATTACACTATGCCGTCGGAGAAACTGACTATACCAGCGTGCATAAAAAAACGCAAAGATAAAGACAGGCAGCCTAGATCCAAGCCAGACTCTGAGGCATCGGCTGGGCCGGTCCTCCGGTTTTCAGTGAGGCGCCTACGCAGCCCCTGGCTACCGCAGAATCGGAACCCCAGACTGCTTCGGATTCTCTAACAGAGAGTTTCTAGGCCGACGCAGCAATTTTCTTTAGGCCCTACCGACGACATTGCTGAAGGAGAAACCGGTGCTGTAGAAACACCTTCGGTTTCAGAAGATGTCTTCAGACCGACTACTCTCACCATAAAATCTTATGCTAAACTTAAGTCTCCTCTAAAACCAAAAATGACTGCACTTCAGTCTCCAGTTCAAGGCCCCATGCCTAAGAAACAGATGCTTAAAATGACTGAAGATTTGATTTCTTTAATCAGGGGTTCCCAACCCCCCCCCCCCCGACAAAAGGCCTAGACAAGAGGAGGATTATGCCTCCTCTGATCAAGTGTCTGTTTCCTCAGGCTCCTCTGAGGAACAGGATGACTCCTTTCCCCCTTATGAAGATTCTGATGCTGAAGATTCCATTCCCTCAGCCTCTCCCCCAGAAGACTATTCCTTTGGGGAAACCTTACATACCATGAGGGAACATTTCCACTGGGAAGGTCAGGACTACTCCGACTCAAAGAAAAGGCTCCGAGAGTTTCTTTTACTCCCCTAGCACAGACCACTTGCTATCCCCCCAGTTTTAGACATATTGTGGATGATGTTTTAGAATCTAGTCTAAATCCATATTCTCTCCCTCCTGCTCCAGCCAAACCAGATAGATACTATAGAGTGCCTGACTCGCACAAATTCCTTTTCAAAAGCCCTGTTGCTGATCCAGAGACCATCTCCCAGGGTCCCATAGGGGCTAAGGCTTCTATGGCCAAAAATCCTGTACCCTCTGAAAGGGACTCCAGAGCACTAGATAGGTGGGGGAAGAAGGTTTACACCTCCGCTACTCTGGCTATGAGAGCACTAAATTGTCAATTTCACATGCTTAAATACCAGCAATTCTTAATGTCTCAAAACAAAAGATGAGCACGCACCCTCAACAGTCTGAATACAAGGAAATGCAGGATCTGTTGCATGCAGCTGAACAGGTGGGCAAACATACTTTACAATGTGGATTTGATTCCTTGGAAGCTTCCTGTAGAGCAGCTGTTACTGGGTATGTTATACGTAGGCATGCTTAGTTAAAGGAACAAATTCTGCTTGATCATGTTAAAGCAAAGTTACTAGATGCACCCTTACAGCAGGATGTCTTTGGGGTTAAAGCAGAAGAGGTTTTAAAGAAAATGGAGGATAAGGCAAAATCTATGCAGACGGTCAAAGATTTCTTACAGGTACAGCCCCCATGTTTCAGCAGAAATTGGCCATCAAAAAATTGGTCCTTTCCAGCTTCTGACAGACCACAGAGGGGTAAATACAGGCGCCCAAGGGGCAGAGGACAAGCGCAAATCCCTTACAAACCTCGCCAATGGGGCACTGCAACACAGAAGGGAGGAGAAGACAGGTCCCAAACTACTAGAAGGCAAACACAATGACTTAAACCTCAAACTGCCAAGCAAAACTCTTGGCAGTTCCCTTGTGAGGAAAATTAGCACTTTTTGCAGACAACTGGCGCATCGTCACAAAGGACAAATGGGTCCTAGACATTATCTCACAAGGATACAGATTCCATTTCCACACCTTGCCAAGGATAAAAGGAATGCCGAACCTGCCACAAAATCAATGGGCAGAGGCACAAAAACAAATTACAGCTCTCATGGACATGAGCCATTCAACTGGTACCTACACAGGAGCAAGGCCAAGGATTTTACTCAAGGCTCTTTCTAGTCCCCAGAAAGGACAATGCGCTTGGAGACCCATTCTGGACCTTTCAATTCTAAACACCACCTTGCAAGTACCCAAATTCAAAATGCTAACACTGCAGCAGCTTCTTCCCATGTTGGGCAAGAAAGCTTGGCTAGTAACATTGGACCTCAAGGAGGCATACCTGCATGTCCCTATCAGACAAAATTGCAGAAGATACGTCCGCTTCATTGCAGGTTCAACCCACTACCAATTGTCTGCACTGCCCTTTGGCTTATCTACTGCGGCCAGGGTCTTCACAAAATGCCTGGCACCAGTACCTGCATACTGCAGACAGAGGAATTCAAATATATCCATACCTGGACGACTGCCTCATCCAAGCAGAAAGCAAGGACACTCTTACATCATCTGGCTTTTGTAAAACACCTTCTAAGTTGCCTAGGGTACACAGTAAACGAAAAGAAATCAAAACTAGTGCCCTCACAAAATGACATTCCTGGGTGCCAGATTGAATACAACGGTCCAGATGGCTTACCTGACGCCAGACAAACAACTACAACTAACTCAATACTTCAAAACAATGGCAACAAAGACCCAACTCCCTGCAAGAAACATTCTGTAGGCCTTGAGCTTCATGGCATCTTGCATACTACTAATACCATTTGCAAAACTGCATATGAGGAAATTGCAATGGTACCTAAAAAGCGTATGGAATCAGCACAGCCACAGCTTGGAAACAATGATACCTCTCATTCCCTGCCTTCAACAAGTGTCTCTGTGTCACAGGCATGTCACCTTAAGAAGGTCAACCTTTCACCTTACCCCCAGCCAAGCAAACTATGACAACAGATGCATCGGACTATGCCTGGGGGGGGGCACACATGGCAGGACGGTGCATTCAAGGCATATGGACTGCAGATCAAAGAAATCTGCACATCAATCAAAAAGAAATGCTAGCTGTTCAGAATGCCCT
Source organism: Protopterus annectens (assembly GCF_019279795.1). NCBI lineage: Eukaryota > Metazoa > Chordata > Ceratodontiformes > Protopteridae > Protopterus > Protopterus annectens. The sequence continues at coordinate 385,258,400 of NC_056742.1, forward strand.
TACAGCCTTCATGGACCTCTTACATCCAGGACAGCTTACAATAAGGACAGACAACACTACAGTAATGTGGTACATAAACAAACCAGGGGGTACACACTCCTACCCTCTATGCAGGCAAGCAATGATCTTGTTGAACATCGCACTGGCTTACCAAGTACAATTACAAGCTCAATTCCTGCTAGGAAAAAAAAAACACATTGGCAGATGACCTAAGCAGAAACATCATGGATCCCCACGAGTGGAAACTGGATCCACAAGTATTTGCAATGATAACTCAAAACTGGGGACACCCGGACATAGTTTTGGGGGCTGGCAAATGGGTCTATTAGCTAACAAAATTTTGCACAAGGACATTTCACCATCTAGCTTGGAAAGTGGACGCACTCTCATTCAGTTGGAAAATGCTGTCAGTTTATGCCTTCCCTCCATTGCCCCTTCTCACAAAGGTGCTGCTGAAAGTCAAGATGGAGAGACCACGAATGATGCTCCTTGCCCCAGACTGGCCACGCCAGCACTGGTACCCACTATTAAGGAATATGGCCCAGGGCCCACCATGGATTTTACCACAAATTTCTCATCTGCTCACACAGCAAGACAGATTCTACACAGCCAGCTCAAAACCTAAAATTTGGCTGCATGGCAAATCTCCTAAGCAGCCAGCCAGCTCCTCTTTCACAAGCTGTTATGGATGTTGTTCTGGAGACCAGGAGGCCCAGCACCAGGAAAGCCTACTCAGAAAAATGGAAAAGGTTTTGCGCCTGGAACCAAGCTAAAGGCCAAAATACCCTTCTACCGGACATACCTCAGATTCTACAATATTTAACTGAGATGTTACACAAAGGACTTTATTTTTCATCTATTAAAATCCACGCCTCAGCTATTTCAGCTCACTACAACACAGATCCTCCCTTATTTTCACATCCACTTCAAAGGCAGTTTCTCAGAGGGGCCAAAAACATTAGGCCTCCCAGGAGAGCACCAGCACCAACTTGGGACCTCAATTTTGTTCTAGAAAACTTACGCTACCTCCTTTTGAGCCAGCTTTTTCAGCTGACTTAGTTTGTATCATGGAAGACCGCCCTGCTACTAGCAATTACTTCAGCCAGAAGAGTCTCAGAGCTTCAGGCTCTTATGGCGGTGGAGCCTTTCCTCATTTTTCATCAAGACAGAGTTTCTCTACGAACTAACCCCTCCTTCATGCCTAAGGTGGTATCCAGTGTAGCTCTAAATCAAACCATCCATTTACCCACCTTCTTTCCAAATCCGCAGAACAAAGGAGAAAGACTCCTGCATTCCTTGGACATTCACAGGCAGCTACGTTACTACTTGGATAAAGCTAAGGTTTTCAGAAAATCTGACCAGCTTTTTGTATCCTGTGCTACAGCATCACAAGGAAAGGCTATCTCAAAACAGGCCATTTCCAAATGGATAGGACATTGCATACGTTTTTGCTACACCCACCATGGAAAACCAGTTCCTGCTAACATTAGGCCCCACTCCACCAGGGCAGCCGCTACATCTACAGCCTTCCTCAGGGGGGTGCCTACCAAGTATATTCTGGAAGCTGTAACTTGGAGTTCAGTACACACCTTCACCAAACACCATCACTTACCACTTTACTCTAAGACTAGAGCTGGCTTTGCCACTACAGTTTTGCAGGGCTTTCTAGCCTCCTGTAACCCTGTTTGACTCCACCTCCCATCCTTAGCTTTGGGATTCTACCCAAGTGTGATGACTGCAGCAGGGTAACACGATGAACATAGTACAGTTTTGTAGCTACCATAAATGTAGATGTTGGAGTGTATACCCTGCTGCAGTCCAGGTTACTGTCCCTCCATCCCCTCTGAACTAGCTGAACTTCTCTGCCAATCCTATGCTACCTCTGTGGTATATTTACTTGTGCCTAGGGGTATTGTTTTATTTTCTTATAGCTTTATGTATATATATATATATATATATATATATATATATATATATATATTTATATATTTATATATATGTATATATATATTTATTTTGCCTACCTGTTGGGGGCACCTGACATCTGGGGCAAGAAAAACCTGAAGGAAAATGGCGTTGGATGCCTCTTGTATACCCCTGGCGCACTGACGTCAGGGAAGAAGCGACAGCAACCGACGCCGGACCAAGACTTTGGAATTCGGGCTGACTGCGGGACCGCCTGACGACAGATAACCCTAGTGTGATGACTGCAGCAGGGTGTACACTCTAACATCTACATTTATGGTAAGTACAAAACTGTACTTTTCATATGTTAAAGTATCAGCAGCATATTATTGGATTGCTTAAACAGAAAATGATGTTGATTCCTGACTGTGCTGAAAATAAGGATTTACAGGATTTAATGCATTCTGCTGACCAAGTTGGAAAACATACTTTGCAATGTGGTTTTGATTCACTAGAGGCATCTTGCAGGGCTGCTGTCACTGGTTACCCAGTTAGGGATCCTTTTTTCTTGCACTAACAAATGACAGAAAAAGTTAATAATTGTCTCACCTGTGGAAAGCAAATACCCCACTGACTTCCATTCTTACTGCGTCACTTGTTTAGGCCCAAACCACGACATCCCCCATTGTCGCTTCTGTGCTTTATTCAAAGCCAGAACTATTCATAGTCGGGCCCTTATTGTAACCAGATATTTTCGCTTACAGTCCTCTAATTCCGATATGGCTTCGGTAAGCCATCCGACAGCAGATTTTCCGTAAAGAGACCACACAGGTCCAAACCTATCAATGACTCTTCCGTTAAGCTAGTCAGTTCTCTGGTCCTCAGTGAGGCACATTCGCAGCCCCCTGATGCCTGCTTCTGTGGATTCGCAGGCCACTACAGAGACCCTTTCGGAGTCCGGTATGCCACAAAACTCTTCAACTAAGGGTCCTGCAGTCTGCTCTACCTTGGATGGGTCCAGAGCCTCTGAGCAGGCAGCAGCTTCCGAGGAAGTCCTTCGTACTACCGATTCTCGACCCAAACCGACGTCTTCTTTCACGGCTGCCGTTCTTTCGAAAACTACAGAGTTTCTTAGGTCCAGGGTACGAACCACACCCAAGAAACTGACCCAGTCTCAGGCACCTGCTTCCTTGCCTCAGTCTCAAATGCTTAAAATGGCCGACAATCTTATGCTAATCAGGGCAAGCCAAGCTACCCTCTCCAAAAGGAACAGAGATATGTCCCCTATAGTTTTGTCTGAAGAACAGTCAGATGACTGAATGCATCTGAATATGAAGACATGTAACCCCTCTCTACTTATGAGGATTCTGATGCAGAGGATTTAAACCCTTCAGCTTCTCCCCCAGAGGATTTTTCCTTTGGGGAAACCCTGCTTACCTTAAGGGAGCATTTCCAGTGGGAGAGTCAAGACTACCCTCAGTGTAAATAAAAAGAGAGACTGGGAATTCCTAGATCTTCCACAGCACAGACCCTTGGCCATCCCCCCAGTCCTAGATGTCATGGAGGATGTTTTCCTGAAATCCAGCTCAACTCCTGACAACCCTCCCTCCTGCACCCAGAAAACCAGACAGGTACTATAGAGTCCCTGACTCGCACAAATCTCTTTTTAAAAATCCTACTGCTGACCCTGAGGTAATTTCCCAAGGGTCTAAAGGGATTAAAGCAACCTCTGCTAAGAATCTCACTCCCTCAGATAGGGATTCCCAAGCAGTAGACAGATGGGGTAAAAACGTATACACCTCAGCTACTCTTGCTATCAGGGCACTAAATTGTCAGTTCCATATGCTACAATTTCAGCAACATACCATGGAACTCCTCAAACAAAAAATGTCTTTTCCTTCTTGGGCAGAATTGAAAGAGTCTTCTGCAAGTCAAGTAACTAAACACACCTTGCGCTGTGGTTTTGACCCTCTAGAAGATTCTTACAGGGCAGCAGTCACTGGATCTGTCATTAGAAGGCATGCATGGCTTAAGGAACAGCCCCTGCCAGACCATGTCAGATCTTAATTGTTGGATGCCCCTTTGCACAAAGACAACTTATTTGGCACCAAGGCAGAAGAGGTCTTAAAACAAATGGAAGAAAAAGCAAAATCTATATAAACAGTTAAAGATTTCTTGCAGGTCCAGCCACCCAGGTTCAGCGGGCATTGTCCCACCAAACTCTGGTCCTTTCCTCCTCCCACTAAGCCAGTCCAGCCTGGGCCCCGGGGAACCAGACCCCCCCAGACAGCAGCCACAGGGAATGCAGATATCTAAGCAGTGGACTACCTCCACTTCAAAACCAGGGAGTTCTAAGCCACCCCCTTATGGTAAGAATTCACAATGACTCACCTCCTCCACCCCCTCCCTCTGCCCACCTTCACTTACCCCTAGGAGGAAAACTCTCTCCTTTCACGCAAGCACCTGGGCCACCATTACCAGCGACCACTGGGTTCTGAACATAGTGTCTCAGGGATACAAATTTTCCTTCCACACCCTTCCCAACCCCAAAAGGGTTTCCAGATCTACCTCCAAACCAGTGGCAGAGGCTCAAAAGCAAATCCTTTCCCTGCTTTCTATGAGGGCAATAGAGCATGTTCCTGCAGAACAGATAGGCCAAGGTTTCTACTCCAGACTTTTTCTTGTGCCCAGAAAAGAGGGCACCTGACAACCCATCCTCAATCTATCCATTCTAAACGCCTTCCTGGCGATCCCAAAATTAACGCTCACCCACCAGCAGCTGCAACCCATGCTCTCCAAGGATACTTGGCTAGCCACCCTAGATGTAAAGGAGGCCTACCTCCACATCCCTGTCAGGGAGTCATGCAGGAAATATCTCAGTTTCAGGGCAGGATTTCAACACTTTCAGTTCTCTGCGCTTCCCTTTGGCTTATCTACTGCTCCCAGAGTTTTCACAAAATGTCTGGCTCCGGCCATTGCCTTTTGCAGTCAAAGGAATATCTAGATTTACCCATACTTGGACAACTGCCTTATTCAGGCAGTCAGCCAGGAAAAGCTGCTCAAGCATCTGGCCTTTGTAAGGGCCCTACTAACCTCCCTAGGGTACACAGTTAACGAAAAGAAATCCAAACAGGTGCGCACCCAAAGGATTATCTTCCTGGGAGCAAGCATGGACACAGCATCCCAGATGGCATTCCCTACACCAGAAAAACTAATTTTCCTTACAGCCTACTTCTCTCAACTAGCCACCAAGCCCCAGTTATCTGCAAGGAAGATCCTGCAAGCTTAAGGGTTTTATGGTATCTTGCATACTACTCATTCCATATGCCAGACTGCATATGAGGACACTTCAGTGGTACCTAAAAAGCCTTTGGTGTCAACACTCTCAAGACCTGGGAACTCTTATACCTGTAATTCCTTGCCTCAGAAAAGATTTTCTTTGGTGGGCAACAGCATGCTCCCACAACAAGGAACTCCCTTTCAAACCACTCCCCGCTGCCCAGACCCTCACCACAGACTCAGACTATGCTTGGGGTGCACACCTGGATGTCAGGTGCATACAGGGCAGTGGAGCCTGCATCAAATCCCTCTGCACATCAACCAAAAAGAGATGGCTGTCCAGCACGCCCCTTCCCTCCCCAGGGGCTCTCCTGATCAAAACAGACAAACACCACTGTGATGTATATCAACAAGCAGGGAGGAACTCACTCCTACCCTCTATGCAGGCTGGCCATAACCCTTTGGGCACACATCCTCTGCCATGCAACTGCACCTGTTAGCACAATTCCTACCCGGCTCCATCAACTCTCTGGCAGACCAATTAAGCAGAAATCTTCTGGACCCACACGAGTGGCAGCTCAACAGAAGAACCTTCACTCTAATAACTCAGAAATGGGGCACCCTGAAAGTCGACCTCTTTGCCTCCCACACCAACCATCAGCTCAGCGAATTCTACACCAGGGAGCATCACTGCATGGCTTGGAAAGTGGATGCACTGTCCTTCCCCTGGGTCAATCTATCGGTCTCTGCCTTTCCTCCACTATCTGTCATCCCCAGGGTACTGCTCAAAATAAAGGAGGAAAAACCAAGGACAATTCTTATAGCACCAGACTGGCCTCTACAGCACCGCTACCCTTTGCTGCGCAGCCTGCCCCCCACTGCCGCCTTGGCATACTCCTCAGATTGCAAACCTCATGACCCAGAGGGAAGGGGAATTCATGCATCCCCAATTGCAGACACTCAGTTTGGCAGCTTGGATTATTCCCTAACCCTAGATCAATCTGCCAACCTCAGTAAACAAGTTCTAGATATCCATGAGGCCAGACGTCCTAGCACTAGAAAATCTTATACTGACAAATGGAAAAGGTTCTGCACCTTGATCCAGGCTAAGGAAGTTAATGCAGCACAGGCCCTCCCTCTCATCCTAGATTACTTAGCTGACGTACTACACAGTGGCCTCTTTCTTCTCTCTAAAAATTCATGCCTCTGCTTTTTCTGTTCATTTCCCCACTGAGCAGCCTCTTTTCTCATACCCTTTGCTCAAACAATTCCTAAGAGGGGCTAGCAACTTGAGGCCACCCAGAAGGGCACCAACCCCAGCTTGGGACCTTAACTTTGTATTGGAAAAGCTCACCCTGCCCACTTTCGAACCAGCTTCTTCTGCAGAGCTAAAATTTCTGTCCTGGAAGACAGCATTCCTTCTGGCCATCACTTCAGCCAGGAGAATCTCCGAGCTGCAAGCGCTCATGGCCGTGGAACCCATGTTCTTCGTGTTTCACTGTTGCAGTCATCACATTTGGGTTATCTGCTTGCAGTAGCCCTCAGTTGGCCTGATTTATCAAAGTCTTTGGTCCTGCATTGGTTGCAGTCTCATCTTTTGTGGCGTCAGGTAGTCAGGGGTATAAAGCATGCAGCAGACACCATTACAAGAGTCTTTCTTGCCGTGCGGTGCCAGAAGCAGAAGCAGTTCGCAAATGCCAGTTGGCCAACTCCTGAAATTTTTGTTTTAAAGTTTCAGAACGAAAGTCTTCCAGTAAAGCTAAGTACCCCGTTGGAGAAACTTTTTCTTGCTCTAAACCAATGTTAGTAAAAGTCAGTAATTGTATTTCTTGTGGAAAGCCAATGCCTCATAAAGGTTTTCATTTGTACTGTATTCCTTGCCTAGGCCCTGACCACGACGTACCTCGTTGTCGCTTTTGTGCCTTATTTAAACCATGAACTATTCGTCGTCGGTACATTTTCACTTCTAAATATTTTGGTACTCTGTTCAATTATCCAGATATGTCTTCGGTAACCCACCCGACTACTGACATTCTGAAAAAAACGCAAAGATAAAGACAGAGACAGGCTGCCTAGGTCCAAAGCTGCTGACGACGCTTCTCCTAAGCTAGTTGCCAGTTCACTGATACTCAGTGAGGCACTTTTGCAGCTCCTGATACCCGCTACTTCAGATTCGCAGGCCCCTACTGAAACCCATTCGGAGTCCGGTATGCTATGAGATGCTTCAACTGTGGAACCTGGGGATGTCGCTAGCTTGGGTGGGTCCAGAGCCGCTGTGCAGGCACCGGCTTCTGAGGGTGTACTCAGGCCTACTGACTTGCATATTAAACCAATGCCATCTTCTTCTTCTAGGTCTAAAACTCGAACCATGCCTAGGAAACTGATGCCCAGACTGCATGGTCAGGCCTCTGTGCCTAAAAAACAAATAAGAATGGCTGAAGACCTTATTACTTTAATCGGGGGAAGCCAACCTTCCCCCTCTAAGAGACCTAGGACTGAATTTGCTTATGATACTTTTGACCAGGATTTTGAAATGTCTGTCTCCTCTTGATGACCAGGATTTACCCTCATCTACCTATGAGGATTCTGGTGCTGAGAACTGTATTCCCTCTGCTTCGCCCCCAGAGGATTTTTCTTTTGGTGAAACCTTGCATATTCTTAGGGAACATTTTCACTGGGAAAGCCAGGATTACTCCGATTCTAAAAAGAGGCTTACAAATTTCTTACTCCAGCCTTAAGCTACCAAGTGCATCTACAGGCTCAATTCTTGCCAGGAATACTAAATACACTGGCAGACAATCTAAGCAGAAATCTCAAGGACCCACACAAGTGGAAACTGGAACCAAAGATTTTCAACATGTTGATCAACAAATGGGGGATCCCGGATATAGATCTGTTTGCCTCCCCCCAGAACTACCAATTGGACAAATTCTGCACAAGGACTCCCACACACAAGCTTGGAAAGTGGATGCTTTGTCCTTCAGCTGGAAAAATCTATTAGTTTATGCCTTTTCTCCTCTGTCTCTCCTCTCCAAAGTGCTACTAAAGATCAAACCGGACAAACCAAGGATGATACTGATTGCACCAGACTGGCCACGCCAACACTAGTACCCCATCTTGTGCAGTGTCAGCTGGCCCCATGGCACCTACCTCAGACCCCTACCCTACTGTCTCCGTAGGAGAGCCAAATTCTATACCCCCAGCTTCAAACCCTGAACCTGGCAGCCTAATCTCTCCATTACCACCCCTCAGAAAACAAGTGTTGGATGTCATTTTGGAAGCAAGGAGGCCTAGTACTAGAAAATCTTATGTTGAAAAATGGAAAAGATTCTGTGCCTGGAACCAAACTCAAGGGATGGCCACAACAGCACCCAATTTACCTCAGATTCTTCAATACTTAACTGAGAAGATGATTCACAAGGGCCTTTCCTTTTCCTCCATCAAAATTCACGCCTCAGCCATTTCAGCTCATTACAACACAGAACCACCTCTCTTTTCTCACCCACTGCTCAAGCAGTTCCTCAGAGGGGCCAAAAACTTAAGACCACCCAGGAGAGCCCCAACTCCAGCCTGGGACCTTAATTTTGTATTGGAAAAAAAACTCTCTTCCCCCTTTTGAGCCAGCTGCTACTGCAGAGTTAAAATTCCTTTCTTGGAAAACAGCTTTCCTTTTAGCAATCACTTCAGCAAGAAGGGTATCTGAATTACAGGCCCTTATGGCAGTGGAGCCTTTCATCATCTTTCATGCGGACAGGGTGTCCCTCAGGACCAATCCCTCTTTCATGCCCAAGGTGCTATCCAGTGTGGCTCTTAATCAGTCCATTCATTTGCCAACCTTCTTTTCTAGTCCACAGAACAAAGGGGAACGGATACTGCACTCCTTAGATGTGCACAGTCAACTTAGATTTTACTTGGACAGGACTAAACCTCAAAGGAAATCTGAACAACTGCTAGTGGCATTTGCTGCAGGGGCAGAGGGGAAGGCTATTTCAAAGCAAACCATTTCTAAATGATAAGCCATTGCATTCATTTCTGCTGTAAGCACCATGGAAAACCTATCCCACAGGGGATTAGACCCCACCAGGGCTGCATCTACCTCTACAGCCTTTCTCAGAGGTGCCCCTACCAGAGACATCCTAGAAGCTGCTACCTGGAGTTCTGTACATACTTTCACCAAGCATTACCATTTGCCAATTTTCTCTAAATCCAGAGCCGACTTTGCCACTGCAATCTTGCAGGGCCTTATAGCTGGGCCTAATGCTATCTCAATTCCTCCTCCCATCCTTAGCTTTGGGAATCTACGCAAATATTGACTGCAACAGTGAAACACGAAGAACATAAGTACAGTTATGTACACTTACCATAAATGTAGATGTTAGTGTATTCACTGTTATAGTCCTGGTTACCCTCCCTCCAGCCCCCTGACTTCCTTTGGCTATACTTCTATTCTCCTTTACTATACTTAAAAGCTTTTTAGAATATTTGCTTTTTTGTTGGAGGTATAACCTTGTATATATATTTAATTGCTTTCCATTAAGGGGGGCAACTGACATCTGGGGCAAGAAAAATTGATGTAATGGCGTCGGCTGCATGCTTTATACCCCTGACTACCTGATGTCACGGAAGATGACACAGCAGCCAACGCAGGACCCAAGACTTAGATAATCAGGCTGACTTAGGGCTACTGTGAGCAGATAACCCAAATGTGATGACTGCAACAGTGAATACACTCTAACCTCTACATTTAAGGTAAGTGTACACAACTGTACTTTCGTCATCTTCCATGCTGACAGGGTATCCCTCAGAACTAAACCCATCCTTCATGCTCAAGGTGGTGTCCATTGTGGCTGTCAACCAATGCGTTCATTTGCCCACCTTTTTCCTAATCCCCAGAACAAGGGGGAAAGGATTCTGCACTCTCTAGATGTGCACAGACAGCTCAGGTTCTATCTAGACCGGACTAAATCCTTCAGAAAGTCTGATCAGTTGCTGGTTAGCTTTGCTACAGGGGCAGAAGGCAAAGCCATCTCCAAACAAACCATTTCCAAATGGATAGCACACTGCATCCATTTCTGCTACAAACATGGAAAGCCTCCCCCTTCCCACAAGGGGTTCAGGACTCACTCCACCAGAGCAGCCTCCACCTCTGCAGCTTTCCTCAGAAGAGTCCCCACCAGGGACATCCTGGAGGCTGCCACCTGGACTTCTGTTCACACTTTTACGAAACATTACCACCTGCCTCTCTCCTCCATATCCAGAGCAGGGTTTGCCTCTGCAGTCATGCAGGGCATCCTAGCTAGCCCCTAGTTTCTTTGACTGCCTCCACCCTTTTCCTCAGCTTTAGGAATCAATCCAAATGTGAGGACTGCAACAGTGAAACACGAAGAACATAGTACATTTGTGTACACTTAAATGTAGATGTTCGTGTATTCACTGTTGCAGTCCTGGTTTCCCTCCCTCCGTCCCCCTTTCTTCTCTTTCCTTACAAGGGACATATTGGTATTTGCTTTCTACTGGTGGGGTTCTTCCACCAGAGCCTGTCTCCTACTTGGGTTCTCCTGACAGGTTAGGGCAAGAAAAACTGATGGCGTCTGCTGCCTTACTTTATACTACTGATGACCTGATGTCAGTCTTGAAGTGACAGCAACCGATACAGAAATTCTAAGCCTCTGGTATTCGGGATGGTTGAGGACTACTCTGGCAGGGATAACCCAAATGTGATGACTGCAACAGTGAGTACGCTCGAACAGCTACATTTATGGTAAGTGTACACAACTGTACTTTCTATCCTTCAGGATGCTCTCTCTGCAAACCCTCCTGCCCCTGATACCACCCCAAGCCTTTATGGTTACTGTGGACTTAAAGGAAGCTTATCTCCACATTCTATCATGCCCTCCCACAGAAAATACTTGAGATTTACTGGCATTTCCTCACATTTTCAATTTACTGCCTTGCCCTTTGGCTTATCTACTGCTTCGAGTGTTCACAAAATGCCCTGGCTCCTGCCATTGCATTTTGCCGAACCAAGGGTATCCAAATGTACCCTTATCCGGACAATCTTCTCCTAGTGGAATCCGAAAACAAGCTCCTAAGCCATGTAAAATTCACCATGACCATCCTTCACAACTTGGGGTTCACCCTAAACTTTCTAAAATCCTCCCTGCATCCCCAGCAGGACAACATTTTCTTGGGATGCAGGATCAGATTTGATGAGAATTCCTCCCACAGAACAAAGTGCAGTCTCTCAAGTCACTTCCAGGAAATTCTGGGGGGTATCCCACCTTTAGCAAGGCAGTTCTTACAAATATTGGGACTCATGGCAGCCATGATCCCCATGGTCCTTTCAGCCAGGATGCAAATGAGAAAATGTCAGTGGTACTTAATGTATGGTCTCGGCGCCAATACTCCCTAGAGAAAATAAACCCCCTTCTGCCCTGCCTAAAACCAGAACCGAGGTGGTGGATTTAGCAAATCCTCCTCAACCAAGGCATTCCCTTGCAACTTCCCTCACCTACACAATCCATGCACACAGATGCGTCAGACTTGGGGTGGGGGCAACTTTAAAAGATTTCAGGGTTCAACAACCTTGGAATGCTGCCCTTCAACAACAACACATCAGTATTAGGGAGAGTCTTGCTGGCCCTTCAGGCCTTTCTCCCCATCCTTCAACCAGTCCTCCTTCACATTCTTGCAGACAATACCACAGTCATGTGGTACCTGAACAAACAAGGAAGGACAAAAGCCTATTTCTTGTGCCGGATAACCCAGCAGATTTGGGAGCTAGCCACCCAACAAAATATTTTCCTGCAGGCCTCTTGCATCCCATCTCAGGAAAACAAACGAGCGGACTTGCTCAGCAGAACATCCTCTCACCTTCACGAGTGGATGCTAAACAGGGAAACCTTTCTAGACATAGCCACCGGTGGGGCACACCTCAAGTGGATCTGTTTGCCTCCACCCAGAACAGACAACTAAGCAAATTCTGCAGCAAGGATCACACTGCATTAGCCTGGAGAGTGAATGCCTTCAGCTTTCCTTGGAAGGGGATGTTGCTTTATGCATTCACCCCCTTCCCACTAATACAAAAGACCCTTCTGAAAATCAAGAAGGACCAAACAGAAATCTTGCTGGTGACTCCCTACTGGCCAAGGCAACACTGGTTCTCCCTTCACTCTTTAGCCAAAGGCAATCACCACAAATTACCCCACAGTGTGGACCTACTATCTCGGCAAAAGGATTTCTTATTCACTCTCGGGTGCAAATGCTCAACCTAACACCTTGGATGATCAATTTCTAATCCCTTATAGACAGCTCTACTCTGAGGACATGCTCTCAATCCCGAGGGAGGCCAGGAAACCAACTACTAAAAAGACATACCTATCTAAATGGGAAAGATTCTCTAAATGATGTCTTAAGGACAGGGACCCAATGCAGGCTGACCCCTCCCTAGTCGTTAGCTGTGTTTGTGATCTCATTAAGGCTGGACTAGCCTACTCCTCTGTGAAAGTCTACCTTTCAACCATTTCAGCCTGCTTACCCGTACAGCCACCCCTGCTTTCCAGGCTGGATGTTAAGCTTTTCCTGAGAGGGGTCCTACATATTTAGACCACCAAGAAAACCCATCCCTCCTCCCTGGGACCTCAACTTTGTATTAGAAAAAAATCACCTTACCTCCTTTTGAGCTGGCTAGCTCTGCCACCTTACAAATGTGCACATGGAAAAACATTTTTTGTGGCCATTGCTTCTGCTAGAAGAGTGTCAGAACTACAGGCCCTCATGGCCTGTCCCCCTTACACGACCTTCCATAATGACAGCTACCTTACACACAAATCCTTCCTTTTGCCCAGAGTGGTAAATGAGTTATCCTTAAACCAGTCCATCCACTTACCTACCTTCTTCCCAACTCCAACCAACAATGCAGAGAGGATCCTTCATTCCCTGGACGTGCACAGACAGTTAAGATTCTTCTTAGATAAGATTAAGTCCTTCAGAAAGTCTGACCAACTCTTTATCTCCTTTCACTCCAGGGCTCTGGGCAAGGCAGTATCCAAACAAACCATTTCCTGTTGGATCACAGCCTCCATCCTGGAAGCAGTCACCTGGTCTACGGTTCACACCTTCACCAAACGCTACAAATTAGACCAAGTCGCCAGGGCAGCATTTGCAAGAGCAATCCTGCAAGGATTCCTAGAGTCCTCTATATTTACCTCCTCCCTTCTCTCTTCCTACGCTGTGATACTCTCCCACACCATTGAATACTGCAACATTGAAATAGAAAGATATAGAATAGTTGTTTAAAGTCTAACCATAACAGTAGATGTCCTTCTCTTCCATGTTGCAGTATTTCTTCCTACCCTCTCTTACTGCAAGGTCTGGCCTCTGGCCACTGCTTCCACTCCAGAAGGCCTATATGTTCAGGGATTCACTTTATAACCTCGAAATGCTGAAATATCGAATTTCAGTATCTTGAGACTATAAAACCGAATCCACAAAACACCGACGAACAAAAACCGCGAAACCACATAACCGAAAACACCGCACACACTACACTAAACATACAGCACAATACCCACATCACAACATAAATAAAAAAACAACACACATACACAACTCACACACACAAGCTGCACCCCAACACCACCCCTACTTATATATACTAACTCCGAGATCGCACAAGCAACACAAAAGCTCACTCACACACGCACATTCTCCAATCCCTCACACACACTCTAACTCCCACTCAAAACCCTTACGAAACACTGACTCACCTGACATAACACCTACATCCAAACACGGCACCGCGCATCAACAAAACACAAACCTGTACATTACATAGTGCAACTTCATAACCGCGAATTCGACATATTTTCGACATACGTCAAATTCGTGATTATGAACGTTCGCTATTTTTAACATTCGACTTTATAGCTTCGAGATACTGAAATTCGACATTTCAGTATTTCGATGTTATAAAGTTGAACCCCTGTTCAGCCTTACAAGGGCATTTGTTCCTTTTGTGGGCATCTTGTTCTGACAGGCCATTCCTCTGGGCTTCAAGTTCTGAGGTCTGTGCATGCAGACGTCACATTTAAGGTCCCTGGTTTATGGCCTTATGTGCGACTCCCCACACACCTACAGCAGCCAGGCAAAAGCTTTTGTCTAGGAGCCGACGTCAGATAGCCTAAGGCAGAAAATCCCACACCAATGAATACTGCAACATGGAAGAGGAGGACATCTATGGTTCTGGTAAGATTTTACACAATTATTCTGTCTCGGCCATCCTCTGCTCAAAAGGCCCCATTTCCAGACAAGCCAGGAAGTCTCTGACTTCCTGGCTTCTCAGAAATCCCTCTTTCTCAGTGCATTTCTCATTTCCTGTAAAAATGGACAAGCATTACTACAAATGGGTCCTGTCTGTTCAAGGAGGTTACTACATGACTTGGAAAACCACTCCTTCCTTCATGGGAATTCCACAACCCCCAAAGGACCAGGTCCACCTTTTTCCTCAAGTCATTCAAAACTTACAAGGAACCATACAGGTGGTTTGAAAGAGGGTTATGTTCCAGGGTGTTCCTACTTCCCAGGAAGGATGGTCCTTGGAGACCAATTTTAGATTTGTTCCAACTCTGTCTATTCCTGCAAGTCCCTACCTTCAGGATGTTCACCCTGCAGACTTTTCCCACTCTTGCTACCTCAGGCTTACTTGGTTTCCTTGGACATAAAGGATGCATGCTTTCACATCCCCATCTATTCTCTATTCAGGAAGTTCTTGCATTTTTTGTTGCTTCCTCTCATTTTCATTTCTGTGCTTTGCCCTTTGGACTCTGTACTGCTCCAAGGGTACTCTGTATTTGACTCCTCTCATTTCCTTTTGCTGGCTCCAGGGAATTCTCATCTACCCTTACCTGGATGACCTGCTCATTCAAGCAGAACATCCATACACTTTGCAACAGAACCTTCAGACCACCATCTTTTTGCTCCTCAGTCTGGGATTCACCCTCAACTACAGCAAGTCTTCCTTTCACCTTCTCAGGACCAGATTTTCCTAGGTTGCAGGATAAGTACAGACCTTATGATGGCCTCCCTGCATTTACAAAAGGTGCAATTACTGCAGACTTGCTTCCAACAGTTGTTTCCTCTTTCCTCTGTAACTGCCAGGGAATTCCTCAGGATACTAGGGTTCATGGCTTCGATTATACCAATGCTGCCCCTAACCAGACTCCACATGCATAAGTTCCAGTGGTACTTGAAAACACTCTGGCCCCAGCATGCTCATCTTCTAAAGTTTGTCCTTCCACTTTGCCCTTGCCTAAAGAAGGAATTGCTTTGGTGGATTTAACGGTTCTCAGAATCCAGGACTTCTCCTGCAGCCACTTTCTCCAATACAAGAAATGTTCACAGATGCTTCAGATCTGGGACTGGGAGCAACTCTGAAGGACCTAAAGGTCTAAGGCCTATGGTCTCCTTCCATAAAGAAGCAACACACATCATCTGAGATGAAGGCTCTGATCCTGGCCCTTCAATCCTTCAGGTCACCTCTGCTACCAGGTCTGTTGAAGCTGTTCACAGACAACACCACTCTTCTCTGGTATGTGAACAAGCAGGGGGGAACAAAGTCTTATCTACTCTGCTCTTCAAGCAAAGGTAACTTTGACGGTGTTTATATTCCCTCAGCTCACAGTGTTTGGGCAGACACACCGAGCAGATCCATGACACAAGCCCATGAATGGATGATCCACAGGGATGTGTTTCTGGACATTCTTCACCAGTGGGGTACACACCAAGTAGATCTCTCTACCTCCCCTATGAAGAGACAACTTCCAAATTTCTGTGCCAGAGTCCCACTCCATCTGGTTTTGAAGGTGGACACCCTTTAATTCTCATTCTCTCCCTCCCCCTTCCCTCAAATTCTGAAAGTCCTGCTGAAGATACAGAAGGACAAACCAAAAATCTTGTTGCGACCCCCTTTTGGTCAAGACAGCATTGGTTCCCTCTTTTGCAGTTAGCCAAGGGCAGTCTCCACAAGTTACCTTACATGGTGGATCTACTCGCACAAGACAAGGGATCTGTCATTTATCCACATTTAGCAGCTCTGAACCTGACCTTGTGGGTAATAAACTTCTAATTTACTTTCTGACACCTCTTCTCTGGGGACATGCTTCTAGTCCTGCAGGAGGCCAGGATATCTAATACAAGGAGATTCTACTTGTCCAAATGGATGGGGTTCTCCATCTGGTGTCTAAATAAGAGACTATCCATTTTCAGTGGAGATCCCCCTAGTCCTTACTTGTGTGAGTCCTTACTTGTGTGAGCCGCTGAAGGCTGGACTGGCTTATTCTTCAGTTAAAGCCATTCCTACATATCTGCCTTTGTCTCCCCCCCTTAGCTTCTAGATTAGAGGTTAAACATTTCTTAAAAGACAGACCTCCCAGGAAACCTGTTCCTCCTTCCTGGGATCTAAGTTTTGTTTTGGAAAAACTGACCCAGCCTCCCTTTGAGCCTGCTGCCTCTTCTTCTCTACAATTGTGTATTTGGTGTTTTACTGGTAGCCATTACTTCTGATAGGCGAGTTTCTGAACTCCAAGCTTTAATGGCTTCACAACCTTTTCTGATTTTTCTCAAGGATAGGGTGTCTCTTCGTATCAACACTTCCTTCATGCCTAAAGTGGTTAATGGCTTGTCCCTCGATCAGTTTATTCACTTACCCACCTTTTCCCCTTCTCAAAACTCCAGTGAAAGGATGCTGCACACTTTGGATGTACACTGACAACTCAGATTATGTTTAGATAAGACCAAATCCATTAGAAAGTCTGAACAATTGTTTCCTTTCACCGCAGGGCGCTAGGAAAGCCTGTCTGAAAACAGACCATTTCTACTTGATCTCTAAGGCAATTTCCTTTTGATACGTCTCAGTGAAAACTTTTTCTTCCTCTGTTATGGCCCACTCCACTTGAACAGTGGCTTCCTCTGGAGGCTTCTTTAAGGGCCTGGACACTGCTGCTGTCCTGGAAGCAGCTACTTGGTCCTCTGGTTTATACATTTACAAAACACTACAAGTTGGATTCTATCTCCAGATCCAGAGAAGGATTTTCTAGAGGAATTTTGCATGGCTTTGTAATGAATTCTTGTGCTGCTACCCCCCCCCCTTTCTCGCTCATGAGCTTTGGTATTCTCCCTCATGTTATGAATACTGTAACGTGAGAGTAGAAGGACATAGAATAGTTGTGTAAAATCTTACCGTAACCATAGCTGTCCTTCTCTTCCATGATGCAGATGTTCTTCGTGATTCACTGTTGCAGTCATCACACTTGGGTTATCTGCCTGCAGGTTGCCCTTAGTCGTCCCGAATACCAGAGTCTTAGTATTTCTGCATCAGATGCTGTCGCTTTTTCCATAACATCAGGTCATCAGGGGTACAAAAACAGGCAGCCAATGCCATTACATCAGTCTTTCTTGCCGAGAAGGAGCTCGAAGCAGAAGCTGTTCACAAATGCCGGTCGGTTGCTACCTGAAATTATCGTTTTTGAGTTGGTAATCCTGAAGTCTTCTAAAGCCAAGTACCCTGTTGGGGATCCTTTTTTTCTTGCTCTAACCGATGTCAGAAAAAGTTAACAATAGACTTGCCTGTGGAAAGCAAATACCTCACAGAGATCTTCATTCTTACTGCATCACCTGTTTAGGCCCAGACTACGACGTCCCTCGCTGTCAGTTTTGTGGCTTAACACCCGAACCATTCGTCTGGATATTTTTGTTGCTAAATTCTTTTGCGCTCTATCTCCGTATTCCAAAATAGTTTCAGTAAGCTATCCAACTACAGATCTTTCGAAAAAACGCAAGGATACAGACAGTCTGCATAGGTCCAAAACTGCAGACGATGCTTCCTTTAAGCTAGTTGCCAGTCCGCCGGTACTCAGTGAGGCTTCTTTGCAGCCCCTGATGCCCCCTTCTATGGATTCGCAGGCCTCTGCTGAGACCCATTTGGAGTCAAGTATGCCGCGAGATGCTTCGACTATGGAACCAGCAGATGTTTCTACCTTGGATGGGTCCGGAGCTGTGCAGGCACCAGCTTCTGAGGGTGTTTTTCGACCTACAGATGTTCGAATCAGGCTACTACTTTTTTAGCCAAAACTGAGTTTCTTAGGCCCAGAGTACGCACTACACCTAGAAAACCGATGAGCAAAGCGCATGCTCAGGCCCCCATGCCACAAAAACAAATGATTAGAATGGCTGAAGACCTTGTAACGCTTATTAGGGGAAGCCAGCCTTACCCTGCTAAGAGAGACAGAATTCAGTTGCCTTCAGATTCTACAGACTAGTAGTCCAATGACTCTAACCTTTCTGATTATCAGGACATACCCTTATCAGCCTATGAGGTTTTAGATGCAGAGGAATCCATTCCCTCTGCCTCCCCTCCAGAGGATATCTCTTTTGGTGAAATCTTGCATACTTTGAGACCCGTACTTGGACGACTGCCTGATTCAGGCGGACACCCAGGAATTGCTGCTTTAGCACTTGGCAGTTGTAAAAATCCTTCTCACTTCATTGGGGTACACCATCAACGAAAAGAAACCACAACTGGTGCCCAGTCAAAAGATTGTATTCCTGGGAGCAAGCTTGGACACAACTTCCCAGATGGCATTTCTCACTTTAGAAAAACAGGTCTGACAGACTATTTGAATCAAATGGCCACCAGAACCCAGCTAACTGCAAGAAAAATACTGCAAGCCCTAGGGTTCATGGCCTAATGTATTCTGCTAATTCCATATGCAAGACTGCATATGAGGAAACTTCAGTGGTACTTTGTTTCCAGGTCCTGAGAATGCTGGCACCAGTCATTCCTGTCATCCCTTGTCTGACGGCAGAGTTCCTTTGGCGGGCAGAAGCATGCAACCACAACAAGGGACTGCATTTTACTCTACCCCACGCCACCCAAACCCTGACCACAGACGCATCAGACTATGCATGGGGGGCCCACATAGCTGGCAAATGCATTCAGGGCCACTGGAGCACAAGCCAAATTCTCCTGCACATCAACCAAAAGGAAATGCTAGCTGTACGACTGCTTTCAGATGCCTAATCCTTCCAGGACAGCTGCTGATAAAAACAGACAACACTACAGTTATGTAGTACATAAACAAGCAGGGGGGGAACCCATTCTTACCCACTCTGCAGGTTAGCCCGTGACTCTGTGGAGCACAGCTTTGGACAACCAAGCCCATCTACAAGCTCAGTTCCTGCCAGGCAAACAAAATTCACTGGCAGATGACTTAAGCAGAAATCTCCTAGACCCACACGAGTGGAAATTGGAGCCCAGCACCTTCAACCTTCTGATCCAGGTGGGGGGGGGGGTGCACAGAGGTGGATTTCATGCCTCTCCCCACAACCACCAGTTAAGCAAATTCTGCACCAGGAACCCTCACAGCAGGGCCTGGAAGGTGGATGGCCCTATCCTTTCAATGGGAAAACCTCTCAATCTATGCCTTTCCCCCTCTGCCCCTTCTCTCGAGTACTACTCAGGATAAAAGAAAGACCAAGGACAGTTTTGATTGCCCCGGACTGGCCACGCCAGCACTGGTACCTACTCCTGCGCAGCCTGACAATGGTGCCACCCTGGCACCTACACCAGACCCCTACCCTGCTGTCACAGCAGGAAGGACAGATTTTGCATCCACAATTGCAAACCCTAAATCTTGCAGCCTGGCTTATTCCTTGAATACTGCACCAGCAACCCTAAGTAAATAGGTGCTGGACGTCATTCCTGAACCCAGAAGGCCTAGTCGTAGGAAATCCTGTGCCTAAAAGTGGAAAAGATATTGTTCTTGGATCCATTGTAAAGGAAAGGCCACAGAGCTACTCCACAGAGGCCTATCCTTCTCCATTAAGATTCATGCCTCTGCCATTTCAGCTCATTACAATACTGAGACAACTCTATTTTTTCACCCTTTCATCAAACAGTTCCTGAGAGGGGCCAACATCTTAAGGCCCCCAAGGAGAGCACCCACCCCTGCTTGGGACCTTTAACTTTGTACTGGAAAAGCTCACGCTTCCCCCTTTTGAACCTGCTGCTTCAGCAGAGTTAAAATTCCTCTCTTGGAAAACAGCCTTGCTTCTAGCCACCACTTCAGCTAGAAGAGTGTCTGAGCTGCAGGCACTGACGGCTGTGGAACCCATTATTGTCTTCCATGCTGACAGGGTTTCCCTCAGGACTAACCCGTCCTTTATGCCTAAGGTGGGGTCCAGTGTGGCCCTAAACCAATCCATCCATTTGCCAACCTTCTTCCCTAACCCTCAGAGTAAAGGGGAAAGGATCCTGCACTCTTTGGACTTGCACAGACAGCTCAGGTTCTACCTTGATAGGACTAAGCCTTTCAGAAGATCTGACCAGCTGCTAGACAGCTTTGAAACAGGGGCAGAGGGCAAGGCCATTTCTAAACAAACCATTTCCAAGTGGATAGCACACTGCATTCATTTCTGCTACAAGCACCATGGAAAACATACTCCCTGAGGGGTTGAAACACATTCCACTAGGGCTACTTCTATCTCTACAGCATTTCATAGGGGAGACCCTACCAGGGACATTCTGGAAGCTGCAACTTGGGAGTTCTGTACACACCTTCACCAAGCATTACCACTTAGCTATCTTTTCCAAATCCAGGGCAGGATTTGCTACAGTTGTCTTGCAGGGCCTACTAGCCAGCCCTAACTCTTCTTGACTGCCTCCACCCTTCGTCAGCTTTGGGAATCAACCCAAGTGTGATGACTGCAACAGTGAAACACGAAGAACATAGTACAGTTGTTTACACTTACCATAAATGTAGATGTTCTAGTATATTCACTGTTGCAGTCCTGGATTCCCTCCCTCCAGCCCCCTGGTTTTCTCTATCTTTCTCTCTCTCCTCTGTATGGCTGTTCCTGATGGTATTGGTATTTACTTTTTACTGGTGGTGGTTTCCAGACCATATACTAGCTCCCTGTTTGGGGGCTCTTGACATTTGGGGCAAAAAAGACTGATGATGTGGTGTCGGCTGCCTGTTTTTATACCTCTGACGACCTGATGTCATGGAAGAAGCGACATCATCCAATGCAGAAATACTAAGACTCTGGTATTCAGGCCGAGTGAGGGCTACTTGCAGGCAGATAAACCCAAGTGTGATGACTGCAACAGTGAATACACTCTAACATCTACATTTATGGTAAGTGTACACAACTGTAATTTTTCTATCCCACCTTCCTTCTCCATTGGTTCATGCTCTTCTTTGGATATCTTTTTGCCTCTTATCCTTGGACTGGTGTTTTGAATGGGTTATTCAGTTCTGTGGATGATACTTACAGACGTCAGCTGTTCTGTGTGCAACATCGCACGTATCCTTTAGTAGCTGAAGTCTTTGTATACTGGCTGGACATTCTGCTTGCCTAGGTGGGGAAACTCCCTCATGATGTTCTTAGTGTTTCACTGTTGCAGTCATTACATTAGTTATTTGCTTGCAGTAGCCCTCAGTCGGCCTGATTAACAAAGTCTTGGGTCCTGCATTGGATGCTGTCCCTTCCATGACGTCAGGTCGTCAGGGGTATAAAGCATGCAGCCGACGTCATTGCATCAGTCTTTCTTGCCATGCAGTGCCCGAAGCAGAAGCGGTTTGCAAGTGCCGGTCTTCCGACTCCTGAAATTTTCGTTTTCGAGTTTCAGAACCGAAGTCTTCAACTAATGCTAAGTACCCCGTTGGGGAAACCTTTTCTTGCTCCTTATCCGATGTCAATAAAAGTTAATAATTGCATTACTTGTGGAAAGCAAATACCTCAAAGATTTTCATTCGTACTGTATTCCTTGCCTGGGCCCTGACCACGGCGTACCTTGCTGTCAGTTTTGTGCTTTATTTAATCAGCGCACTATCCATCGGTATATTTTCCCATCTAAATTTTTCGGTTCTCTGTTTAATTATCCAGAAATGTCAGTTAGCCATCCGACTACCGGGATTCCGAAAAAACACAAAGATAAAGACAGAGACAGGCCGCTAAGGACCAAAGCTGCCGACGACTCTTCAAGCCAGTTCGCTGGTACTCAGTGAGGCGCTTTTGCAGCCCCCGATGCCCGCTACTTCTGAATCGCAGGCCTCTACTGAGACCCATTCGGAATCTGGTTTGCTGCGAGATGTTTCGACTGTGGAACCTGCAGATATCTCTACCTTGGATGGGTCCGGAGCTGCTGTGCAGGCACCCGCTTCTGAGGGTGTATTCAGGCCTATGGACTTGCATATTAAAGAGATGCCTCCTTCTTCATTTAGGCCTAAATCTCGAGCCATGCCCAAGAAACAGATGCCCAGGCCACATGCTCAGGCGTCTATGCCTAAAAAACAAATTATAAGAATGGCTGAAGATCTTATAACTTTAATCAGGGAAGCCAACATCCCCCTTCTAAGAGACCGATCAGGTATGCCAACATCCCCCTTCTAAGAGACCCAGGACTGAAGTTGTTTATGAATCTTCTGAATTCTGACTTTTCTGATTCTTGTGATGATCTGGATTTGCCCTTATCTTTTTTTGAGGATTCTGATGCAGAGGACTCTATTCCCTCTGCGTCCCCACCAGAGGATTTTTGTTTGTGAAACCTTACATACTCTTAAGGGAGCATTTCCACTGGGAAAGCCAGGATTTTTCTGATTCAAAAAAGAGGCTTGGGGATTTCTTACTCCTGCCTCAGCATAGGCCTTTAGCTATACCTCCTGTACTAGACATTTGTTGATGAATCCTTTGAGGAATCTAGTTTGGCCACTGATTCTTTGCCTCCTGCTCCCAGAAAACCTGACTGATATTACAGGGTTCCTGATTCACACAAGTTTCTTTTTAAAAATCCTGTTGCGGATCCAGAGACCATTTCACAGGGACCCAAGGGCATTAAGGCTTCTACTGCTAAAAATCCTACCCCTTATGATAGAGACTGCAGGGCGCTGGATAGATGGGGTAAGAAGGTTTACACTTCTGCAACCTTGGCCATTAGGGCTTTAAACTGCCAGTTTCATATGTTAAAGTATCAAAAACACATTATTGGGTTGCTTAAACAGAAAGTGATGTTGATTCCTGACCGTGCTGAAAATAAAGAATTACAGGATTTAATGCATACTGCTGAACAGGTTGGTAAATATACTTTGCAATGTGGATTTGATTCATTAGAGGCCTCTTGCAGGGCTGCTGTTACTGGGTCTGTGCTCAGTAGGTATGCTTGGTTTAAGGAGCAATCTTTGCCTGATCATGTTAAAGCTAAACTGTTGAATGCTCCCTTAAATCAGGACAGCCTGTTTGGCAGCAAAGCTGAGGAAGTTTTTAAAAAGATGGAAGATAAAGTTAAATATATGCAAACTGTTAAAGATTTCTTGCAAGTTCAGCCTCCTAGATTTAGTAGGCATTGGCCCTCTAAGAATTGGTCATTTCCAGCCCCTTCCAGGTCTTCTCAAGCCAAACCTAGACACAGCAGAAACCCCAGATTTCAGTCCCAGGGGACACACAAGACTAAGCAGTGAGGGATTTCCGCACCCAAAGTAGTAAGACTCCCCCCTATGGAAAACTGTCTCAATGACTTGCTTTTAACTTCAAGCACTTCCCAACTGAATGCTCCTTTAGGCGTAAAGATTGGTCTGCAGGCCAAAAACTGGGAACTCATTACCCAGGACAAATGGGTTTTTAATATAGTGTCCCAAGGATACAGATTTCACTTCCACACATTACCAACACCAGACGGGTGGCCAGATCTACACCCAAATCAGTGGGCAGAGGCCCAAAATCAAGTACTTTCTCTCAAGCATGGCGGCTATTCAGTTGGTACCAGAAGAGGAAAAGGGACAAGGTTTCTATTCAACTTTTCCTGGTACCCAGAAAAGGCAATACATGGCGTACTATCCTGGACCTTTCTACTCTAAACACCTTTCTGGTGATTCCAAAATTCAAAATGCTGAGTCTTCACCAGCTGCTTCCTATGCTAGGCAAAGATGCATGGTTGGCAACACTAGACTTAAAAGAAGCATACCTGCACATCCCTATCAGGGAGTCTTGCAAAAGATACCTACGTTTCAAAGCAGGGCTACATGCACTATCAGTTCTCTGCACTGCCCTTTGGCTTATCTACTGCACCCAGGATTTTCACAAAGTGCCTAGCTCCAGCACCCAGGGTATTCACAAAGTGCCTAGCTCCAGTCATTTGCATTTTGCAGGCAAAGAAATATTCAAATATACCCATACCTGGACGATTGTCTAATTCAGGCAAAAAGCCAGGACATACTTTTGAGTCATCCGGCCTTTGTTCAAAGTGTGCTGACTTGTCTGGGGTACACCATAAACGAAAAGAAATCATACCTGGTACCCTGTCAACAAATTATATTCCTGGGAGCAAGCTTGAATAAAACTTCCCAGATGGCTTTCCTCACTCCAGAGAAACGGATTAATTTGACAACCTACTTCAAACAAGTGGCCACAAAAACCCAGCTATCTGCAAGGCAAATACTGCAAGCCTTGGGGTTTCATGGTCTCCTGCATTCTTCTAATTCCGTATGCAAGGCTGCATATGATGAAACTACAGTGGTATCGCAAAAGCCTATGATGTCAACATTCACAGGATCTGGAAGCAATGATTCTTGTCATACCTTGCCTGTGCCTAGAGTTCCTTTGGTGGGCAGAGGCCTGCCACCAAAACAGGAAACCCCATTCACACTACCCCCTGATGCCCAAACCTTAACAGACACAGGCTATGCATGGGGGGCTCACCTGGCAGGGAAGTGCATTCAAGGTAAATGGAACCCAAGTCAAATGCACCTGCACATAAATCAAAAGGAAATGTTAGCTGTACAGAATGCTCTGACAGCCTTCAAGGACCACATTCTTCCAGGGCAAGTAATGGTAAAGACGGACACCGCCACTGTCATGTGGTACATAAACAAGCAGGGGGTTACACATTCTTACCCCCTCTGCAGACTAGCCATGACATTGTGGAACACAGCCTTGAACTACCAAGTGAAGTCTACAAGCTCAATTCCTGCCAGAAAAACTAAATACACTGGCAGACGGGTGAAGCAGAAACCTCATGGAGCCACACGAGTGATGACTGGAACCAAGGATTTTCAACATGTTGACAAGCAAATGGGGGAGCCCAGATATAGACCTGTTTGCCTTCCCCCAGAACCATTAATTGGAAAAATTTTGCACAAGGATTTCCCACAAGCTAGCTTGGAAAGTGGATGCTCTATCCTTCAGCTGGAAAAACCTGTCAGTTTATGCCTTTCCTCCTCTGCCCTCCAAGGTACTACTAAAGATCAAACAGGACAAGCCAAGGATGATTTTAATTGCAGCGGACTGGCAACACCAACACTGGGTACCCCCTCTTGCGCAGTGCCACGCTTGGCCCCATGGCACCTGCCTCAGACTCCTTCCATGTTGTCTCAGCAGGAGAACCAGATTCTGCACCCTCAGCTGCAAACCCTGATCCTGGCAGCCTGGCTAATTACCTAATCTCCTTTACCATCCCTCAGTAAATCAGTGATGGATATCATTTTAGAGGCAAGGAGGCCTAGTACTAGAAAATCTTATGCTGCAAAATGGAAAGGATTTTGTGCCTGGAATCAGTCTCAATGGATGAGCGCAGCAGTGCCCAGCTTACCTCGGATTCTACAATACTTGACTGAGATGCTTCATAAGGGCTTGTCCTTTTCCTCCATCAAAGTTCATGCCTCAGCCATTTCAGCTCATTATAGCACAGAGCCTCTCCTCTTCTCTCACCCACTGCTCAAGCAGTTTCTCAGAGGGGCCAAAACTTTAAGGCCACCCAGGAGAGCTGCATCTCCAGCCTGGGACCATAACTTTGTCTTGAAGAAACTCATTTTTCCTCCTTTTGAGCCCGCTGCTACTGCAGATTTAAAATTCCTTTCCTGGAAAACCGCTTTGCTTTTAGCAATCACTTCTGCAAGAAGGATATCTGAATTACAGGCCCTTATGACAGTGGAGCCTTTCATCATATTTCATGCAGACAGGGTGTCCCTCAGAACCAGTCCCTCCTTCATGACCAAGGTGGTATCCATTATGGCTCTTAATCAGTCTATTCATTTGCCTACCTTCTTTCCTAACCCACAGAACAAAGGGGAACGGATACTGCACTCCTTAGATGTACACAGACAACTTAAATTCTACTTGGGCAGGACTAACTACTTGGGCAGGACTAAACTTCAAAGGAAATCTGAACTGCTGGTGGCATTTGCTGCAAGGACAGAGGGGAAAGCTATTTCAAAGCAAACCATTTCCAAATGGATAGGCCACTGCATTCATTTGTGCTATAAGCACCATGGAAAACCTATCCCACAGGGCAGCAGACCCCATTCAACCAGGGCTGCATCTACCTGTACAGCCTTTCTCAGGGATATCCCTACCAGGGACATCCTAGAAGCTTCTACCTGGAGTTCTGTACATACTTTCACCAAGCATTATCATTTGCCAATTTTCTGTAAATCCAGAGCTGGGTTTGCCACTGCAGTCTTGCAGGGCCTTATAGCTGGTCCTAATTCTATTTAAATTCATCCTCCCAACCTTAGCTTTGGGAATCTACCCAAATATAATGACTGCAACAGTGAAACACCAAGAATATAGTACAGTTGTGCACACTTACCATAAATGTAGATGTTCGAGTGTATTCACTGTTGCAGTCCTGGTTACCCTCCCTCCAGCCCCTTTTCTTTTAGCTATACCTCTACTCTCACTTACTATGCCCAAAAAGCTTTTTGGTGTATTTGCTTTTTTGTTGGAGGTATATCCTTGTAATTATATATTTAATTGCATTCCATTTGGGGGCACCTGACATCTTGGGCAAGAAAAACTGATGTAATAACGTCGGCTGCTTGTTTTATACCCCTGAAGACCTGAAAGAAGGGACAGCATCTGACGCAGGACCCAAGACTTTGTTAATCAGGACAACCGAAGGCTACTACAAGCAGATGACCCAAATGTAATGACTGCAACAGTGAATACACTCAACATCTACATTTATGGTACGTGTACACAACTGTACATTATGAATACTGCAACATGGAAGAGAATGACATATATGGTTATGGTAAGATTTTACACAGCTATTCCCTCTCAGGTTACCAGCCTGTGCTGGGGATGCATGACAGCAATGGGGTACTTGGGAACACATTTTTTGAACTGTAAGGAATTCCAATCATTTAAGAGATTTTTGTCATAACAAGCACATTAACTGACTTAAGCCATGGCACGCGCTGCAAGTACTGTGATCTGTAATGTGTAACACTATAGGTAGGGGGTTCTAATCTCACTCCGGTCTACTTGGTGTGTTTGTGTTTGTAGGCATCCCCCTGCATAACAAATGATGATCCCAAATGTCATTGACCCTGCACTTGCTGGACAGGGGCATCTGGTGCTGACTTGTCAAACATGGGCTAAAGTCTTGGCTAGGCTTGCAGGGGCCTCAGGGCCCATAGCCTAGTAACTTCCTATGAACTGGAATTGAGGGGTGTGTAACCAAAGAGCTTTTCTGATTGAACTGGACAAATATCAGAAAATCTGAATTATGGCCCTGTTAATAGCAATAGCTGCAACAAAAAAAAGGCCATAACTAAAAATAGGAGCTGTATTGACTATGATAAGCAAAGTGAGAAGAATAAAACCGAGAATAGGTTAAGAGGATAGGAATATATTTTTTACTAAAAAATAAAGGATTTGGGACGGCAGGTATAGAGCTGAACAATAGGAAATTGATCTCCTTAGGCATCAGCAAGTCAGGCAGGAAATAAGTGGCTGTGCAGTTTGTTTGGCTAGGTAACCGTTTGTTTTAGTTTCTTTGTCCCCTTGCTTTAAAAATAGTGCTTATTTGTGTTTAAGAAGATTCAAAGCTTCTAGTTGAGGGATGGGTCAGTCAAACTGATGTCTTCAAAAACATAATGGAGATTTGTTTCCACTTTTCCATGTAGACTGAACTGACTAGAATCCTAAGCATTTGTCCTAAGCATTGAAGTAAAGAATGTTTATCAGTTGTGCTTGTAAACTCATTAAAGATGACTTAATTAAATAAAACATGATTAAATATGTATCATGGAAAAACTGGTTGTAAAAGTGTGTAGAATCCACTCTGCCAGCTTAAAAAGAACTGTGCAGTATGTTAGCCAATGAATTACTTTGTCTTTCCATTTCTTGCCGTATTCCTTACAATAGGGATCCCCTGCCAATGGCAGCCTGACATCTGGCCATTATACCAAAACCTTGTGGTTGCTTTAAGATATGCTGTACATCACAAGTATGCTCCCAATGTATAGCATAGGGCATAAAGGTGATGTCAGGATGTACTGTCCTCAACTTCTTTGCCACCAGTCCGAATGCTATCTTTTGATTGTCTGTCTGAATGCCCACTTCGTTTGCTGGTTCACCAAGCCATTTTCAAGTAAGTGCCCTGTAGGTGTTTTTGCTCTTATTTTTTTACTTTTGGTGTTGCCTGTGGGGTTCATGTCATCCAGAAAGGGTAAATGCCAGTGCAAGTGACAGATTCCCCATAAAGATCATCATGAGCAGTGCTTATTTTGTCTCTGTGCTTCCCACGACCATACGCCCTGCTCCATTTTTCAGGCTTTTGTCCCACAGATTTGCCATAGTCTGCTTTCCTCTTCAGCCCTGTACTTAAAGAACCAACATATTAAGCTTTTAGTGAACGACACACTGGAAGGAACTTCCCGCTCTGAGGGTAAGCCAACCATGAAGGCCATGAAATCTAGGTCCAATTTTTCTGCCTTACTGCCTCTGCCAGACGTCTCTCCCGAGGTTAGTGAAAGCCCAAAAGATCGCCCAACTACTCTATTGGATCCAACCTCATACACATCCCTGGAGGCTTTGCAGGCATCCACTTTGGGTGTTCAGGGGGAACTGTGTGATTATTATAAAAGGGCTTAGGAGTGTTCCTCAAATTTTGGTTAAGGAGGAAGTTCCAACTAAGATTGTAGAATGCGTCTGGGGTCTGAGCCTTCTAAATTTTACAAGGTGGATATCCCTTTGAAAAAGGAACAAAAAATGTTTCTCCTGTTGAGGACCATCAGAGTGAATGGCCGAATTTCACTCGGGGGTTGTTTAATGCTCTTGTGGCTTTGAAACCTTCTCAAAGCGTTTCTGTTCCTGCCCCACCACGGTCCTCTACTCCTCTTAACTCATTCACTCCAGTGGAGCTCAGGAAGTTAGTACTGTAACTTCCAATGGGCGGAACCGAAGCCTTTTTGACCGAATCAAATTATGTCCTCACATTTCAAACATATGCTCATATCTTTGGGATTATGGAGGTTACTATGAAGTGTAAATGTCAAACTGTTCAGCACAAACTCTCTTTACAGTGGTAGTATTCTTTAGGTTCTAGGTCTTAAAACGAGTTTTATAAGGCACAGTAAACACAGTAACTATTACACTTGTAATACTTTGTAAACAACTTGCAATATCTCAGTAACCACTTAAGATACACACATGCTGTCAGCAGCATTTTATTCATCTAGCTGAGAGCTTTCATATGAGGTTAAGGTGTTCTGTCCGTTACTTGGTTGTTGGAATATTTAGAAAAATTTGGAAATTGCATCTAAATTATAAAAACAGCAGTTCATATCTACTTACCTGCACTAGATAAAGGTCAGATATTAATGCAGTTGAGTTTGCTATTGTGTAAGCTTTAAGATGAAATCTCTTAAAACCTTGTACATTGCATAGTTTTGAAATTATTGATCTACATATGAACAAGCAATATTTGACGAGGCATCAGTAGGTGTTAACTGCAGATGCACCTGGAGGCACCACTCTGATGTAATGAGTTAAAAGGCCTTGGGAACAGGATTCCTGTGAGGAGGTGGTGGATTGGATTCAGATGAGGAGTCTCTTGTTTGTTCATCTTGGATTCCTCCTTTAGACTATGGTTCTGAGGAAGAGGAGTCTAGTAGTCCTAGCACTTCCTTTGAGGAGATTTCCTTTGGGGACACAGTTTCCAGAATGATGGAATTTTTTTTAATGGGATTGTGCCCAGGTTTCTGAGATGAAATTTCTTAGACCTGCTCTTCCTCCTGTTTTGGCTGCCTTGTTGTGGATGCCTTTTCTACTGTGGCTCAGGCTCCAGACTTCCTGCCCCCCCCCCAAAAAAAAAAAAAACCTGATAGGTTTTATAGGGTGCCTGATGACTGCAGATTTCTGTATAGATGTCCTTCTATTGACCCCTCTTTGGAATTTGACAAGCCATCGCAGTTACTGCGTTCAACAAAGTTACTCCTGATAAAGACAGCTAAACTATGGAAAGTGTAGGTAAGAAAGTTTAAACCTCATTTACCCTTGCTTTGAGTGCTGTCAATTATCAGCCCCATATGTCAAGATATATTTTGGCTTTTCCTTCTCAGGCCTGTTAAATAATTTCTGACCTTCCTGACTCTGAAGGGAAGGCTTTTGCTCCCTCCTTGTTAGGGTCTTATTCTCAGGTGGCTTGCCATTCTATTAAGTGCATATCTGAAGTCTTCATTTGGTCTTTAACCTGTGGGTTCCCTGATCCGGCTCAGATCCAACAACCCACAGGTTGAAGACAAATGAACAACTCAGATGGAACGTTATGGTAAATACATAACTTATTTTTATGGTGCAGTAAATGCTTCTAGAGATACTGTTTGGTTCTATGATGAGAAGATATTCCTGGCTTTGGCTTCAATCTTTGCCTGATGGTATTAAGGCTAAGATCTGGAGTAGGGACTTCATTTGTCAGCAACCTTTGGGTCTTGGATCCGACATCGGATCCGAGCTGGCAACTTATACAGCTATGGATCCGAGCTCCTAGCTCCTCCCCTCACCCATAATCCCCTGCCAACCCCAAATGACCTCAGATCTAGTTTGCCGCGCTTGGGTGTGTAGCTGGATTTACGAGCTTCTGGCGATTTCTTATTGATAAGTGCTTTTCTGATCTTTTCAGTTAGTTTTTGGAAATTGTAATTTATGCGAGTGTGTTTAGGTTCCTTTTAAGTTTTAAATTGTTGGTTTTTACCCTCCCCTCACTGGTCGTTAGAGAGTGCCTGTGTGTGATTGTGTTTGGGGCCTTGGTGTGTGTCTGTAGTTTACTTTAGTTTTGGGTAATGGCAGAGGCCCCAAAACCCATTTTCTCTAAATGCACCGAGTGTGGCCATAAGCTCTCTCCGGCTGATGGCCACACTGTGTGTTCAGTGCCTTGGGGTTGAACACCTCTCTTCAGGCTGTACCATTTGTGCAGCGTTCAACCCCAGGGCACTAAAAGAGCGGAGGTCGAAGCTGATCCTGGCGGGATTTTGCCCCCGGATTCGACTTCGGCCTCGGCCTCCGCTACTCCCATGGCACCTCCTCAGCCTGTGGTGGTGGCCACTCCTGCCCCCCTTTCCCCGGCTGGGATTCAAACTCAACCAAAGAGCCGGAGGACAGGGAGGCCAGGAGGGAGAAATGGAGGGAGAAGCACCACAAGCGGCGGGCCGAGGCCTCCGCTTCAGCCCCCCGGCTAAGCGGGCTTCTCCCTCCACGGCTTCCAGGTCTTGGGCACAGTATTTTTTCATATAAGGGGTGGCGTAAGCCACAAAAATTTGGGCTAGGCTTATAAATGCCTTAGGGCAGATAGCCTAGTATAAACCTATGAACCTCCTCCTCGGATCCGATCCCCTTGCTCTCCCCGGGACCCGAGGAGGAGGAGACCCGATCTCCGTCGAGGTCATTGAGGCGGCATTCCAGGCCTGCCTCGGTGGCCTCCTCGAGATCCACCTACAGCCTGTAAGATGCAGACTTGGACCGGATGATGCGAAGGTCATCCAGGCCCAGCTGCAGATGGGAGTGCTCTTGCCTCCCCCCCCCTCTTCGGGGGGGAGCTCGACACCCTTTTTTGCTCCGATTGCTCCTTCTCCGACCCGCTTTCCGGGTTCGGAGCCGGGGGTGGGTCGGCGCCAACAGTACTGGGTACTTCGGATCCAACCCTGCCCTCTAGTCTGTCGGGTACATCGGATCCGACCTCACGGAGCTGTGGCCTGAGCTTCGGATCCGAGGGACTCATTGTGCCTTCAGCTCCGTCCAGGTCGGAGCGCACTGGTCCCTCAGATCAAACGGTCTTGGTGCCGGCTCCGATCCCTTCATCGGATCTGAGTGGGAGTCTACTTTCGGAGCCCAGGGAGAGCGGCTCCCCCTCGGCCTTCGATGTAGTGGAGAGGGCTCTGTAGAGAGCATCCGGACCCCCCGGCCCTTGTCTCGGCTCCACCCTGCACTCCCTCTGCTGGGTCAGGCTTCCATCACCCGGCCACAGGGACAGCCTGCTTCGATGTCCCAGGTTGTTCCATTGGAACACGATGTTGCTGGCGAGACCTCTTCGGACAGGCCCCCGAGGAAGTGCCTCGCAAGCACAAGTGTAAGAGGAGGCACGTGGACTCCCCCGAGTCCTTAACAGAGGACACGGACTTGGATGAAGGGGAAGGCTCCCCAAGGTCACCCCCGAGGATGTCTCCTTTGGAGACATCATGGATATGCTTAGGATCAGAGGGGGGGGGTGGTCTGCCCCCAAGGCTTCCTCTGACGAGTCCATGTTCCTGGAGGCATTTGAAGCAGGTCCGTCTACCTCTTGGGTGTCCCCTCCGGCCGACCCCCTGGTGGACCTTATTACCACCAGGGCGTGAAAGGAGCCGGACACTGTGGAGCCAGTCCCTAAGCATCCGGACAGGATTTTGAGCCCCCCGCGGACCGGTCCCACTGGAGCAAGGGTCCCCCCGTAGATGCCATGTTGATGGCAGCAGCCACCAAGAGGGAACTAGCTCGGGAGAGCCCCTCGGTGCATCCACCGAGCAAGGAGTCCCGCTCGTTGGATCGCCTTGGGAAGCGGGTTTTTAGTTCAGCGACCTTCTCTGTAAGGTCTCTGAACTATATGGCACGTCATCAGGATGCAGTGGGATCTTATCAAAGAATACTCTGCTTCCCCCCCCCCTGAGTCCATGTCGGCGGAGGACAAGCAGTTGTACTCCACTCGAATGGCCACTCTGAGATAGATTTCCAACACCTCTATGCGGCTTTTGTCCCACGCCACTGAGGGAGCTACTAGAGCTAACGGAGTGGGCCTAGTTATGAGACGTCAGGCCTGGCTCCGGCATTGTGACTTCGCGGAGCCCTTTAAGGCGTCCTTTGCGAACGCCCCTTTTGATCTGCCCTGTTCGGCAAGACCGTTCGCAAGGCACTAGTCCAGAGCGTGAAGGACGGGAAGCCGCTGTCTGCCGTTGGAGTCTGCTTCTCTGCTCCCCAGAGGTCCTCCTCGAAGAACCAAAAGGGACAGAAGATGTGGTTCCGGAAATCGCAGCATTCCCAACCTGCTCCAGACAACCAGTCCTTCCGTGGCAGGGGAGGACAGGGAGAACGCCACCCTAGGGGCAGAGGGCCCCCGAAAAACTTTGGGTCCAGAGAATCCTTCTCTGAGCGACCCACGCAACAGCCCTGAAGGGTTGCCCGGCTGCTCCACTCTGGAGGCAGTAGGGGGGGCGTTTTTCGAGGCATCTGGCGTCATGGGAGTCCATCACAGCAGACCGCTGGGTGCTTCAAATCATATCCAGAGGTTACAAAATCCCTATGAATCATGTCCCCAAACTCGGGAACCTCCCCGATGTACCACCCGATCAGAGGGAGGCTGCAGCCGCAGAAATCCAGCGGCTGCTAGAAAAAAGAGCCATCCAGCCCGTCCCCCAAGACCAGCTCGGATTAGGGTTTTACTCCAGGTTCTTTATGGTGCCAAAAAAAGACAGGGGACTTGAGACCAATTCTAGACCTTTCCCTCTTGAACCTGTCTGTAACCAAGGAAAAATTCCGAATGGTCACTCTTCAATCTATTCTTCCCCTCTTGCGGGAGAACGATTGGATGTGCTCAATAGACCTGAAGGATGCGTACTACCACATTCTAATGGACAGACGATCCAGGAGGTTTCTCCGCTTCCGGCTGGGAGCCAGTCACTACCAGTTCAGGGTCCTTCCCTTTGGCATCACCACAGCCCCCAGGGTGTTCACCAGAGTTTTAGCAGTGATAGCGACCCACCTGAGACTCCAGGGAATGCAGGTCTTCCCGTACCTGGACGACTGGCTTCTGACCTCCCCAACAAGGCATCTACTCTGCTCAGCCAGAGATTACTTTATCCGTCTAGCCCCCCAGTTAGGCATCACAATCAATACGGACAAATCTTCCCTTGCTCCGACACAGGTAAGAGAGTTCTTAGGGGCCAGATTGGATACCAGAAGTCTGCGATCCTACCTCACTTTGGAACGACTACAGAATCTGAAACTTCATGTGCGGGCCATCCTCCAATCAGAAGCTCCACTGGCGGAATTGGTCTTGAGGGCGCTGGGCTCCATGGCGGCGGCAATAACGCTTCTTCCATGCTCTCGTCTAAATATGAGGGTACTACAGTGGACCCTCCAAGTGCAATGGTCTTTTCAGTTTCCTCTCTGCCACCCTATCGCCATCAGCAAGGCTTGCAGGAGGGCCCTGATGTTCATCGTGCATACAGCTGCAGTAATCACAGATGGGTTCTCTGCCATCAGTGGGTCCTCGGTCGGCCGAATTCCAAAGTCTAGGTCCGGCGTCGGTTGTTGTCGCTTTCTTTCCTGACGTCAGTGAGGCAGGGGTATATAAGACACAGCCGACGCCATTTTCTTCAGTCTTTTTTGCCGCGCGGTGCCTGAAGCAGAAGCAGTTCGCAAGTGCCGGTCGGCCAGCTCCTGAATTTACGAAAAATTGGAAACCAAAGTCTTCTTTAAAGCTAAGTACCCCGTTGGGGAAACTTTTCATGCCTCAGATCGATGTCAGAAAAAGTTAACAATTGTATTTCTTGTGGGAAGCAAATACCGCATAAGGATTTCCATTCCCTCTGCATACCTTGTTTAGGCCCAGACCACGACGTCTCGGGCTGTTGCTTTTGCGCTACTTTCAATAAACGCACTATTAAGCGTCGGGCGGAGTTCGCCCAACACCTTTTTGGTAAAGCCTTTGATTGTAAAATGTCGTCGGAGACTCCGACTACAGTTTTGTCCAAAAAACGCAAGGACAAGGACCGACACGCGAGGTCCGCGGTCTCCACCCACACCACGCCAAAACCGGCTACACGTGGTCCGGTTCTCAGCGAGACGCCTATGCAGTCCCTGACTACCGACAAAACTTCTTTGGCGGTGTCTTCTGTAACCGAGACCGCAGGTACCTCGGCCCATACCCAGACTACAACCACCGAAGCAACTGTGTGTTGAGCCTCCTAATGTGGACAGGTCCACTTCCACCCATGGTGTCTTTAGACCCTCATCTTCCTTTTCCATTAAGGCCTTTACTAAGTCCAAATCAGCCAGGCATCCCAAGAGGCCTGTTGCACAGGGCCCATCTCCAGGCCCCATGCCTAAAAGGCAGATGCTTAAAATGGCTGAGGATTTAATTACTCTTATCAGGGGTTCCCAGCCCCCTCCAGACAAGACCCAGAGTGGAGGAAGATTCTCCCTCTTCTGATCAGGGCTCCATTTTTTCAGAACATTCTGATGTAGAGGAACACTCTTACTCCCCTTTTGAAGATTCTGATGCAGAGCAGTCCATTCCTTCTGTATCTCCTCCAGAGGATGTTTCTTTTGGGGAAACCTTGCACACCTTGAGGGAACACTTCCATTGGGAAGGCCAAGACTTTTCTGATTCCAAGAAAAGACTTGGGGAATTTCTTTTGTTACCTCAACACAGACCTCTGGCGATACCTCCTGTCTTGGACATACTTGATGATGTTTATTCGGAGGCTTGCCTTAATCCGGATTCCCTACCTCCTGCCCCAGTCAAGCCTGATAGGTACTACAGAGTTCCTAACTCCCACCAATTTCTTTACAAAAGCCATTATGCTGACCCTGAAACCATTTCTCAAGGCCCCAAGGGAATGAAGGCCTCTACTGCTAAGAATCCACTACCCTCTGAAAGAGAGTCAAGATCCTTAGAAAGGTGGGGGGAAAAGGTATGTACCTCAGCCACCCTAGCCATGAGGGCCTTAAATTGTCAGTTCATATGCTTAAATATCAGCAGTTTCTGTTATCACAATTAAGGAATAAAATGTCTCAACCTGAACAACCAGATTTGAAGGAGTTGCAGGATATGATGCACAGTGCAGAACAAGTGGGTAAACACACCTTACAATGTGGCTATGATGCCCTAGAGGCCTCAAGTAGAGCTGCTGTTACAGGATCAGTCATTCGTAGACATGCCTGGCTTAGGGAACAAATCTTGCCTGATCATGTGAAAGCTAAACTACTAGATGCTCCTTTACAAAAGGATGTGCTATTTGGTACTAATGCTGAGGAGATACTACGGAAAATGGAAGAAAAAGCTAAATCTATGCAAACTGTCAAAGCTTTTCTACAGGTTCAACCACCACGTTTTAGCAGAAATTGGCCTTCTAAAAACTGGCCCTTTCCAGCCACGGACAAGCCCCACAGAGGTAGATACAGGCGCACAAGGGGCAGAGGAGAATCACAAGGATCATATAGAGGCAGGCAATGGCAAACTCCAGCACCAAGAGGTGGTGAAGACAGTGCACAACAATACAGGAAACAAACCCAATGACTTCCTCCTTTCCATGCCAAGCAAGTCTCAGCTGGCAGCACCCTTGGGAGGAAAGCTGGCATTATTTACAAGAAATTGGCATATTGTCACAACAGACAAATGGATCCTGGACGTTATAAACAGAGGCTACAGATTTCATTTTCACACTCAAAAATGAGAGGCATGCCAAACCTGCCACACAATCAAAGGGCAGAGGCACAACTACAAATTTCAAAGCTCATAGACAAGCTATTCAAGAGGTACCTACTCACGAACAATGTCAAGGTTTTTATTCCAGGCTATTTCTGGTACCAAGGAAAGGAACCGACTGGAGACCCATTTTGGACTTATCCATCCTAAACACATTCTTACTCGTACCAAAATTCAAGATGCTCACATTATAGCAGCTTCTTCCCATGCTGGGCAAGGAGTTTTGGCTGGTAACATTGGACCTCAAGGAGGCATACCTGCATGTCTCAATCAGACAAAGCTGCAGAAGATACCTCAGATTTCTTGCAGGTTAAATTCACTATCAATTCTCTGCATTGCCCTTTGGCTTATCTACTGCGCCCAGAGTATTCACGAAATGCCTGGCATCAGTAATTGCCTACTGCAGACTTCAAGGGATACAAATTTACCCTTATTTGGACGACTGCCTGATCCAAGCGGACAGCAAGCACATACTTCTGGAACATCTGGCTTATGTAACACGGTTACTGAATTCCCTGGGATACACAGTCAACAAAGAGAAATCCAGGCTAACACCATCTCAGAAAATAACTTTCCTGGGTGCCAACTTGTCACAAGCACCCAGATGGCCTATCTTACGCCAGAAAAACAGGGGCAACTAACTCAGTACTTCAAAATACTAGCAAATTGTACCAGGCTTACTGCAAGGAAAATCCTGCAGGCTCTGGGCTTCATGGCATCTTGCATTCTTTTAATCCCATGTGCAAAGTTGCATATGAGGAAACTTCAGTGGTACCCAAAAAACCTATGGTCTCAACACAGCCACAGTTTGGAAACAATAATACCAATAATTCCATGTTTGCAAAAGGAATTTCTATGGTGGGCCCAAGCATGTCAAACACAGGTCTCCCATTCTGCAAGCCTTAAGCAAATCAAGTCATCACAACAGACGCCTCCGATTACGCCTGGGGGCCCACATGACAGACAGGTGCATTCAGGGCAAATGGTCCCAAAAGGAAAAGCACCTTCACATCAATCAGAAAAATGCTAGCAGTGATAAATGCAATTACAGCTTTCAAGGACCTCCTGCATCCAGGACAATTATTGATAAGAACAGACAACACCACAGTAATGTGGTACATAAACAAGGAGGAACACATTCATACCCCCCTGTGCAGACTAGCCATGACACTTTGGAACTTGGCTCTGGAATGACAAATCGAACTTCAGGCACAGTACTTGCCAGGTTTGGAAAACACGCTGGCAGACAATCTAAGCAGAAATATGACAGATCCACACGAATGGAAGTTGCATCCTCAAGTGTTTACAAAGATAATCCAAGCGTGGGGGAGGCCAGACATAGATCTCTTCGCCTCCCACAGGAATCATCAATTGGAAAAGTTCTGTTCAAGGACCTTTCATCCAAAGGCCTGGAGAGTGGACGCCCTTTCATTCAGTTGGACAGCATGGACAGTTTACGCTTTCCCACCTCTACCTCTTCTGCCCAAGGTACACTCGAAAGCAAGAGCAGACAGACCGAAGATGATACTGATTGTTCCAGACTGGCCAAGACAACACTGGTACCCACTCCTGAGGAGCCTAACACATACTCCTCCCTGGTCCCTACCTCTAATGCCTCTTCTGCTGACTCAGCACAGCTACAAAACTCTTCGCAGTCAGCTGAAAACACTCAATCTCGCATGGAAAATTCCTTAACACCACAACAGACCCTACTCCCCAAAGAGGTGCGGGATGTCATTTTGGAGGCCAGAAGGCCATCTACTAGAAAGGCTTACTCCGCAAAATGGAAACGGTTTTGCTCTTGGAATGAGAAAAAAGGCCAGGACCCTAGAAAACTGAATTTGCCTCTGGTATTACAGTATCTAGCTGAGCTGCTGAACAGTGGACTTTCATTTTCCTCCA
The DNA here is from genome assembly GCF_019279795.1 of Protopterus annectens. NCBI lineage: Eukaryota > Metazoa > Chordata > Ceratodontiformes > Protopteridae > Protopterus > Protopterus annectens. Next base: position 385,297,281 of record NC_056742.1, read on the forward strand.
TAAAAATCCATGCCTCAGCCATTTCTGCAGAATTCAGCACTGATCCACCCTTATTCTCTCACCCACTCTTAAGACAGTTCCTCAGAGGGGCTAAGAATATAAGACCACCAAGGGAAACAACCAATGCCAGCCTGGGATCTTAATTACATTCTAGAAGAATTAACATTGCCTCCCTTTGAACCAGCTGCCTCAACGGATTTGCAATATTTGTCCTGGAAAACAGCCTTCCTTCTGGCCATTACCTCAGCTCGTAGGGTTTCGGAACTACAAGCCCTCATGGCTGTGCAGCCCTTTCTCATCTTCCATCAGGACAGGGTTTCCCTTCGAACCAACCAGTCATTTATGCCTAAAGTGGTATCCAGGGTAGCTTTAAATCAAGCCATACACTTACATACCTTTTACCCCAATCCTCAAAACAAAGGGGAAGCTACACTCCTTAGACATCCATAGACAGCTACCTTATTTGGACAGAACAAAGCCTCTCAGGAAATCAGACCAACTTTTTGTGTCCTATGCTGTAGGAGCTCAAGGGAAGCCAGTTACCAAACAGACAGTTTCAAAATGGATAGGCCACTGCATACGGTTTTGTTACTCCTATCATGGAAAATCTGTCCCTACAGGCATCAGATCCCACTCCACCAGGGCCACAGCTACCTCTACAGCCTTCCTCAGAGGAGTTCCTACCAAAGATATTTTGGAGGCAGCCACTTGGAGTTCTGTGCATACCTTCACAAAACAATACCACCTGCCTTTATATTCCAAAACTAGAGCAGGCTTTGCCACTGCTGTGTTGCAGGGCATTCTGGCTCATCCCAGTTCCACCTAGTGCCTACCACCCTGTGCGTAGCTTTGGGATTCCACCCATCTGTGATTACTGCAGCTGTATGCACGATGAACATAGTACAGTTTTGTACCTACCATAAATGTAGATGTTAGAGTGCTAATACAGCTGCAGTACAGTTTTCCCTCCCTCCTTCCCCTCTTGGTAAAGGCCTAGGGCCTAACCCCTCTTCATACAACCTGATTGGGTTATCCTTCTATGGTATATTTGCTTGCAACTACTGATTTTTGATTATATTGCATTGCATGTATATAAATGTAATTTATGTATTGCCTTCCTTCTGGGGGCACCTGACATCTGGGGCAAGAAAGACTGAAGAAAATGGCGTCGGCTGTGTCTTGTATACCCCTGCCTCACTGACGTCAGGAAAGAAAGCGACAACAACCGACGCCGGACCTAGACTTTGGAATTCGGCCGACCGAGGACCCGCCTGACTGCAGTGAACCCATCTGTGATTACTGCAGCTGTATTAGCACTCTAACATCTACATTTATGGTAGGTACAAAACTGTACTTTATGGTGGCTCCAGTCCCCAGACCTCCATATAGGCTGGCCCTTCTGCACTACTCCCCCCCCCTCATCACTGTGACCATGGACGCTTCTCACCTCTGGTGGGGGGGGGCATTGCTCAGGCAGAACAGTCCAAGGCACGTGGAACGACACAGAGACCTCTGTGCATATCAATGTTCTGGAGATGAAGGCGGTGCTGTTAGCATTGCAAGCACTTCAGAACCTTCTCCCCGTAGGAACTGTTGTGATACAGACGGACAACATGTCAGTTGTTTGGTACATCAACAAACGGGGGGGAACCAGGTCTTACCCTCTCTGCTGAGAGGCCATGAGGGTGTGGGAATGGGCGATCTCCACCAACCGCTTTCTGATCGCAACGCACATTCCGGGACTGCCCAACATTCTGGCGGACAAACTCAGCCGCACCATTCTTTCCCCTTACGAGTGGTCTCTCAACTCCCAAGTAGCGAAGCGGATATTTGCAAAATGGGGGCAACCCTGCTGCGATCTCTTTGCCTCTCCCTCAAGTATGAAATGCGACAGCTTTTTCACTCTGATTCCCCCACCAGGGGAAGCCCCAAGAGATGCTCCAGTGCATGCTTGGCCACCCAGTCTACTTTATGCCTATCCTCCTCTACCCCTGATGCTAAAGCTCTTACAAGAAAGCCTCTCTGTTGGGGAGCAGAATGATCCTCATTGCCCCATTCTGGCCTCGGCAAACTTGGTTTCCTTACCTGTGGTCTCACTTGGTGAATCCTCCCTGGATTCTGGATCCCAGCCCGGATCTAATATCCCATCCATCAGGCTTACCGACCCCGAATCTGGACAACCTGAAGCTGACAGCTTGGCTGCTCCCGTTCCACTCTTAATCAGGACTCCCGGCATCTCTTCACCAGTCAAAGCCATCTTGGTGGCAGCGCATAAACCTTCCACCAGGAAAGTTTACCGCAGTAAATGGAAGCGCTTTTCCGTCTGGGCGGAACATCATAATTTGGACCCCTTCACTGCTCCGTTAACGTCAGTGTTGGACTTCCTCGCTGGACTTTTTCAGCAAGGGGCTAGTTGTTCGACAGTCAGGGTACAATTGTCAGCAATCTCCCATTACCATATGGGACACGAGACAGGTCCTTTGATGTCAGCTAAACTATGTAAAACCTTCCTCAAGGGTACTTTTCTGCTCAGGCCCCCTATCAAAGAAGCTGTACCCCCTTGGGATCTATCACTAGATGTCCTTCAAGGATGCATCTGCAGTCCTAACATATGGGTTGTCCTGCCTCAGGCAGCCCTTCGGTCGGCCGGATACCAAAGTCTGGGTCTGGCCTCGGCTGATGTCGCACTTTCCCGGCGCCAGAGCGCCTATGTATAAAAGCATCAGCTGACGCCATCTTCCTCAGTCTTTCTTGCCGTGCAGTGCCCGAAGCAGAAGCTGTTCGCAAGTGCCGGTCGGTCAGATCCAGTGATTTCAGCTACCGAAAACTTCGAAAAAGCTAAGTACCCCGTTGACTCTTTCTTGCCTCAGCCGATGTCAGATAAAGTAAATTGTTTAACTTGTGGGAAACAAATACCTCATAAGGATTTCCATTCCTACTGCCTTCCTTGTTTAGGCCCAGACCACGACGTATCGTCCTGTTCAGCCTGTGCTTCCTTCAACCGACGAACTCTTAGACGTCGGTCGGAGTTTGCAGAGGAATTTTTTGGGGCTAGTTTAGCATATAAAATGCCGTCAGAGACTCCGACATCACATTTGGTGAAAAAACGGAAGGACAAGGACCGACACTCGCGGCCCGCGGTTTCGGCTGAAACCACGGTAAGGCCTACCGCGAGTGCCTCTGTTTCGGCTGAAACAGAGTCCTCGGAGTTTCCTTCATCTGAATCCACTCAACCGACCACCGCGGCCCAGGAGGCCCCGGCTGAGTCGGCTACCGAGCTACCTACCGAAACCAGTGCCCAGGATATGTCCGACACCATACCTTTGGACATATCTACTGCTGCACTTGGGGCAGCTAGGCCCCCTGCTTCCATGTCCATTAAGGCCTTTTCTAGGGCTAAAGCTGCTAAACTTTCTAAAGCTTTGCCTCCCAAGACTACATCCCAGAGGCCTTCCTCTAGTTCTCAGATCCTCAGCCTTGCAGAGGACCTTATTTCTTTAATTAGAGGTTCACAACCTCACCTGGACAGGGCCTCTCACCCTCCACCAGACAAAAGGCCCAGGACTGAGCCTTCTGACCCACACTCTTCAGATGAGTCCTCGGATGGTTCTGAGTTGCCAGACCACCAGGAGGAGGCTTATTCGCCCTATGAGGATTCTGATGCAGAAGAATCTATCCCTTCGGCCTCCCCTCCTGAAGAGTTTTCCTTTGGTGAGACTTTAGACTCCATGAGAGAGCATTTTCAATGGCAAGGTCAGGATTTCTCTGATTCTAGAAAAAGATTAAGGACCTTTTTACATTTGCCTCAGCATAGGCCCTTAGCTATACCTCCTATTTTGAATGTAATTGATGATGTGTACAATGATGTCAGTACAGCCCGTGATACTCTCCCCCCGGCCCCTGCCAAACCTGATAGATACTACAGGGTCCAGGGTTCTCATTTTCATCTGTATAAAGCCCATTCTGCAGACCCAGAAACTATTACTCTGGGCCCTAAAGGGGTTGCGGCTGCCACTGCCAAAAATCCTCTACCTTCTGAAAGAGAGTCTAGAGCGTTAGAGAGATGGGGAAAGAAGGTATATACTTCTGCAACTCTTTCAGTCAGGGCACTAAATTGTCAATTTCATATGATACAGTACCAAGAGTATTTGTTAGATGAACTGAACAAGAAGCTTTCTTCTCCTGAGCCCCTTGACCGTAAATCCCTTCAGGATTTGGTACACAACTCACAGCAGGTTAGTAATCATTTCTTAAAATGTGGTTATGATGCATTGGAGGCTTCATTTAGGTCAGCTATGACTGGGGCAGTTATTCGTAGGCATGCCTGGCTGAAGGAACAATCTTTGCCAGACCATGTTAAAGCTAAACTCCTGGATGCTCCAATGGAGAAACAAAATTTATTTGGCTCCTCTGCTCAGGAGGTCTTAAAGTATGAAGAAAAGGCAAAATCTGTGCAAACAGTTAAGTATTTCCTACAAGTACAACCACCGAGATTCAGCAGAAACTGGCCTACTAAGAATTGGTCCTTTCCAGACTCTGATAGAGCCCAGAGAGGCAGGAACAGACACCCCAGAGGCAGAGGCCAATCTAGGGGCTCTTACAGAGGCCGCCAGTGGCAGCCTGCCAACCAGAGAGGTAGTGCAACAGCAGCAACAACAACTACTACACCAGGACAGGCTCAATGACTTTACTCTGATTCCGCCCACCAGGGCTCAACTGGCAGCACCCTTGGGAGGAAAGCTTGCTTTATTCTCGGAAAATTGGCATTATATTACGAGGGACACATGGACACTGCAAATTATAGACAAAGGATACAGGTTCCACTTCCACACTTTGCCAAAAAGAAACGGAATGCCAGACCTACCACCAAATCAGAGGGCAGAGGCTTTAAAGCAGATCAACAACTTGCTTCAAATGAAAGCTATAGAAAAGGTACCACTTTCAGAGCAAGGCCAAGGATTTTACTCCAGACTATTCCTTGTACCAAGAAAAGAAAATCAATGGAGGCCTATTCTTGACCTGTCCGCACTGAATACTTACCTCATTGTGCCAAAATTCAAGATGCTGACCCTACAGCAACTTCTTCCCATGTTGGGCAAGGAGTCTTGGCTGGTGACTCTAGATCTCAAGGAGGCATACCTGCACTTCCCTATTCGACCAAACTGCAGAAGACACCTCAGATTTCTTGCAGGATCAGAGCATTATCAATTCTCATCATTGCCCTTTGGCTTATCTACTGCGCCCAGAGTATTCACGAAATGCCTGGCATCAGTAATTGCACACTGCAGACTTCAGGGGATTCAAATCTACTCTTATCTGGACGACTGCCTTATACAAGCGGACAACAAGGTAAATTTGATGCCATCCACCTACTACAGGCATTGGGATACACAGTCAACATCCAAAAATCAAGACTGGTTCCATCCCAAAGGATAACCTTTCTGGGTGCGGATCTAGACACAACCACCCAAATGGCCTTTCTCACAGAAGAAAAACAAAAACAACTTCCGGATTATTTCATGAATCTGACAAGACAAGCTCAACTTACTGCAAGGAAAATCCTGCCGGCCCTGGGTTACATGGCATCCTGCATAATTCTGATACCACAGGCCAGGCTGCATATGAGAAAATTACAATGGTACCTAAGGAGTGTATGGCCTCAACACAGTCACAGTTTGGAAACTTTGATACCAATCATTCCTTGCCTTCAAAAGGAATTCCTGTGGTGGGCTCAGGCCTGCCAGTCCAACAGAGGGTTGCCTTTCAACAAACCAAAAACAAAACAAACCATCACCACGGACGCTTCAGACCGAGGATGGGGAGCACACATGGAGGACAACTGTATCCAAGGCTTATGGTCTCAAGGACAGCTACACATGCACATAAACCAAAAGGAAATGCTGGCAGTGATGCATGCAATCGAGGCTTTCAAACCCTTCCTCCATCAAGGCCACCTGTTAATAAGGACAGACAACACCACGGTCATGTGGTACATAAACAAGCAGGGAGGCACACACTCCTACCCTCTATGCCGGATGGCTGTGAATCTATGGGAGGTATGCCTGAAACTCAATATCCAACTGCAGTCCCAGTTCATGCCAGGAAAGGAAAATGCACTGGCAGACAGCTTAAGCAGAACTACCATGGATGCTGCACCCAGACATCTTCCAACTCATAACAAAGGCATGGGGAACACCGGAGATAGATCTATTCGCCTTCCCCCTCAACCATCAACTGAGGACATTCTGCTCAAGGACATACCACCCACAAGCATGGAGGGTGGACTCTCTCTCTTTCATCTGGAAAGCTCTAAAAGTATATGCTTTCCCACCTCTTCCTTTAATGTACAAGGTTCTACTGAAGATCATGGAGGAACAGCCAAGAGTGATTCTGATAGCTCCAGACTGGCCAAGGCAACACTGGTATCCACTATTGAGGAGCATGTCACAGGCAAAACCATGGCCTCTCCCCCATGGCCTCTTCTTCTGACGCAGAACAATTTCAAGATCATGCATCCCAATTTGAAAACATTGCAGCTAACTGCCTGGAAAATCCCTTAAATCCAAAACAAAATGTTTTATCACAGAGAGTGAAGGACATTATCATGGAAGCTCACCGGCCTTCCACAAGGAAGACATACTCAGCTAAATGGAAAAGATTTTTCTTTTGGAACACATCAAAAGGTTTAGATGTGACAGTGGCAAGCATGACACATATTCTGGAATACTTAGCAGAACTGTTCCACAATGGCCTTTCCTATTCTTCCATTAAGATTCATGCCTCAGCAATTTCAGCAGAATACAATGTGGATCCACCTATCTTCTCACACCTCTCCTCAAGCAATTTCTGAGAGGGATCAAAAATATCAAACCTCCAAGAAAACCCCCTTTACCTGCTTGGGATCTCAACTTTGTCTTGGAGAAACTAACACTTCCTCCCTTTGAACCAGCAGCAACAGCGGATCTTCAGTTTCTGTCTTGGAAAACTGCATTCCTTCTGGCAATAACTTCAGCAAGAAGAGTATCTGAGTTACAAGCATTAATGGCAGTACAGCCATTTCTTATCTTCCATCAGGACAGAGTTACACTAAGAACTAATCCTACTTTTATGCCAAAGGTGGTATCTAGGGTATCCTTGAACCAAGCTATTCACTTGCCTACGTTCTTCCCAAATCCACAGAATAGAGGGAAAACTTCTGCACACCCTGGATATACACAGACAACTACGCTACTACTTGGACAGAACTAAAAGTAGCAGAAAAACTGACGAACTATTTGTAGCACTTGCTGCTGGGGTGCAAGGAAAAGCAATTTCCAAACAGACAATTTCAAAATGGATAGGAAATTGCATTCGATTTTGTTACTCCTTTCATGGAAAGTCAGTTCCTGAAAACATCAGGCCTCATTCCACAAGGGCCACGGCCACCACTACAGCCTTCCTACGAGGGGTGGCTACCAAGGACATTTTAGAAGCTGCTACTTGGAGCTCCGTGCATACATTTACCAAACATTACAATCTACCTTTATACTCCAGATCCAGAGCAGGCTTTGCTACTGCAGTCCTGCAGGGGATCTTAACTACACCATCTTTTTCTTAGTACCTCCTCCCCCAGATTAGCTATGGTATTCTACCCATATGTTATGACTGCAGATGCATCCTTGAAGGACATAGTACAGTTTTGTACCTACCATAAATGTAGATGTCCGATAGGTATGCATCTGCAGTCAGGTTTACCCTCCCTCCTACCCCTCTGTGGTATTCCTACGGTGCTTACCCCTCTTTTAGCTTGCTGGGGGAATCTATTATGGTGTATTTGTTTGTATATACATGTGTGTGTGTATATATATATATATATATATATATATATATATATATCTATATCTATATATATATTTTTTTTTGCAATTGTTTGGAATTTTATTGCATTTATCCAAATTTAGCCTTCCTAGAGGGCACCTGGCATTTGGGGCAAGAAAAACTGAGGAAGATGGCGTCTGCTGATGCTTTTATACCCCAGACGCTCTGACGTTGGGGAAAGTGCGACATCAGCCGAGGTCAGACCCAGACTTTGGAATCCGGCCGACCGAAGGACTGCCTGAGGCAGGACAACCCATATGTTATGACTGCAGATGCATACCTATCGGACATCTACATTTATGGTAGGTACAAAACTGTACTTTCTTCAAGCCTTGACTGCTTCTCCATCTACCTCGGCCGAACTTAAATATCTGTCTTGGAAAACAGCATTCCTGGTAGCCATCACTTCAGCGAAAAGAGTTTCAGAACTTCAAGCTCGTTCCGTGAAACCCCCTTACTTGGTTTTTCATCAGGATAGAGAGTACCTCAGGACCAATCCCTCCTTCCTACCCAAGGTGGCCTCAGAAACCAATATCAATCAGTCCATCAACCTACCAGTTTTCTTTCCTAATTATCAAAATAAGGGAGAGTATAAGCTGCATTCTTTAGATGTGCACAGGCAGCTGCGTTTTTATATTCATAGGACTGCTGGTCACAGACAATCCGATCAGCTGTTCATTTCCTTTCCCAAATTCAGTTTGGGTAAAGCCGTTTCGAAGGTCACCTTATCACGCTGGATTTCCCAATGTATTATTCTAGCTTATGAAGCTTCTGGGAGGCCCGCACCTCAGGGAGTCCGTGCACATTCCACTCTCTCCATATCTACTTCTGTTGCCTTTAGATCTAGAGTTCCCTTGGTGATATTTGCTCTGCAGCCACTTGGGCCTCATCTCGTACCTTTATCAACCACTACAAACTGGACGTCATTTCCAGAGGGAGAGCATCCTTTGGCTCTGCAGTGCTCCGGAACATCCTTCCGTGATGGCCGCCCAAGATTCAGGTAGCTGGGGACTGTCCCAAAGGTTGCTGACAAATGAAGTCCCTACTCCAGATTAAGACGTTATGTTCTCACCATAACGTTCCATCTGAGTAGGTGGTTTCATTTGTCTGCAATCATCCCCCCCTCTCCTTCCCCCTGGCCTAAAGAAGAGTTGGTGTTTGTGTTATCCTGCTTTTTCCTGTTGGAATACCTTTCCAGGTATATGTAGGAGGGCAAACTTGATCTGAGGTCATTTGGGGTTGGCAGGGGATTATGGGTGAGGGGAGGAGCTAGGAGCTCGGATCCATAGTTGTATAATAAGTTGCCGGCTCGGATCCGATGTCGGATCCAAGACCCAAAGGTTGCAGACAAATGAAGCCACCTACTCAGATGGAACGTTATGGTGAGTACATAACTTCTTATTAATGAATGCTCCTCCTTTTAACAAACACTTAGTACAGCTGTTGATAATTTAAGTCCTTTCGGGATAAGGGCAAGGCTTTACAGAAACTAAAACATGTATTCTGTTTCTCCTGTGTCTAAATTTCTAAGGAATTACCCTAATAAGCCAGCCTTTGTTCATAGGCAGTCTTGCCCTCGTCGCAAAGGTAAAAAGAATGGGAAACGGACTCCTCCTCCTAAAGCTACCGGGACTCCCATGACACAGAAATCTCCTTTTCCTGACAAACCAGGTGCTGTCTATTTCTTAGCCCCATTCCTGTTTTTCTTCATCTTTCCCTATCCCTTCCAGTTTGGTTAAAGATTGCTCAAGATTCCTAGGATGTTCTTCATTCCACATTGCTGCAGTCCTAACTATTGGGTAGTCTGCTGTCCAGTCGGCCCGAATACCAAAGTATATGGCTGACGTCGGTCAGGGCGCATTAGACTGACGTCAGAACGTCAGGGTACTAATGCGCATGACCGACGTCATATCCTCAGTCTTTTTTGCCGCATGGTCCGATGCAGAAGCAATTTTGCGAGTGCAGGTTGGCGTTCTGAAAGTTTCTGAAGTCAGAGTTTCAGACCGAATCAAAGTTGGCTAAGTACCCCGTTGGGGATTATTTTGTTTTTTTCTTGCCTCAGTATTTAACCGGATGTCAGAGAAAGTAAATAACTGTATTTCTTGTGGGAAACAGATACCTCATAGGGATTACCATACTTTGTGTATACCTTGTTTAGGGCCTGAGCACGACGTTGTTGGATGCCGCTCTTGTGCTAGATTTAACAAACGCACTATTAAGAGAAGGTTAGACTGTGCCAGGTTAGTGTTTGGGAAGCGTTGTAATTATAAAATGCCGTCGGATGCTCCGACGCCGGCTTCGGCCAAAAAACGCAAGGACAAAGCAGCAAAGCCTAGAGGGGAAGAACCGACAGTCCCAGACGTCGGTTCTTTGGAAGGCTCAGTGGAGCCGGAGGTTCTGCCAGGTGTTTCTTTGGAGTCTCAGGGAGAGACTTTACTGTTACAGGATGGATCCTCTCAGGAAGTAGGCCAGGTTGAGGGGGCTTCTCAGGTGGCTGTTCTTCCCTCTCTTCCTAAGGTGGTTAGAGCCTCTCCTTCTGTTTCCAAGACCTCCTTGAGAGGCAGGCCAAGTTTAGCTTCAGTGGGGGTTTCTCCTAGTGCTTCAGGGTCTTTGCCTAAGGAACATATGCTTAAAATGGCAGAGGATTTGATTACTATGATAAGAGGTTCTATGCCCCCTGCTGATAAGAGGCCTAGGGTGGAACCTGAGTTTGAGAGTTTTGAGCAATGCTCGGAGGCTTCTGAGTCTTCGGCTGAAGACTTGCAGGAGTATCCTCATTATTCTGATTCTGATGTGGATGATTCTACTCCTTCGGCTTCTCCTCCTGAGGATTTTTCATTTTCAGAGACTCTGCATTCCATGAGGGAGCATTTTAAATGGGAAGGTCAAGATTTCTCTGATTCCAGAAAGAGGCTTAGGGAATTCTTGTTTTTACCCCAGCATAGGCCTTTAGCTATACCTCCTGTTCTGACTGTGGTGGAAGATGTTTTTGCGGAGGCTTCCCTGAATCCTGATTCTTTGCCTCCTGCCCCAGTTAAACCGGATAGGTATTATAGGGTGCCTGAAGCTCATAAGTATCTTTTTAAGAGTCCTAGGGCAGACCCGGAAACTGTCTCTCAGGGGCCTAAGGGTGTGAAGGCCTCAGTTGTTAAAAATCCTGTCCCTCCTGATAAAGAGGCAAGGGCTTTGGATAGATGGGGAAAGAAAGTGTATACTTCTTCCACTTTAGCCATGAGGGCTTTAAATTGTCAGTTTCACATGTTAAAATATCAGAATTATCTCCTTTCACAATTGAAATCTAAGGTGGATGCTCTGGCTGAAGGTATTGAGTGTAAAGAGTTGCAGGATTTAGTTCATGTGTCTGAGCAAGTGGGTAAACATTCCTTGCAGTGTGGTTTTGATGCTGTGCAGGCCTCCTCGAGGGTGGCTGCCACTGGTTCTGTTCTTCGTAGGCACGCCTGGTTGAGAGATCAGAATTTAGCTGAGCATGTTAAAACAAGGATTTTGGATGCTCCTTTACAGTCTGATGTGTTGTTTGGTTCGCCTGTGGAAGCAGTTTTAAAGAAAATGGAGGACAAGGCTAAGTCTATGCAAACTGTTAAGGATTTTTTGCAGGTGCAGCCTCCGAAGTTTAGTAGAAATTGGCCTACTAAGGGATGGAGTTATCCTGCTTATGATTCCCAGTCTAGGGGTAGGTCTAGACGTGGTAGGGGCAGAGCTCAGGGTTCTTTTAGGCCTAGGACAGGGAGTTCCCCTGCTCAGACTTCTAGTGAGGGCAGGGGTCAGTCCTTTCGTAAGCAGACCCAATGACTTGCCTTTACAGCTGCCAGTTCATTCTCGCCTGGCGGCACCTTTGGGAGGAAGGCTGTCTCTTTTCACAGAAAATTGGGATTTAATTACCCAAGACAGATGGGTTCTGGATATCATTCACCATGGTTACAGGTTTTATTTCCATACCTTGCCTCCTTTCAAAGGCATGCCAGACATTCCTCCTCTACAAAGACCAGAGGCTCACAAGCAAATTTCTCTGTTGCTCCAAATAGGGGCCATTCAACCGGTTCCTGTGCCAGAAAGGGGCCTAGGATTTTATTCTCGCCTGTTCCTAGTACCAAAGAAGGGGAACACGTGGAGACCAATTTTGGATTTATCTATCCTCAACACTTATCTGGACATTCCCAAGTTCAAAATGTTGACGTTACAACAGCTTTTACCTCTGCTGGGCAAAGATCACTGGATGGTAACTTTAGATCTCAAGGAAGCTTACCTTCATGTGCCTATAAGACTAAATTGCAGGAAGTATCTGCTTTCGAGCTGGAAATTCTCATTATCAGTTCTCTGCATTGCCCTTTGGCTTATCTACTGCGCCCAGAGTATTCACAAAGGTTCTGGCTCCAGTGATAGCTTACTTCAGGCTAAAAGGAATTCAAATCTATCCTTACTTGGACGACTGCCTGATTCTGGCTCAAGAAAAGGAAGATCTTCTACAGCATTTGGAATATGTCATAGCAGTGCTAAGATGCCTAGGGTATTCTGTGAACGAAATAAAGTCCAGTCTAGTACCCTCACAAGACATGTGCTTTCTGGGTGTGAGACTGAATACAGCAGCCCAGATGGCCTTTTTAACCCCGGACAAACAAAGGAATCTTTCAAGTTACTTTCATCACCTACCTCTTCAGTCCGGGCTGACTGCAAGGACAGTCCTTCAAGCCTTAGGGTTCATGGCATCTTGTATTCTGGTGCTTCCCAATGCCAAACTGCATATGAGGAAGCTGCAATGGTATCTCAAAAATCTATGGACACAGCACTGCCAGGATTTGGACACTGTCATTCAAATAATACCTTGCATTCAAAAGGAATTTTTGTGGTGGGCTCAGGAATGTCACCTAAACAAGGGACTCTCTGTGACCCGGCCAGAGGCGAGTCAGATTCTAACGACAGATGCCTCAGACATAGCTTGGGGAGCTCATCTAAATGGAAAGTGGATACAAGACAAGTGGCCTGCCAGACTACAGCATCTACATATCAACATGAAAGAGATGTTAGCAGTCCAGTTTGCATTAATGGCTTTCAAGGAATTACTTCTTCCAGGGCAGGTGTTGATTCTAACAGACAACACAACTGTCATGTGGTACATCAACAAACAAGGGGGAACACATTCTTACCCATTGTGCAGGCAAGCAATGATTTTATGGGAGATTGCGCTCAGCTTGCAACTAACTCTTCAGGCAAGGTTTCTGCCGGGAGCACAGAACTCCTTAGCAGACGTGTTAAGCAGACAAATCATGGATCCCCACGAGTGGAAACTGGATCTTCATGTATTTCACAAATTGACAGTGTCATGGGGAACTCCAGACATAGATCTGTTCGCTTCTCCACTAAACCACCAGCTGCCAAAGTTTTGCACAAAGAGATTTCATCACACAGCTTGGAAAGTGGATGCTCTTTCTTTCAGTTGGAAAAATCTTCATGTGTATGCGTTTCCACCTCTGCCTCTTCTTCCAAAGGTGCTTCTAAAGGTCAGACAAGACAAGCCAAGGATGATTTTAATAGCTCCAGATTGGCCTCGGCAGCACTGGTACCCATTACTGAGGAGTCTGGTAAAGAAGCCTCCATGGCCTTTACCCTTGATTCCACACCTGTTGTCTCAGAGGGACGGTCACCTGCTCAATGTCAAGCTTCACTCTCTTCATCTAACAGCCTGGCATATTCTGTTTTGAAGGACTGCAGGTCTCAACTTCCTCAACAAGTTTTAAATGTGATTATGGAAGCCAGAAGACCTAGTACAAGGAAAGTGTACGCAGAAAAATGGAAGAGATTTTTATTTTGGAGTGCAGCAAACAATTTTAAGATTTCTGAGCCTAATTTGAGTGTGGCTCTTCAATATCTTACTGAGTTATTGGACAAAGGTTTGTCTTTCTCTTCCATTAAGTTTCACGCTGCAGCAATTTCAGCTCACTATGATTGTGACCCACCATTGTTTTCGCATCCTTTGTTCAAGCAATTTCTTAGAGGGGCAAAGAATATAAGACCCCCACGTAGAGCTCCTACTCCTGCTTGGGATCTCAATTTTGTGTTGTTGAAACTTACTCTACAACCTTTTGAGCCTGCGGCTACTGCTGAATTGAAATACTTGTCATGGAAGACTGCTTTTTTGTTGGCCATTACTTCTGCAAGAAGGGTTTCTGAGTTGCAGGCCCTTATGGCAGTGGAGCCTTTTTTGATTTTTCATAAGGATAGGGTATCTTTACGTACTAATCCTTCCTTTATGCCTAAGGTGGTTTCTAGTGTGGCTTTAAACCAAACTATTCATTTGCCTACTTTTTATGCAGATCCTCAAAATAAAGGGGAACAGATTTTGCACACTTTAGATGTACACAGGCAATTGCGTTATTATTTGAGCAGGACTAAGGATTTTAGGCAGTCTCAGCAGTTGTTTGTTTCTTTTGCTTTGAGTTCACAGGGCAGGCCTGTGTCAAAACAAACTATTTCTAGGTGGATTGGGTGTTGCATTGCATTTTGTTATTCCCATCATGGCAAGGAGATTCCAGCTGGGATTAGGCCTCATTCCACTAGGGCTACTGCCACTTCAACAGCATTTCTAAGGGGGGTGGCAACTAAGGATATTTTGGAGGCAGCTACTTGGAGTTCAGTGCATACTTTCTCTAAGCATTATCACCTTCCTCTCTACTCTAAGTCTAGGGCTGGTTTTGCCACTGCTATTTTGCAAGGCATGTTGTCAGTTCCTGCTTCCTTATGATTTGCCAGCCTCCCTTACCTCTGCTTTGGGATTCTACCCAATAGTTAGGACTGCAGCAATGTGGAATGAAGAACATAGTACAGTTTTGTACCTACCATAAATGTAGATGTTCGAGGATCCACATTGCTGCAGTCCAATTTACCCTCCCTCCTTCCCCTCTGTGTTTAGGGGTGGTTGTGTAGGTGAGGTTATGTTCAGCTAATTTTGTATATATTGTACATATTTTTGGTGCAGGTATGTTTAGAGTTTTTGGATTTTGGCCTTATCTTTTCAGGGTCTTCTGACATCTGGGGCAAGAAAAGACTGAGGATATGACGTCGGTCATGCGCATTAGTACCCTGACGTTCTGACGTCAGTCTAATGCGCCCTGACCGACGTCAGCCATATACTTTGGTATTCGGGCCGACTGGACAGCGGACTACCCAATAGTTAGGACTGCAGCAATGTGGATCCTCGAACATCTACATTTATGGTAGGTACAAAACTGTACTTTCTGTCCATTATCCGCCTAGGGTACTACATAGTCTGGAAATCTTTCTCCCCTTTCATGGGCATTCCTCAGCACCCTCAAGAGCAGTTGGCATCCTTTGCAGGGGTGCTTCAGGACTTTTAACTCTGGGAACTATTAAGGAAGTTTTTCAAAGGGGAAGGAATTTTACTTCAGAATGGTCGTGGTTCCCAGGAAAGAGGACCCTTTGGAAACTTTTGGATGTTGTCCCTTCAGACTTTGTTCCCTCTGCTGCTGCTTCAGGTTTTTCTAGTGTGTGGACCTCAAAGACGCTTATTTTTATATCCCTGTTCAACCCCTTTTCAGCAGGTTTTTACATTTCTCTGCTTCCTGACATTTTCAGATGTTCATGTTTCACTGTTGCAGTCATCGCACTTGGGGTTATCCTGCCAGGGGTAGCCCTCAGTCGGCCTGAATACCAGAGGCTTAGTATTGCTGCATCGGTTGCTGTCACTCCAGGACTGACATCAGGTCGTCGGTGGTATAAAATTAGACAGCTGACCCCATTACATCAGTCTTTCTTGCCGAGGAGCCCGAATCAGAAGCAGTTTGCACGAGTGCCGGTTGGCCACTACCTGAGTTTTCATTTCCAAATTGAAGTTGAAGTCTTCTAAAGCTAAGTACCCCATTGGGGATCCTTTTTTCTTGCTTTAACTGATGTCAGAAAAAGTTAATTGTCTCATCTGAGGAAAGCAAATACCACACCGAGATTTCCATTCTTACTGTGTCACCGGTTTAGGCGCAGACCACGACGTCCCTCGCTACCGGTTTTGTGCTTTGTTTAATGCCAGAATGGCTTCTGTAAGCCATCCGACTACCAATATTCCGAAAAAACGTAAGGATAAAGACCGAGACTGCACAGGTCCAAAATTGCCGGCGATGCTTCCGTTAAGCTAGTCGCCAGTTCGCCGGTCCTCAGTGAGGTGCTTTCGCAGACCCTGATGCCTGCTTCTGTGGATTCATTAGCCGCTACCGAGACCCGTTTGTAGTCTGGTATGCCACGAGACTCTTCTTTGACTATGGAACCTGCGGATGTCTCTACCTTGGATGGGTCTGAAGCCGCTGAGCAGGCACCGGCTTCCAATCACTCTACCGATGCTCGACAAGCTGACTACTCCTTTCGCATCTTCAGTTCTTTGTAAAACTACAGAGTTTCTAAGGCCCAGGATACGAACTACACCTAAAAAAAGACGACCCAAGCTCAAGCACCTGCTTCCATGCCTCCGTCTCAAATGCTTAAAATGGCAGAAGACCTTATGCTTATTATAAGAAGCCCGCCTATCTCTTCCAAAAGAGAGAGATTTGTCCCAGCAGTTTTATCTGACCAGTAGTCCGATGACTCTGAGGTTTCTGAATATGAAGACATGTAACCCTTGTTTGCTTATGAGGATTCAGATGCAGAGGAATCCATTCCTTCCACCTCTCCTTCAGAGGATTTTTCATTTGGGGAAACCCTGCATACTTTAAGGGAGCATTTCCAATGGGAGTGTCAGGACTATCCGCAGTCCAAAAAACACTCGGGGAATTCTTAGATTTACCACAGTACAGACCTTTAGCCATTCCTCCTGTCCTGGATGTTGTGGATGATGTCTTTATGGAATCCAGTTTAACTCCTGACACCCTTCCACCTGCTTCCAGGAAGCCGGATGGGTATTAGAGTCCCTGACTCTCTCAGATTTCTTTTCAAAAATCCTACTGCTGACCCAGAAGTCCTCTCCCAAGGACCTAAAGGAATAAACGCAACCACAGCTAAGAATCCTGCCCCCTCGGACAGGGATTCACTAGCTTTAGACAGATGGGGTAAAAAAGTATACACTTCTCCAACTCTCGTCATTAGAGCACTAAATTGTCAGTTCCACATGCTGAAATACTAGCAACATACAATAAACTCCTTAAATAAAAAAATATCTACCTTTCCTTCTTGTGCAGAAAATAGACTTATGGGAGCTTATGCATTCTGCAAGCCGTTACTAAACACTCCTTGCAATGTGGCTTTGATGCCCTAGAGGCATCCTGCAGGGCAGCAGTCACAGATTCTGTACTTGGAAGGCATGCTTGGTTTAAGGAACAGACCTTGCCAGACCATGTCAAATCAAAACTACTGGACGCACCATTGAACAAAGACAATTTGTTTGGCACCAAGGCAGAAGGGGTCTTAAAGATGGAAGAAAAAGCTAAATGTATGCAGACAGACGTCTTACAGGTCCAGCCTCGCGGTTCAGTAGGCATTGCCCCTCCAAGCATTGGTCCTTTCCGGCCCCCTCAAGGCTAGCTCAGACAAGACCTAGCTGTAGCAGAACCCCCTCCAGACAACAGTCCCAGGGAATGCAGAGATCTAAGCAGTGGAGTTCTTCTACTTCAAAAAATGGAGTACTAAGCCCCACCCCCTTATGGAAAGAACTCACAAAGACTTTACACCACCACCCCGTACCTCTGCCCACCTGCTTGTTGCCCCTAGGAGGAAAACTCTCCTCCCATGCAAAAAACTGGGCCTCTATCACCGATGACAGATGAGTCCTCAACATAGTGACCAAGGGATACAAATTTAATTTCCACACATTGCCAACCCCAAAAGGGTTCCCAGGTTTTCCTACAAACCAGTGGGCAGAGGCCCAAAATCAAGTCCATTCCCTGCTCTCCACGAGGGCAGTACAGCCTGTTCCTGCAGACCAGATAGGCCAAGGTTCCTTTTCTAGGCTTTTCCTGGTACCCAGGAAAGAGGGCACCTGGCGCCCAATCCTCTATCAATTCTAATCACCTTCCTGATGATACCAAAATTCAAAATGCTCACCCTCCAGCAGCGTCTTCCTATGCTATCCAAGGATGCTTGGTTAGCCAATCTAGACCTAAAAGAGCCCTATCTACACATCCCAATCAGGGATTCCAGCAGGAAATATCTGTGTTTCAGGGCAGGATCTATGCACTTTCAGTTCTCTGCGCTTTCCTTTGGCTTATCCACTGCTCCCAGAGTTTTCACAAAATGCCTGGCTCCAGCCATTGCTTTTTGCAGACAAAGGAATATTCAAATGTACCCCTACTTAGACGACTGCCTGATTCAGGCAGACAGGAAAAGCTGTTACAGCACCCGACCTTTTTACAGAAACTTCTGACCTCTCTGGGGTATACTGTAAATGTAAAGAAATCCATAGTAGTACCCACTCAAAAAATTGTGTTCTTGGAAGCAAGTCTTGACACAGCATCCCAGATGGCATTCCTTACTCCAGAAAAACAAGCCTATCTGACAGGCTACTGCTCTCAACTAGCTACCAGAGCCGTTATCCACAAGGAAAATCCTGCAAGCTCTAAGGTTCATGTCATCCTGCATTCTACCCATTCCATATGCCAGACTGCATATGAGGAAACTTCAGTAGTGCCTAAAAAGCCTTTAGTGTCGGCACTCTCAGGACCTGGAAACTATCATACCTATGATACCCTGTCTAAGGAAAGATTTCTTTGGTGGGCAGCAGCATGCAACCACAACAAGGGTCTTCCCTTCTCACAACCCCACGCCTCCCAGACCCTAACCCACAGATGCATCAGATTATGCCAGGGGTGCACACCTGGACAGCAGGTGCATTCAGGGCCATTGAAGCCTAAATCAAATATATCTGCACATCAACCAAAAAGAGATGCTAGCTATTCAGCACGCTCTGACAGCTTTCAGACCCCTACTGTCCCCGGGGCCTCTACTGATCAAAACAGACAATACCACAATGATGTGGTACATCAACAGGTAGGGATGAACTCACTCTTATCCCCTCTGCAGGCTCGTCATGACCCTTTGGCACACGGCTTCAGCTGTGCAAATTCGCCTGCAAGCACAATTCCTGCCAGGTTCTCAAATCTCTCTGGCAGATAACTTGAGCAGAAACCTCCTAGATCCACACGAGTGGCAACTAGACCACAGCACCTTCAGCCTTGTAACCCAGAAATGTGGCACCCTGAAGGTGGACGACTTTGCCTCCCACAACAATCACTAACTCTGCAGATTCTGCACCAGGGAGCCTCACAGCAAGGCCTGGAAATTGGATGCCCTATCCTTCCAATGAGTAAACCTCTCGATCTATGCATTTCCCCCCCTACCTCTACTTTCAAACGTACTACTCAAAATAAGGGAGGAGAAACCAAGAGCAATCTTGATTGTCCCAGACTGGCCACGCCAGCACTGGTACCCACTGCTGCGCAGTCTGTCTACCCTGCCGTCATAGTGCCTACCTCAGATCCCAACTCTCCTGACCCAGCAGAATGGAGAATTCATGCATCCACAACTGCAGACCCTGAACCTGGCAGCCTGGCTTATTCCCTGACCTCTACTCCAGTTGCCGGCCTAAGCAAGCAAGTCCTGGGTGTTATACATGAGGCCAGATGCCCCAGCACTAGAAAATCCTATGCTGACAAATGGAAAAGGTATTGCACCTGGATCCAGGCTAAAGGAGCTGAAAACAGCACAGCCCATCCCTACCTCTCATTCTGGATTACCTAGTAGACCTATCCTTCCCTTCTATTAAAATTCATGCCTCTGCCATCTCTGCTCATTATAGCACAGAGCCACCTCTCTTCTCACCCTCTCATCAAACAGTTCCTTAGAGAGGCTAACAATTTAAGGCCATCCAGAAGAGCTTTTACCCCAGCTTGGGACCTTAACTTTGTGTTGGAAAAGCTCACACTTACCCCCCTTTGAGCCTGCAGCTTTAGCAGAGTTAAAATTCCTCTCAGTGCTTCTGGCCATCACTTCAGTTAGAAGAGTTTCAGAGCTACAAGCACTCATGGCTGTAGAGCCCTTCATCATTTTTCATGCTGACAGGGTCTCCCTCAAGACTAACCCAACTTTCATGCCTAAAGTGGTGTCCAGTGTGGCTCTCAACCAATCAGTTCATTTGCCCACCTTTTTCACTAACCCACAAAACAAAGGGGGAAAGGATTCTGCATTCTCTAGATGTGCAGAGACAGCTCAGATTCTACCTGGATAGGACTAAATCTTTTAGGAAGACTGACGAATTGCTAGTCAGCTTTGCAGCAGGGGCAGAGGGCAAGGCCATATCCAAACAATCTCCAAATGAATAGCACACTGTATCCATTTCTGCTACAAATACCATGGGAAACCGCCCCCAAGGGTGTCAGAATGCATTCCACCAGGGCAACCTCCACCTCTGCAGCTTTTCTCAGAGTGTTCCCTACCAGGGACTTCCTAGAGGCTGCAACATGGAGTTATTTTCATACCTTCAAGCATTACCACCTGCCTGTCTTTTCCAAATCCAGGGCAGGCTTTGCAGCCACAGTCTTGAAGGACATCTAGCCCCAGCCCCCAGTGTTCTTGACTGCCTCCACCCTTTTCTTCAGCTTTGGGAATCAATCAAAGTGTGATGACTGCAACAGTAAAACACGAAGAACATAGTACAGTTGTGTACACTTGCCATAAATGTAGATGTTAGTGTATTCACTGTTGCAGTCCTGGTTTCCCACCCTCCTTCCCCCTTTTCTATCTCTCCCTCTTCCTCACTCCTTACAGAGATTTTTGGTATTTACTTTCTACTGGTGGTGGTCTTCCACCATAACATAGCTCCCTGTTTGGGGGCTCCTGACATTTGAGGCAAGAAAAACTGATGTAATGGTGTTGGCTACATGATTTTATACCACTGATGACCTGTCGTCAGTCCTGGAGCGACAGCAACCGACACAGAAATACTAAGCTTCTGGTATTCAAGCCAACTGAGGGCTACCCCTGGCAAGATAACCCATGTGTGTTGACTGCAACAGTAAATACACTCTAACATCTACATTTATGGTAAGTGTACACAACTGTACTTACTATGCTTTACCCTTTGGCCTTTCTGCTGCCCCAAGGGTATTTGCCAAATGCCTTGCTCCTGTGATTGTTTTTGCAGGCTAAGTGGGATACAGGCCTTTCCCTACTTAGATGATCTGATTCAGGCATCCTCTCCAGAGATTCCATTGCAGAATCTTCATTTTTGACATTTCATTCTTGCAATGTCTGGAGTTGACTATAAATTTCAAAACGTCCTTTCTGACTCCTTCACAGGATCCAATGACTTTTCCAATGATGGCATTCCTGCCTCCTCCCAAGGCCCTGTTTCTGATTTCTTTTTTTCAGTCCCTTCTTCCTCTGGCTTCAGTCACAACCAGGGAGTTTCTGAAAGCTGTAGATTTTATGACCTCCACCAATCTTGTGCTCTCATTTACCATGCTCCTCATGAGGAAACTTTAGTGGTTTCTAAAGTCAGTTTGGCTTCAGCATTTTCATCCCCTTGACTTCTTAGATGTCTTATTAATCTGTTGTAGTAGTCTTTACATGACTGAGTTGCATGCCTAGGCGACCTGAAGTCTGCCAGTATACCAAAGTCTTTTATTTCTGCAAGGCATGTGGTACATCTCGAGTAGGCAACTATTGGATGTAGATCATAAAGATGACGTACACATGTACCATCCTCAGAACTGCTTTGCCACCAGATTGCCAGTACCTGACGTCGCTTTGAGGCCAGAATTGAGTGTTTCTTCTAAAGATAAGTGCCCCGTTAAGGAACCCTTTGTACCTTTTGCTGCTGTACCAATTCTTTCCTTGAAATAATGTCATCCAAGAAAGGAAGTGTGATTGTGGAAGGCAGATTCCACACAGTCAGTGTCTTCTGTCTTGGGTCCCACTACGACCATAAAAACTGTTCTGTCTGCCAGTCGTTCATCCCAAGACTTTTCAGAGCAGAATTTCCTCCCTCACAGTATATTTAGAAAACCAGTGCTTGAAAATTCTTGCCGAAAGCGTGATGGAGGGTTCCTTTGGCCCATTGGCCGTGCCTACTAAGAAGCGGAACGCCAAAAGGCCTAGGCCTAAGGCTTCAGTTGCACCTCTCCCAGCAGACGTGTCTCCAGATGTATATGATTGCCTGGGGGATGCATTCAGCTTCAGATTCAGATCACTAGACCGAGCCTGTTTAACAGGCTGCTTTAGACATGGACGCCAGCACATCCAGCAAGGCCTCAGACATATCTGATACAGATATCCAGGGAGAGAACCAAGGGTCATTCTGTCCCTAGGGGATTCGCACAAGTCTTGGTTAGGGAAGAAGTTGATTTGAACATCCTCTAGTGTAGGCCTGCGTCCAAACCCCCTACCTTACATCAGATGGACATGCCAGCTAAGAAAAAAAAAAACAAAACTAAGCATCCATCCTCTTTTCCATACTCACTCCTAGAAAGAGTAGCAAAATTTTGCCCAAGGATTATTCAAAGCCTTCATGTTCTTGAAGCGTACTGCTGGGTCCCCAGCTCCTCCCCTCTCCTGGTCTAACTCGCCCCAAGAAAGGGTCAAACAGCCTACTTCAGATGAGGTGCTTTCATCATGTGATGACAGTGACTCAGTAGCCTACTCCTCTCAAATCCTTTCACCATTAAACCATGCTTCCCCTGAGAGACACTAAATGGACAGACTCGCCCATGGAAGAAATCTCTTTTGGGGAAACTCTTTTGAAAATGAAGGACCACTTCAAGTGAGACAGCACTCAAATGTCAGATGTTCAGAAGAGGTACTACGACTTCCTCCAGGTGAAACCCCCAACCGTTTACTATTCCACTGGTTATTCCTGCCTTTTTTGGATGCCTTTGCTTCCATGTCCATACACCCTGACTCTCTCAACCTCTGGCCTGTAAGAAGACTAACAGATATTACAAAGTCCCTCAAAACAGCAACTTTCTGTTTAAGGCCCCTGTGGCTGACCCCTCTGTTATCTCTGTAGCCTCAAACAAAGCATCAAAGTCCCTTCCTTCTACTTTTATCCTACCCTCTGACAAGACAGCAGGTATCTTGAGAGATTGGGGAAGAAAATCCACACTTAGACTACCCTCGCCTTTAGGGCTTCGAACTACCAAGCTCGTATGACCACTTATGTCACAACTGTTTAAAATCGTTTGACATGCCTGATTCAGGAAACAAGACCTTGGCTTCTTCTTTGATGTATCCTTCCAGGTGGCCTGGCAGTCTCTAAAATGCAGCTGTGATGCTGTTGAGGCTACCTCTAGGACTGCTGCTTCTGCCTTAGTGGTGAGAAGATTTGCATGACTAAGGCTTCAGTCCCTCCCTGAGGACATCAAGGTGAAGCCCATGGATGCTCCCTTTGACAATGCAGCCTTATTTGATAAGGCTTCAGCTGATCTCTTTAAATCACTGCAGAAAAAGAGGAAGGAGTTAAAAGAACTCCAGCACATCTTGGTCTCTGCAGTCCCCAGGTTTCACAGGAACTACCCTTCCAAACAGGTATCAGTCTGCAGGCAAACCAGGCCCTCCCAATCCAAGCTCTCCAAGGGGAGCAAGAAAACTCATGTTATGTGGTCCTATCTCGCCTACATTCATTACTGACTGGTTTGGAGCCGAGAATCGACTCCGACTAGGACGACTATTTTTCTCTAGCACAAAGTCTCTAATTGGCTGGGCTAACCCGGTATCCCAGGATGCACCTCGCCCCAACCCCCAGATCTCGTTTGCTGCTCGTTGAGTTAGGACGTGGTCTTGCGCTTGGCTGTGGCTAAGTGCACTTTTACTAAACTTTCTAAAGTTTTTGTACTTCTCCTTTATATAAAAAAGCTATTTTCATAGCTGTTTTGTGTGTGTTTGAGCCTTTTCGGTTTAGTTTTTGGAGTGTGTGTGTGGTTTCCCTTGTGTTTGGTGGGCTAGGCCCATTTAATTTAGAGGGACCTAGTCATCTCCGTTGTAAATAGTTCTGTAGTTTGTTTTTGTTGGTTTTTCTTCCCTAGGGAACGTTTAAGTTAGAGATCCTGTGTCCAGTAGTGTTTCCCGCCTTCCTACTGTTAGTTGTTGAGTGTTTGTTTTTTTGTCTGACATGGTGAAGGAGCAGAAGGAGCATAAACCCTCCGGGTTTAAAAAATGCTCTAAATGTGCTTACAAAGTGTCTACTACAGATGGGCATGCCATCTGTGTTTATTGCCTTGGTGCGATTCACCTGCAAGAATCATGCAGTGTCTGCCACTCCTTCAGCTCTAGGGTGCTGCAGGAAAGGAAAAATAAACTTATTTTGAAGGGCCTAGTTAAGCCCACCTCTGAAGAGGATCTAGAGTCTGCTTCTACTAGCAAGTCTAAATCTACCAGAACTAAGAAAAGATCTCCGGCTCCATCTAGTTCTTCGGAGCCCCCGGAGAAGATTTTGAAAGTAGTTACTACCTCCTTGGTTCCTTTGGCTTCAGAGCCACAGGACAAGCTCTCTGTTTTGGATACTGCCTCCTCGGCTCCATTGTCCTCTGGGCCGTAGGAGGGGTATCTGTGGTACTGGAGTCTACCTCAGCTTCGATCTTTTTGGAGCCAATTCGGAGCCGGTCACCCAGTGTTAGGCAGGAGTCCATAGGTAGGAGATCCCCATCTCCTTCAGTTTCCTCCAAATCCTTGAGGTTGTCTGATTTGGATGTGGATAGGGTGGTCCAGAGGCTCCTTCAGTCGCCGGTGTTAGCCAAATTGTTTTTGGCTCCGACCCAGTCGGCTCTGGAGCCTGCCCCCTTGTCGGTACAGATGATTCCTCCTCCGAGCACCTGTGTTATCGGAGCCGGAGTTCTCAGCGCCGAGTGATGTCCTTGCCCCGGCTCTGATGCCCCTGGCGGGTTTATCGGAGCAGACTGCTCCAACCATTTTGGTTCCGTCATCAGGTTTCGGCACTCTGGTTTCCTCGGTCGGGCCCGAGGGGGATGCATCCGGACTTCTGTCTGCTCCGAGTCTCCCTCTCAGGGCTTCGGCTAGGGGGACCCCGACCCCGGTCGTGGTCTTTGAGACGGGTCAGTCCTCGGATTTGGGGGGGGGGGCGCCTTCGAGGCCATGAGGAGCGCACTGGCCAGGTCGTCGGTGACATCACTTGGATCGGTCACTTCGTCCACATACACGCAGGCTAGAGCCTCTGATGCCCCCCTATTCGTGGACAGCGGAGCTCGAAGGCCTGAGGACACCCCCATGAGTGGTCCCCAACTTTGAGGGCCCCTCAGAGTCTGTGCCTGAGGAGCCTCCCAGAAAGTTGTGCAAGAGGAAGCACATAGACTCCCAAGACGAGTCCATCACCTCCGATACTGACCTCGAGGATGCAGAGGGGTCCCCTAAGTCGTCCTCCGATGTCTCTTTCTCCGACATCCTGGAGATATTGAGGCAGAGAGACGACTGGCCTTCCAAGTTCCCCTCTGAGGAGGAGTCTGTATTCCTCAAGGCCTGCGGAGCTCAACCTTCCACCTCCTGGGTGTCTCCACCCTTCGATGAACTCTTGGACCTGGTTTGTCAAAGGGTGTGGGAGTACCCTGATTCCGTGGAACTGGTGCCCAGTCCGAATAAGTTCCTGTCTGCTCCTTCAAGGAAAGAGTTCTTGACAAAAGGGGTCCCCATAGATGCCATGGTGGTGGCGTCTGCCACTCAGCAGGAAGTTGCAGAGGCATCTTCCGTCCATCCTCCTAACAAGGAGTCCAGGAGTATGGATCAGTATGGGAAGCATACCCTGTCTTCAGCGACCTTTACACTGCGGTCGCTGAATTACCTTTGTCACTTTACTCTGCTCCAGAGAGATGTCAGAGTTAGGAGATACCTTGACGGGTAACATGCCTGAGGCGGTAGCGCAGACTGTTATAACCCCCAGTTGTCTACCCTTGGTTCCATTGTCAAGCAGAGGAGGCCCCCGCAATTTGGGAGACCACGACTCCTTTTGTGGATCTTCCTATCAGAATCCCTGAGGGATTGCCCGACTGTGCTGTTCCGGAGCCAGTTGGGGGCTGTTTTTCGAGGCATCCTCAAGCCTGGGAGAGCTTCACCCAGGATCGATGGGTGCTTCGAATAATTACCGGAAGTTACACCATTCCCTTTACTTCACCCCCTCCCCCAATCAGAAAAATCCCGGACGTTTCACCCAGTCAAAGGGATCAGCACTAAAGATATCAAAGCTGCTAGAAAAAGGAGTCATCCAACCGGTCCCCTCAGACCAGATCGGATCAGGAACTTTCTCAAGACTCTTTTTGGTGCCGAAAAAAACAAGGGACCTGAGACCCATTCTGGATCTCAGACGATTGAATCACTACGTCCTGAAGTCCAAATTCCGAATGGTGACTTCAGTCCATCTTCCCATTGCTGGGAGAGGGAGTATGGATGTGCTCCATCGACCTAAAGGATGCCTATTACCACATCAAGATGAACAAGGCCTCCAGGAATCTTTTACGCTTCCAGCTGGGTGCCAGTCATTTCCAGTTCGTGCTCTGCCCTTTGGTCTCACCACAGCCCCCAGGGTGTTTACCAAGTGTTTGGCAGTGGTGACAGCTCACCTGAGACGTCTAGGATTCCAGGAGTTTCCTTACCTGGACGATTGGCTCCTTACCGCCCCCACCAGGCATCTCCTCATTCGAGCCAGGGAGGCTACCATAACCCTTTGCCAAAGGCTAGGAATTACATTAAACTGGGAAAAATCTGCCTTGCTGCCCTCACAGCATGTTGTATTTCTAGGCGCAGAGCTAGACTCTGTTCAAATGAGGGCCTTTCTACTTCTAGAAAGGATGAGTGCTGCAATCTCAAGTTCAAGCTTTGTTGCCCCTCAAGAAGGTCCAAGCCAGGTTAGTTCTTCAGCTATTGGTATCCATGGCGGCTACCATCATGCTGGTGCCCTTAGCCAGGCTACACATGCGGATCCTCCAGTGGCTCCTTTCAGTCCAGTGGTCCTTTCAAAATTCCCTCTCTCATCCAGTTCTCCTCACGGAACAATGTAGACAGGATCTCCGTTGGTGGCTATGTTCCTCCAAACTGGACAAGGGGAGGAATCTAGTTCCTTTGTCTCTTGCTGCCACAGTGACCATGGACGCTTCCCAGATAGGGTGTGGGGGGGCATTATCTGGGAAGAACGGTCCAAGGCACATGGCAGGATCACGAGGTACACTTACACATGAATGTCCTAGAGATGAGAGCGGTGCTATTAGTGTTGCAAGCACTCCAGAGCTCTCTTCCCCGGGGAATGATTGCAATTCACTCGGACAGCATGTCAGTTGTGTGGTACCTGAACAAGCAAGGAGGAACCAAGTCTTACCCCCTTTGCAGAGAAGCCATGAGAGTGTGGCTTTGGGCAGTGTCTTCCTAACGGTTTCTAGTGGCAACGCACATTCCGGGAAAGTCCAACGTGATAGCAGACAGGCTAAGCAGAGCTATTCTGATGCCTTCCGAATGATCTCTGAACAACCGAGTTGCAACTCGGATCTTCAGCAGGTGGGGTCAGCCTTGCTGCAATCTCTTTGCCAGTCCTCTCAGTGCCAAATGCTGCAGCTACTTCACCCTGATCCCCCCGCAGGGGGAGTCACCCAGGGACGCAGTAGTCCACGGTTGGCCTCCCAGTCTGCTCTATGCCTTTCCTCTTGTTACCAAGAGTGATTCAGAAAGCCATTTACTTGGGAAGCAAGATGATTCTAATTGCCCCACACTGGCCCCGCCAAGTCTGGTTCCCCTTTCTTCAGCAGTACACATTGGATGGTCCTTGGACTCTGGATCCAGTGCCAGACCTATTGACTCGCATGTCGGGACAGTCCCACCCCTCCCTCTCAGGTTGACAGCCTGGCTGCTCCACTTCCATCATTAGTTAGACTACATTCCCTTTCACCTCAGGTGGTGCATATCCTATTGTCTCAAGTCCTCCACCAGAAGAATTTACTCCAAGAAATGGAAGAGATTTTCCATCTGGGCTCAGGTCCAAGGTCTGGACCCTTTCACAGCCCCTATATCGGCAGTCTTAGACTTTTTAGCTATGCTCTTCCGACAGGGCTCCACTCCCTCGACCATTAAGGTGCAGCTGGTGGCCATTTCTAACTTCCATGTATCCTACGAGCCCGCTCTTATGGGCCATAAACTTTGTAAGGCCTTTTTGAAAGGAGCCTGGTTACTTCGCCCTCCTGTGTCAGAACCCGTCATGCCATGGGATTTAAATCTGGTGTTGCAAGCCATCACTTCTCCGCCCTTTGATCCGGCTGCCACTTGCGAACTAAAATTCTTATCCTGGAAGACGGCGTTCTTGGTTGCCATCACTTTGGCTAGAAGAGTATCAGAACTTCAAGCGTTGTCCATTAAACCCCCTTATTTGATCTTCCATAAGGACACGGTATCCTTGAGACTTAATCCTTCCTAAGGTGTCTTCCACGTTTAGCCTACACCAATCCATTGAGTTACCGGTGTTTTTTCCAAACTTCTCCAACAAAGCAGAGTTCATATTTCATCAATTGGATGTGCATAGACATCTGAGATTCTATTTACACAGGACGAAACATGTAAGGAATTCGGATCAATTGTTTGTGTCCTTGGAGAATAGAACGGGTGGCCCTGTTTCCAAGTGCACAATTTCTAAGTGGATTAAGGATTGCATTTCCTTTATTTACTCATCAGCAGGCAGAAATTTACCATTCCCAGTTAAAGCTTATTCCACCAGGGCATTCTCGACTTCGATAGCGTATCATGCCAGGCTTTCCTTGGACAGCATTTGTGCAGTGGCCACCTGGGCTTCTCATCATACCTTTATCTCTCATTACAAGTTGGACATGGCGTCTAGAGGCTGGGCTTCCTTTGGTTCCACGGTTCTCAGGAGTATTTTCCTATGAGCCTCCCAGGTTAGAGGTGCTAGGGACGCTGTCCCGTCAGTAATGAATGTTGGCGAGATAGGACCATATAACATCAGTTATGTACTCACCATAACGATCGATGTATGTGGTCCATCTCGCCTACATTCTTACGTACCCTCCCACCTGCCCCCTTCCTGAAGGATTTGGAGGACAATTGCTCTGAGACCCTTCAAAATTAGTTACTTGTTCCGTTTTCCTGGTTGGCGATATTCCTCTTGGTGAGGGTTGTGTATGTGGAGTGTTTGTGATGTATGCAAACAAGATCTGGGGGTTGGGGCGAGGTGCATCCTGGGATACCGGGTTAGCCCAGCCAATTAGAGACTTCGTGCTAGAGAAAAATAATCGGCCGAGTCGAAGCCGATTCTCTGCTCTGAACCCATCAGTAATGAATGTAGGCGAGATGGACCACATACATCGATCGTTATGGTGAGTACATAACTGATTACTCAGCTCCCTCATCTTCCTGTCCTACTAAGTCGCCTTTTCCTGACAGAGCAGTTTTGTCCGGACTCTTCAGGACTCCCTTGCAATACCCCTCTTTCCCTACACCTCTCCTTATCCCTTCTAGCCTGAGAGTCCATCACACAAGATGCCTGGGTCTTGTACATAATAAAACTCTGATATTCCATGGCATAGGTTCATAGGTAGGTACAAGGCTATCAGCCCAAGGGCCTAAGTAAGCATAGCCAGCAAGGTTCCCTGGCTTATACCACCCAAGAAAGTTAATTTCCTGTGCCCCTGTCGAGCAGAGCCACAGAAGTGATGCCCGGGATGCATTTCCCATTCACTCATCAAGATTTTTCTTGAGTGCTAGTTTGGAACTTTGCTTGACATAGATGGGTAGCTTGTTCCAGACTGTAGGAAGTCTCTGGAACAGGAATCTATCCCTCCAGCATGTCCTGTTTATTGTGGTAACAAGGTTTAGGTCCCTAGAGCATGTAGCTCGGAGGGATTGTGATTTCTTTAGGTGTAGCATGTCCAACAGCTCTGGGTTTAACATTGCTTTATATGTTAGACAGAGATCTCCTCTGAGTAGGCGATATGCTACAGAGTAAAGCTGGAGTTTTTTGAGACAGTC
This sequence comes from Protopterus annectens, assembly GCF_019279795.1. Taxonomy (NCBI): domain Eukaryota; kingdom Metazoa; phylum Chordata; order Ceratodontiformes; family Protopteridae; genus Protopterus; species Protopterus annectens. Next base: position 385,327,110 of record NC_056742.1, read on the forward strand.
AGTGTAGGGCATCTGTTTGAGGCCAGTAATCCTGTTTGTGAGGTACTTCTGTGGCCTTTCCAGCTGCTGCAGATGTTGTGGGGTGCATTCCAAAAGGGGCGTTGTACTCTAATGGGTCTGATGAGTGCCGAGTAGAGGGGAACAATGACCTCTCTTTTTCCTGGATGAGAACCCTTTTTGTGACGAGATGTGCGACATAGAAGGATTTCAAAACAGTGTAAAACTTCTCTGTGTGGAAGATTTTCAGTCCATATATTTCTAGTTAATCACTGTATATTAATCAGATCAGACAATAGTAGTAGAAGTAGCGAAAGTAAACTCGTCTTAAGTCAAAACAAAAAGTAATAGAAAATATATAATTGTACATCATTACTAAGTATTCGAAAGTAATCCAAGCAAGGCAAGCAGTCTGTTTCCAGTCGAAAATACTTTAGTACACAGACAAGCGATCCAAGTAAAACAGAGTAATAATTTCCTCACAACCTTTCTAAATATATATATATATATATATATATATATATATATATATATATATATATATATGCATACTTTTAATCAGGCATGTGAGTGGTTTATTGTGCTGTAAAGCAGTGTTATTGGTACACATGTTAAATTCACATCCCTTCCCCAATCATTGTGACATTCGAGCTGGTCCTGCCCGTACTTAGTAGCTGTCATAATAATATATAACCCTTTATGTACTTTAAATAAAATTATATAATGATGTGGTACCTCTTATTTAACCAAATTAAGTAGATTATTAAGTCTGTGATTTTATCCAAGACAATATACTACATGGCTGGAAGTATATCAACCTTCGTTCATTTGGCAATCAAAAAATATATATAAATATATACATGTACATTTTGCATGTAAAAATCAGTTTCTATGTTCATAATCTATTGTTAACAAAGATCACTTTCATCCTTCTAGACTTCTTCAGGTCTGTGTACAAGAACCCTAAAAACTTGTATAGTTGTATAATTAGTATTGTTATTACACATTTTGAATAAAGTGGAAAAATGAACCAGAAAAAAATAAGAAAAAATGTAAGTATGATGGAAACCAAATACACACTTGAATTTCAACTGATTTAAAATGGTATTTAGATCCAATTTATATACTAAAATACAATTAGTCATGTAAACAATGTGGCAATTTTCTAAGTTCCAGTACACTTTTAATTGAACAGTTGTAGTTTAGTCCAGGCTTCTTAAGAGTTCAGCTTTAATTGGCACAAGTTCATGTTTCTCCAGAATATTCGGGATGTCTCCTTCAAGATTACCCATGTCTATGCGATCCAGGATCTGGAACTTAAAACCTGAAACATCTTGGGTGAAGCCCCATCATTTGTTTATAGGAAGGCCAGGAACATTAGAAGTTTTGTTGAATTTAAACCTAGACCATGTGAGAAAAGCACTAAAAGATGTGAAACTAATTGTACGTTTTGTATATTTATACAGCAAGGTGATAGTTTTTATTGCCCTTATTTAAAGATCATTAAAACCAGTGCAGTGGGTGACTAACACGAAAGTAATGTACAGGGCACAGTGCAATGAATGTGATGCATTCTATTTGGGCAAGACTGTAAATAAACTCAGGCGTAGGATTTCATGTCATCTGTCAGAAATCCGCTCTGGATGTAAAAATAATGTACTAGCCAAACACCTTTCTCTTCATGAAAGACACACAGGTTTTAAGTTCCAGATCTTCCATGTCTCTTTCTTCATGTAGTCCAGGGAGGTATGTCTCGGGTCATTCACACCAACATGGACAATGACAGTGTCATATTTGTACTTGTTGTGGAGTGACCCGAGTGGTTGGGTTATGTGGCAGATCCTGGCACCCGACAGGCAGCTGTGACAGTAGCCTTCTCCTTTTTAGCCTGGTGAGTGGGACATTAGTGTGCCTGATTATAGTCACCTATGACTAGTGTGTTGGGTACAATGTTCTTCGTGTTTCACTGTTGCAGTCATTATATTTGGGGTAATCTGGTAGGTTGCCCTCAGTCGGCCTGAATAACAAAGTCTTGGGTCCTGTGTGGGTTGCTGTCTCCTCTTCTATGACGTCAGGGGGTATAAAACATGCACGCCGACACAATTTTAATCTGTCTTTCTTGCCGCGTGGTGCCCGAAGCAGAAGCAGTTCGCAAGTGTCACTCGGCTGACTCCTGAAATTTTCTTTTTCGAGTTTCCAGAAGTCTTCAAACTAAAGCTAAGTAGGGGAAACTTTTTCTTGCTCCTTACCGATGTCAGTAAAAGTTAATAATTGCATTACTTGTGGGAAGCAAATACCTCATAAGGATTTTCAGTTGTACTGTATTCCTTGCCTAGGCCCTGATCACAACGTGCCTTGCTGTCGGTTTTGTGCTAAATTTAACCAATGCACTATTAAGCATTGGTATATTTTTGCTTCCAAATATTTTGGCTCTAGATTTAACTACCCTGAAATGTCGTTGGTTAGCAATCTGACTACCGGAGTACACAAAAACCACAAGGAAAAAGACAGGGTCAGACAGTCTAGGTCCAAAACAGACGAAGCTTCTAAGCCATTCGCCGGTACTCGGTGAGGCAATTTCGCAGCCCCTGATACCCGCAACTTTTGAGTCGCAGGCCTCTACCGAGACCCATTCAGAGTCCGGTATGCCACGAGATTCGCAAAGTATTGAACCTGTGGATGTCTCTCCCTTGGATGGGTCCAGAGCCGCTAAGCAGGCACTGGCTTCTGAGGGTGTTTTCATGCCTCAACATTTTTATATTAAACAGACGCCATCAACAAAAAGGTCAAAAACAACTTCTGTGTCTAAAAAAAGACGCATGAGCCACATACTCAGGCCCTTATGCCTAAAAAAATGATCAAAATTGCCGAGGATTTGATTACCTTGATCAGGGTTTCCCAACCCCCCCCCCCCGCTAGGAGGCCTAGGCAAGGCACTGATTATAAATCTTCAAATCAGGTTTCCATTTCTTCCGATTCCTCTTCTGATCAAGAATTTTCTATCCCACCTTATGAGGATTCTGGTGCAGAGGAATCCATCCCATCTGCATCTCCTCCTTAGGATTACTCTGTTTGCATTCCTTAAGGGAGCATTTTTACTGGGAGAGTCCGGACATTTTTGAATCAAAAAAAAGGGGATTTTCTTCTTTCGCAGCATGGGCCTTTGGCAATGCATCCTGTTTTAAACATTGATGATGTGTTCTCGGAATCGAGCTTGGCTCCTGATTCCCTGCCTCCAGCTCCTAGTAAGCCAGACGGATATTACAGGGTTCCTGACTCCCACAAATTTAATTTCAAAAATCCTGCTGCTGATCCTGAGACTATTTCTCAGGGCCCCAAGGGTGTAAAGGCTTCTACAGCCAAAATTCCTACCCCTTCTGAGAGAGATTCCAGGGCGCTGGATAGATAGGGTAAGAAGGTTTGTACGTCTGCAACCCTGGCAGTCAGGGCTTTAAATTGCCAGTTTCATATGCTTAAATATCAACAGCATGTTATGGACTTCAGAAAATGATGTTGATTTCTGATTGTGTGGAAAATAGTTACAGGATTTATTGCGTTCAACAGAACAGTTTGGAAAGCATACTTTGCAATGTGGTTTTGATTCCTTGACCTCTTGTAGGGCCACCATTACTGGATCTGTGATAAGAAGACATGCCTGGCTCAAGGAGCAAAATCTACATGATTATGTTGAAGCTAAATTGTTGTATGCCTCTTTGCAGCATGATACTTTGTTTGGCAATAAGGCAGAAGAGATATTAAAGAAAATGGAAGACAAAGCTAAATCTATGCAAACTGTAAAAGATTTCTTAGAAGTGCAGCCACCCAGGTTCAGTAGGCACTGGCCTCTACTAAAATTGTACCTTCCTGTGTCCAACAGAGCCAGTCAGGGCAAATCCAGGCACTCAGAAGGCTCCAGATAGCAATCACAGGTATCTTACAGGTCAAAGCAATGGGGTGCCTCCACCTCCAAATCTGGAGGTGGTAAAGCACAACCCTACAGTATGCAGTCTCTCTGACTTCCCTCTACCATCTCCAAGCACTTATCTTTTGGCAGCCCCCTTGGGGGGAAAACTAGCACTTCATGCTCAAAACTGGCAGTTCATAACCCAGGACAAGTGGATATTAAACATAGTATCCCAGGGGTACAGATTTCATTTCCATACTTTGCCAATTCCATACGGATGGCCAGATCTGCCGCAAAACCAGTGGGCAGAGGCCCAGAAACAAGTCATGTCCCTCATGGATATGAGGGCGGGCTATTCAACCAGTACCAGAAAAAGGACAAAGATTTTATTCAAGACTGTTCCTGGTGCCCAGAAAAAAACAATTCATGGTGTCCAATACTGGACTTATCAATTCTGAACACATTCCTGGATATTCCAGAATTCTAAATGTCAACAGCTACTGCCTATGCTAGGCAAAAATGCTTGGTTAGTAACTCTAGACTTAAGAGGCATACCTGCATATCCTAATAAGGGAATCTTGCAGAAGATACCTCCGCTTCAAAGCAAGTTATTTGCATTACCAATTCTATGCACTGCCCTTTGGCTTATCTACTGCGCCCAGGGTCTTTACAAAGTGCCTGGCACCAGTATTTCCATTCTGCAGACAAAACATTCAAATGTATCCTTATCTGGACAATTGTCTCATTCAGGCAGAGGACAAGGGCACTCTTCTTCAACATCTGGCGTTTGTAAAAAAGGCTTCTAGCATGCGTAGGGTACGCCATAAACGAAAAGAAATCACAACTGGTACCCTCTCAAATAATTACATTCCTGGGTGCAAGCTTGAATATAACTTCCCAGGTGGCTTACCTCACTTCAGACAAATACAATTGACAGTATACTTCAGTCAAATGGCAACAAAAACCCAGTTATCTGCAAGACAAATTCTGCAGGCTTTGGGGTTCATGGCATCATGCATTCTTCTAATTCCATATGCGAGACTGCATATGAGGAAACTTCAATGGTATGTAAAAAGTTTATGGAGTCAGCATTGTCACAGCCTGGAAACAATGATTCCTCTCATTCCCTGCCTACAACAGGAGTTTCTTTGGTGGACAAAGGCATGTCACCAAAACAAGGGGCTGTCATTCACACTACCCCCTCCCTCACAAACCCTAACTACAGACGCATCAGACTATGCTTGGGGGGCCCACCTGGCAGGGAGATGCATTCAGGGCAAATGGAGCCCAAACCAGATGCATCTGCATATCAACCAGAAAGAAATGCTAGCTGTTCAGAATGCTCTGACTGCCTTCAAGGACTTACTTCATCCAGGACAAATACTGATAGACGGACAACACCACAGTTATATGTAGTATATAAACAAGCAGGGGGGTACCCATTCATACCCCCTTTTGCAGACCAGCAATGGCCTTGTGGAACACAGCCTTGACTTACCAAATACATCTTCAAGTTCAGTTCCTGCCAGGAAAGCAAAATACTCTGGCAGATGACCTAAGCAGAAATCATATGGACCCGCACGAATGGAAACTGGATCCACAAATCTTCAGCATGTTAACACAGAAATGGGGAAGCCCAGACATAGATCTATTTGCCTCTCCCCAAAACTATCAGTTGGACAAATACTGCACAAGAACTCATCACAAAAAAGCATGGAAAGTGGATGCCGTCTCCTTCAGCTGGAAAAAAACTTTCAGTCTATGCCTTTCCCCCTCTGCCTCTACTCTCCAAGGTCTTACTAAAAGTCAGACAGGAAAAACCAAAAATGATTCTAATTGCCCCGGACTGACCTCGCCAACACTGGTACCTGCTTCTAAGAAATATGTCACACCTTCCTCCGTGGTACTTGCCTCAAACACCTCATCTACTGTCTCAGCAGAACTGTCAAATTCTGTATACTCTGCTACATACTCTGAATCTTGCAGCATGGCTAATCATAATTATTCAAAACACACCTTTTAGTAAGCCTGTGATGGATGTCATCTTGGAAGTCAGAAGGCCTAGTACTAGAAAATCTTATGCTGATAAATGGAAGAGATTCTGTGCTTGGAACCAAGCACAAGGAATAGACACAGCAAGGCCCTAATATTCCTCAGATTTTATAATACTTAACTGATTCCTCAGATTTTACAATACTTAGCCTCTGCCATCTCTGCTCATTACAACACAGATCCTCCCCTCTTTTTTCATCCACTGCTAAAACAGTATCTCAGAGGGGCCAAATGTTTAAGGCCTCCCAGGAGAGCACCAACTCCTGCATGGGACCTTAATTTTATGCTGGAACAACTCACCCTGCCTCCTTATCAACCAGCAGCTACTGCTGATATAAAATTTCTATCTTGGAAGACAGCTTTTCTTTTGGCAGTTACCTCAGCTAGAAGGGTTTCGGAACTACAGACTCTCATGGCAGTGGAGCCTTTCATTCCATTTTACCCGGACAGGGTGGCCCTCAGGGCCAACCCTTCCTTTATGCCTAAAGTGGTATCCAGTGTGGCTGTTAACCAGACCATTCACCTGCCAACCTTTTTCCCAAATCTGCAGAACAAGGGGGAGCGGATTCTGCATTCACTGGGTGTACACAGACAACTAAGATTCTACTTAAACAGGACAAAATCTCTAAGAAAGTCTGAGGAACTACTGTTAGCATTTGCTGCAGGATCAGAGTGGTTTATTGGCACACTGAGTCTGTGGGCTGTGTGTCATTTGGGTTGTGTTGGGTGGTGGAGGTTGCTTGCGTTTCTGTTTTGGAGGTCTCTCTTGCTTGAGCAGATTATTGAGAGCCTCCGCGAATGTTTGTTTGTGTGGATTTTGGTGGTGTAGATTTAGTGGTACTATGATGTGGTGCAAGTGTTTACCCTCTCTTGACTGTCTAGTCCAGTCTTGGTTGGAGAGCTTTACCTTCAGTTTGGCTAGATAATTGCATCTCTCACAGGTTGTGGTGTTGGGTGGTAGGAGGAGAGGGTTGTCTGTACATGAGGCAATTGTTATATTGCCCCAAGATGCCCAGATTAATCAGATAGGAGAGAACACTGGGAGCTGACCCTTTGACATGCCTGAATAAAAAACTACTTTTCTCTAGACAAGTGAGGGAAGAGAGTATACGAGCTGTTTTTCTCTAAGCAACTGAGGAAAGTAAGTACAAAAACTGTTTTCCTCTAGGTAAAGAGGAAGGTTGAGTGCTGTAGTAATTTGTAGCTTATTTAGTGCTAACAAGTTCTGAACAAGTGCTTTGCACGGTTAAGCAAATTCAAGTGCTAAAACTAAGAATCTGTTCCTGGATCTTGTGGTAGAAAGGCTACCTAGTGCTTGCCACTCCCACTGATAAGCTAGAATGCTTCCCTCCAACACAGAAAGGCTTGGGGACTCAGAATCTTACACACAGTCCTGGATACAGCCAATCTGTATCTGGACTAGACTAGTTACAGGAAAGGTAGTAAACGCGCACGAACGCAGGTTTTTAAACCAGAAGGTTGAAAGAGATGGAAAAACTGCCCAAACGGCCAATAAACTACAATTTCTGGGCCAGAAACCACTCTTGTGATAGATAGGCTTCCTAGTGCTTACCACTCCCACTGATTAGCTAGAAGGCTTTCCTCTAACACAGAAAGGCTTTGGGGTCTCAGAAGCTTGTAAACAGTCCTGGTTACAGCATCTCTTTATCTGGACTAGACTAGTTACAGGAAAGGCAGGAAACAAGCTTAGACTTTTTGTTTGTTTGTTTTATATATATATATATATATATATATATATATATATATATATATATATATATATATATGGAAAGGGAGAAAGGAGAAACGGAAGATAATTCAAAATTAAGGACCTAAGTGGCTTGCCCTTCACAAATGTTCTCTCTGTGTTAGGTAGAGTGAGCTAGTGACACTAGACTGGAATAGAGCTGGGATAGAGCTGAACAGATGGGACTGGTAGGAGTGTCTGAAGTCAAAATATGATCTCTCTCTACTCAGTTGAGTGAGCAAATGAGATAGACCCAGAGAAGTGTTCAAACACATTTACAGGAGGGGCGGGCAATTCCAAAGCCACCAAGATTAATACCAGAACATGAACAGGGAGGGCGAGAAACTAACTGCAGAGAGACCACAGTATTCTATGAAACAAATAGAAAAATAAATAACTAGAGAGACTGACAACAATATTCAATGAAACAATTAGAAAAATAAAATGCAGTACAATCTTTAACACTGCAAGCTTGTACTTAACTCAGCTAGTAATGCAGTTGATTGTAGGTATATAGCCGAAGTCAATCAACTCCGATATTGAGCAGTAATAAATTCAAAGATATGTAACTAACACTTATGCATACAGAGAAACCCTCTAGGCTAAGAGTAAATATCAATGAAGTGAAACGCAATAGCCCCCACTTAATGCAGAGAGAGAGACCACATTATTCTATGAAACAATTAAATAGAAAAATAACTATAGAGAGAGACAGACCACAATAGTCAATTAAACAATCTCTCCATTCAGCAGTATCCCACAGCCACCTGCAGAACACGTACCCCTCTTCCCCCAAGTTTTGGCAGACTTACTAGAACATGGAACCATTCAGCCAGTGCCCACACCCCAAAAAGGAACAGGCTTCTACTCCTGCATGTTCCTAGTTCGGCCCCTGGAAGACCCATCCTAGATCTCTCCTTTCTGATTCCTAAAGGTGTCCTCTTCCTTCAAAATGCTCACCCTTCAGACTATTACCTCTGATACTCCCACAGGCCTTTCTGACATCCTTAGACGTCAAAGATTCCTACTTGCATATTACTATTCATCCCAAGTTCAAGAAATTTCTCTGTTCCTCTTTGGCATCCTGGCACTTTCAGTTCTCAGTCTTGCCCTTTGTTCGTTCTACAGCTGCAAGAGTTTTCACAAAATGTTTAGCCCCAGTAGTCACATTCTGCATACTCCCAAGACATTCAAATTTTCCCTTACCTGGACGACCTGTTCCAGGCAAACACCCCAGAGGAACCTCCACTCATCCATTACCATCCTAAAACATCTAGGTTTCAAAATCTGCTCTCACCGCATCCCAAGATAATGTCTTTCTGGCGTGCAAATTTTAAACAGAATAATAGTGTCCCTTCCACATCAAAAGGCTCAGGAGCTATGCCAGACCTTTTCAGATATCCTCACCCCTGCACGTCTTGTCAGCAAGGCAATTTCTTATGATCCTGGGACTGATGGCTGTCAGCATACCTATGCTGCCTCTGGCAAAACTTCATATGAGGAAGTTTCAATGGTTCCTGAAGTCTGTGTAGACGCAACATGCCCACCCTCTGGAATTTCAAATCCTGCTCCTACATTCCTTAAAGAAGGAGCTTCTGTGGCGAATACAGTAAATGTCCTTCAGCTGGGATCTTCTCATCCACCTACTGCCCCCTACTAAAGACCGTGCACAGATGCTTCGGATACAGGCTGGGGGCTGTGCTGGGACCCCATACTGTACAAGGCCAATGGTATCCATTTCAGGAAAAGGATCACATAAATGTAAAAGAGGTAAAGCCATTGATTCTAACATTTCAGTCCTTTCTCAACCCAGGCCGGTTGAGGATCTGCACAGACATGACTGTTCTCTGGTATGTAAAAGTGTGGGGACAAAATCCTACCTCCTGTGCAGATTGACGTTACAGGTTTGGGAGCTAGCCCTCCAACTTCAGATTTCTCTGTAGGCAGTTTACGTCCCTTTCAATTAGAACTCTGTGGCAGACAAACTGAACAGATCCACAACACAGGCCCACGAATGGACGCTTCACAGGGATATGTTTCTGGACATAATCCACCCATGGGGTATTCCTCAAATAGAATTGTTTGCCTCCCCTCTGAGCAGACAACTTCTGAAACTTTCTGCCAGAAAACGTCACCCCCTGGCATTGAAAGTGGATGCCCTATTAATACCCTGGAAGGGGAAGTTTCTGTATGCATTCCCTCCCCCTCCGTTAATTCCAAATGTCCTGCTGAATCTTCAGCAGGACAAATCAAAAGTCTTGCTGGTGACTCCATATTGGCAAAAACAGCATTGGTTCCCCCTTCTGCACCTAGCCAAGGGCAATCATTGCAAGTTACCTCAGAGTAGACTTGCACAACACAAGGGCTCCCTCATCCATTCACATCTGGCACCTCTGCAACTAACTCTATGGGTGATAGAACCTTGATGGCTTTTAAGACTCCTATTCTCAGAAGATGTGTTTCATGTCCTGCTGGGGGTCAGGAAACCCAATAACCAGAAATCTTATCTCTCCAAATGGTGTCACTCTTGCAACCTGACATACTAACAGTGGATCTTCCTCTGGTTTTGTCATACCTGTATGAGTTCCTCATGTCTGGCCTAGCTTATTCATCTGTAAAAACACATCTATCAGCCATTTCTGCATGTCTAACTCTCCCCCCCCCCTTTAACTTCTAGATTTGAGGCTAAACAGTTCCTCAAAGATGTCCTACAAATTAGACCTCCCAGGGGATCTGTGCCCCCTCTCTGGGACTCATAAACTTTGTGCTAGGGGAACTGACCATTCCAGCCAGCTTCTTCTAGCTCCTTAAAACACTGCACCTGATTTGTTGCTAGCCCTAACTTCTGCCAGAAGGGTCTGTGAGCTCCAGGCTCTGGCTTCTCCTTCCTTTTTGATCTCCCACAAAGACAGTGTCATCTTTATGCTCAGAGTGGTTGATGAGATATCCTTAAACCAGGCTATACACCTACCAACCTTTTTCCCTTCTCCCCAAAAGACTAGTGAGACGATCCACAAAACTAAATCTATTAGGAAATATGAGCAGCTGTTTCTCTCATTCCATTCCAGGGCTCTGGGACTTCGTGTCGAAACCATTTTTAACTGGATTTCCAAAACCATTGCCTTCTGTGTCGCCTGTCATAGAAAAACCCCTCCCTGCTCAGTCAAAGCAATAGCCGCCTCTGGTGCCTTTCTCAAAGGGCTAGGCACCAATTTTATTTTTGAAGCTGCTGCCTGGACCTCTGTCCACACCTTTACCATACATTGCAAGCTGGGTTCCATTTCCAGATCTAGGGCTGGGTTTGCCAGGCTGCTATTCATGGCTTCCAAGAAAATTCATCAGCTAACTCCACCTCTCTCTCTGCATGAGCTGTGGTACTCTTCCTCGTGTAAAAAAAATACTGCAACAGATGAATAGGACATAGAATAGTTGTGTAAGAATTGGAATAGTTGTGTAAGAATTTATTGTAATGATAGATGTCCTTCTCTTTGTTGCAGTATCATTTCCCACTTCTCATGGTTCTTGGATGCATTGACACATTATTTCATGGCGACACACTTCCTGGGGCTTGAGGATGGTGTGCGTACATCGCCTTTATGGCCTGCGTCTGATAGCTGCCTATGTGAGATGTACCTTGCACCTTACTGTAGTACAATACTTTGGTATACTAGCAGACGTTGGGTCACCTGGGCAGGCTACTCCATCATGGAAGCAGAGAAGAGAAGGACATCTATCATAAGTTCTTAGAGAACTTTTCTTCTCCTTCCATACCTCAAGCTGGAATTTCAGTGGTGAATTCAGCAGTTGGCTCTCCATCCAGATTTCAGTTTTCAACCAACTCTTCTCTCTTAACAAGCTGTTCATAGACACTTTTGACGTAGGATAGGGAACATCCTTCGGCTCTTTAAAGGTGCAGGGTCCTTGGTCACCTCAACAAAGGAAATACCACATCATTGTCAGATAATGAGAACTCTTCTGCTGGTTCTTCAAGCTTTTCACCCTGGTGTTTTCAGACAATACCACAGTGATGTGGTATGTCAACAAGCAAGAGGTTGATGAGAGCTTCTCTTATGCTGGTTGGCACTTCTAATGTGGAAACTAGCTGTCCAGTATCATGTGACACTTCAGGCAGTTTACATTTACTCAGGTCAGAGCATTGTGGCAGTCTCTCTGAACAGGTCCAATACACAGTCCTATGGATGCTTCACAGGGATCTTTCTGGCCATTGTCCATTAGTGGTGTACTCAAGTGGATTTTTTTTGCCTTCCTTCTGAACAGACATCTTCCTCTCTTTGTGCCAGAGTCCCAGGTTCTCTGGTCTGGAAGGGGATATTTATGCCTTTCCTTCCCTTCTTATTCCAAAAGTCCTGTTCAAAATACAACACGATTCTCCCAAAATCTTTCTGGTGACTCCCTTTTGGCCAGACAGCATTGGTTCCCTCTTCTTTAGCTAAGGGCAGTCATCACAAGTTACCTCATAAGGTGGACCTACTCGCACAAGATAATGGATCTCTCATTTATCTCAATCTGTCTAATCTTCAACTAACACTGTGGATGATAGGATTTTGATTCCTTACAGACGCCTTTTTTTCCTCAGGATGTGCTTAGGGTCCTGCAGGAAGCCATCAAATAGGAAATCCTACGTATCCAAATTGAAGTTGTTTTCGGTTTGCTGTCTTTCTCGTAACCTAGATCCACTTCACGGTTGTTTTTGGTTCTACTTATCTGTGTGAACTGCTCCGTGTTGGGTGGCTTATTCTGTTAAGGCCCATGTATCAGCTGTTTCTGCCTGCCTGTCTTTATCACCTTTTAGCTTCTCGATTTAAATTTAAACAGTTTCTTAAAGGCATCCTTCATATTAGGCCTTCCAGGAAGCCTGTGGAGGAAGATGCATACAGCTGGGTTATATCCTATGCAGTTGGGCCAATCTGAAGGAGATTGGAGACTGTAAAGTGGTGATGGGGGAAATTGTAGTTAGGCAGCATAGAATGGTGGTCTGTAGGATGACTGATCAGGAAGAGGAGGACAAGTGCGAGAGCAGTGCCAAGGATCAAATGGAAGTTGAGAGAGGGTGATTGTGAGGTGGAGTTCAGGGAAGAGTTAAAACAGGCACTGGGGGGGCAGTGAAGAGTTACTGAATAGCTGGGTAACTACAGCAGAGATGGTAAGGGAAGCAGCTAGAAAGGTGCTTGGTGTGACATCTGGACAGAGGAAGGAGACCTGGTGGTAGAATGAGGAAGTACAGGAGAGTATACAAGGGAAGAGGCTGGTGAAGTGGTGTCAGAGAGATGAAAGTAGACTGGAGTACAAGGAGATGGAGTATGGAGAGAGAGAGGTGGCGAAGGCTAAGGAGTATGTAGAGTTGTATGAAAGGTTGGACACTAGAGTGCGAAAAGGACCTGTACCGATAGGCTAGACAGAGGGACCAAGCTGGGAAAGATGTGCAGCAGGTAAGGGTGATGAAGGATAGTGAGGGAAATGTACTCACAAGTGAGGAGTGTGTGTTGAGCAGATGGAAAGAGTACTTTGAGGGGCTGATGAATGAAGAATGAGAGAGAAGGTTGGATGATGTGGGGATAGTGGATAAGGAAGTGAAACAGATTAGCGAGGAGGAAGTAAGGGCAGCTGTGAAGACTAAGAAGAATGGAAAGGCTGTTGCTCCAGATTACATAATAGTGGAAGCATGGAGGTGCTTAGGAGAAATGGCAGTGGAGTTTTTAACCAGATTGTTTAATGAAATCCTGGAAAGTCAGAGGATGCCTGAGGAGTGGAGAAAGTGTTTTGGTACCTATTTTTAAGAATAAGGGTAATGTGCAGAGATGTGGTAACTACAGAGGGATAAAACTGATCAGTCACAGCTTGAAGATCTTCTTCGTGTTTCACTGTTGCAGTCATTACATTTGGGTAATCCTGCTGGCAGGTTGCCCTCAGTCGGCCTGAATTCCAAAGTCTTGGGTTCTGCGTCAGCTACTGTCGCCCCTTCCCTGATGTCAGGTCGTCAGGGGTATAAAAGAGGCAGCCAACACCATTTTCTTCAGTCTTTCTTGCCGCACAGTGCCCGAAGCAATTCGCAAGTGCCGGTCGGCCAACTCCTGAGATTTTCGTGTTCGAGTTTCATACTCAAAGTCTTCAATAAAGCTAAGTACCCCGTTGGGGAAACTTTTTTTCTTGCTCCAGAGCGATGTCAGAAAAAGTTAATTGTATTTCCTGTGGAAAGCAAATACCTCATAAGGACTTTCATTCTTTATTCCTTGCCTAGGCCCTGATCACAACGTTTCTGGTTGTCGGTTTTGTGCTAGATTTAACCAACACACTATTAATTGTCTGTATGATTTTGCTTTAAACTATTTTGGACACCAGTTTAATTGTCCAGAAATGTCGTCGGGTAGCCATCCCAATTGAGTTCACAAAAAACGCAAAGAAAAGGAGAGAGATAAACAACCGAGGTCCAAAACCGATGAAGCTTCTCCTAAGCAAGTCGCTGTTTCTCAGTGAGGCGCTTTCGCAGCCCCTGACGCCCGCTACTTTAGAGTCACAGGCCGCTACCGACTCCCACGTGTTGGCTATGCTGCTGGAAACGCAAGGTATTGGAGCCTCGGACACTATTCCCTCAGATGGGTCCGGAGCAGCTGAGCAGGCATCTGCTTCTGAGGGTGTTTTCAGACCTAAACATCTTTACATTAAACCAACTTCAGCTTCTAAAGCAAAGAAACAAAGTCAAGAGCCACATGGACAGGCCTCTGTGCCCAAATAACAGATGCTCAAAATGGCCAAAGACTTGATTACCTTGATCAGGGATTCCCATCCCCCTCCTGATAAGAGGCCTAGGCAAGAGACTGACTGAATCTTCAGATCAGGTTTCTATTTCTTCTGATTCTTCTTCTGATCAGGAATATTCTCTTCTCCCTATGAGGATTCTGATGCTGAAGAATCTATACCTTCAGCTTCTCCTCCAGAGGACTATTCCTTTGGTGAAACCTTGCATACCATGAGGGAGCATTTCCACTGGGAGAGCCAAGATTTTTCAGAATCTAAAAAAGAGGCTCGGGGATTTCCTTTTACTACCTCAACAGGCTTGTAGCCATTCCACCTGTGTAAGACATTGTAGATGTGTTTTCGGTGTCTAGTCTGACCCCTGACTCTTTACCTCCAGCTCCTGTTAAGCCTGACAGATATATTACAGGGTTCCTGACTCTCATAAGTTCCTTTTTAAAAACCCTACTGCAGACCCAGAAACTATTTCACAGGGTCCCAAAGGAGTTGAGGCTTCCTCTGCAAAAAAAAAAACCCTACCCGCTCTGACAGGGATTCTAGGGCACTGGATAGATGAGGGAAAAAGGTTTACACATCTGCTACCTTGGTTTACACATCTGCTACCTTGGCTGTAAGGGCCTTAAACTGTTTCATATGCTCAAATATCAGCAACATGTCATGGCATTGCTTAAACAGAAAATGTTATTAAACACTCTGCAGAAAACAAGGAAATGCAGGATTTATTGCAGGCATCTGAACAAGTTGGAAAGCATACTTTGCAATGTGGTTTTGATTCTCTGGAGGCCTGCTGCAGGGCCACAGTTCCGGGTTCAGTAATTAGGAGGCATGCTTGGTTAAAGGAACAAAATTTGCCTGATCATGTCAAAGTTAAATTATTAGATGCACCTTTACAGCATGATACTTTATTTGGTATTAAGGCAGAAGAGATGTTAAAGAAAATGGAGGACAAAGCTAAATCTATGTAAATTACAAGTACAGCCACCTAGGTTTAGTAGACAGTGGCCTACAAAGAATTGGTCCTTTCTTGTGTCAGACAGACCTCAAAGGAGCAGATCCAGATGCCCTAGAGGCAGATCCCAGGCACAAAGTTCATACAGGTCAAAGCAGTGGGGTGCTTCTACCTCCAAAGTTGGAGAAGACAAATCACAACCATACAGGAAACTGTCCCAATGACTTCCCCCTGCCTGCACCAAGCACTTACCTCCTGGCAGCACCCTTAAGGGGAAAATCGGCACTTTTTTCTCAAAGTTGGCACATTATAACTCAGGACAAGTGGGTTCTAAATATACTGTCACAAGGCTTACAAGTTCCATTTCCATACCTTGCCAAAGGCAAACGGCTGGCCAGATCTGCCAAAAAATCAATGGGCAGAGGCGCAAAAACAAGTCTCATCCCTCGTGGACATGGGGGCCATTCAAAAAGTATCGGAGCAAGAGCAGGGACAAGGATTTTACTCGACTGTTCTTGGTACCCAGAAAGGACAAGGCCTGGAGACCAATACTGGACCTATCTATTCTGAACACATTCCTGGATATTCCAGAATTCAAAATGTTGACTTTGCAGCAGCTTCTGCCCATGCTGGGCAAGAATGCTTGGCTTGTGACTTTAGACCTAAAAGAGGCATACCTGCATGTCCCAATCAGACAATCATGCAGAAGACACCTCCGATTCAAGGCTGGCTCAATGCATTACCAATTCTCTGCACTGCCCTTTGGCTTATCTACTGCGCCCAGGGTCTTTACAAAGTGCCTGGCACCAGTAATTGCATTCTGCTGACAGACGAATACAAATACATCTTTACTTGGACGACTGTCTAATTCAAGCAGAGAGCAAGGACATTCTTCTACAGCATCTGGCGTTTGTGCAAAGACTTCTAACATGCCTAGGGTACACAGTCAACGAAAAGAAATCAAAACTAGTACCCTCTCAAGAGGTAATATTCCTGGGTGCAAGCTTAAATACAACTGCCCAGATGGCTTATCTCACACCAGACAAACAAAGGCAACTTGACTACCTGTTTCAAAACGTTGGTAACAAAGGCCCAGTTATCTGCAAGAAAAATTCTGCAGGCTTTGGGCAGAGGTTTGGGTTTGGTGGCCTCTGCTGTTTTGGTATATTTTTGATCAGAGGGACAGGAGGCACAGCAAAATAATGGGCATAGTATTCTCCAAACTAAAGGGGTGGCGAATGCCACAAAACTCTGGCTAGGCTTATAAATGCCCTTGGGCAGATAGCCTAGTATGAACCTATGAACAAGACTGCATGTGAGGAAACTTCAATGGTACCTAAAAAGTGTTTGGACTCAACATTGCCACAGCCTGGAAACAATGATTACTCTCATTCTCTGCCTGCAGCAGGAGTTTTGATGGTGGGCGAAGGCTTGTCACCAGAACAAGGAACAGTCATTCACATTACCCCCAGTCAGGCAGACATTAACAACGGATGCATCAGATTATGCCTGGGGGGCCCACATGGCAGGAAGATGCATTCAGGGCACATGGTCCTCAAACCAAATGCATCTGCATATCAGTCAAAAAGAGATGCTAGCTGTTCAAAATGCCCTGACAGCCTTCATGGACCTACTTCATCCGGGACAACTACTGATAGACGGACAACATCACGGTCATGTGGTATATAAACAAGCAGGGGGGCACACATTCTTACCTGCTTTGCAGACTAACCATGAATTTGTGGGACACAGCATTGACTTACCAAGTACATCTGCAAGCACAATACTTGCCAAGAAAGGAAAACTCTGGTAGACAAACTAAGCAGAAACATCATGGATCCCCACGAGTGGCAGCTGGATCCACAAGTCTTCAGCAAGATAACAAGGAAATGGTGATGCCAGGACATAGATCTATTTGCCTCCCCTCACAACTACCAACTAAAAAGATTCTGCACAAGGACTTGTCACAGACAAGCATTGAAAGTGGACACCCTATCTTTCAGCTGGAAAAAACTATCCGTATATGCCTTTCCTCCACTGCCTCTCTTCCCCAAGGTACTCCTGAAGGTCAGACAGGAGAAGCCAAAGATGATACTGATTGCCCCAGACAGGCCTCGCCAGTACTGGTATCCAATCCTAAGGAATTTGTCTCAATGCCCAGCTTGGACCTTACCCTCAAATACCTCATCTACTGTCCCAGCAAAACAATGAGATCCTGCACAGCCAACTCAGAACTTTAAACCTGGCAGCATGGCGGATAATGTCATACAAAACACACCTCTCAGTAAAGCTGTGATGGATATCATTTTGGAAGCCAGAAGGCCTAGTACTAGAAAATCTTTTGCTGGGAAATGGAAGAGATTATGTGCTTGGAACCAGGCACAAATACTGATATAGCTGTACCAAATATTCCTCAGATTTTGCAATACTTAACTGAGATGCTGGACAAAGGCCTATCTTTTTCATCAATTAAAATTCATGCCTCTGCCATTTCTGCTCATTACAATACAGAGCCACCAATCTTCTCTCATCCTTTATTAAAGCAGTACCTCAGAGGAGCCAAATGTTTAAGGCCTCCAAGGAGATCACCAATACCTGCATGGGACCTCAACTATGTCTTGGAAAAACTCACCCTGCCTCCTTTTGAGCCACCTGCTACTGCTGATATAAAGTTTTTTATCTTGGAAAACAGCTCTGCTCCTAGCAATAACTTCTGCAAGACGAGTTTCAGAGTTACAGGCACTCATGGTTGTGGAACCTTTTATCATTTTTGTATCCAGACAGGGTCTCACTGAGGACAAACCCAACATTTATGCCCAAGGTGGTGTCCAGTGTGGCTCTTAACCAAACTATTCATCTGCCAACTTTTTTTCCAAATCCACAGAACAAGAGGGAGGGAGTTCTGCACTCTTTGGACGTACACAGACAGCTTAGATTCTACTTGGACAGAACCAAAGTTTTCAAGAAAACAGAGCAATTACTAGTAGCATATGCTGCAGGACCACAAGGAAAGGCGGTCTCAAAGCAGACTATTTCAAAGTGGATAGGCCACTGCATTTGTTTCTGCTATTTACACCATGGTAAACCAGAGCCTAAGGGTATTAGGCTACATTCCACCAGAGCTGCAGCCACTTCAGCCTTTCTCAGGGGAGTACCAACCAAAGACATTTTAGAGGCTGCTACTTGGAGTTCAGTGCACACCTTTACAAAGCACTATCATCTGCCACTCTACTCCAAATCCAGGACAGGCTTTGCCACTGCAGTTCTGCAGGGCCTCATAGCCGCTCCTAATGCTGTTTAGCTCCAACCTCCCAACCATAACTTTGGGACTCTACCCAAATGTAATGATTGCAACAGTGAAACACTAAGAACATAGTACAGTTGTGTACAATTACCATAAATGTAGATGTTCGAGTGTATTCACTGTTGCAGTCCAGGTTACCCACCCGCCATACCCCTTTTTTCTGCTGGAACTTTTCTTTCCTTCTCTGATTTATACAACCTATGAGGTGTATTTGCTTGTAGATGAAGGTAAAGTTTATATTGGTGCATATATTTTTTTATATTTATATATATAAATTTTGGCTACCCTTTTAGGGTGCACCTGCCATCTTGGGCAAGAAAAACTGAAGAAAATGGCGTTGGCTGCTGCTTTTATACCCCTGACTACCTGACATCAGGGAAGGGGTGACAGCAGCCGATGCAGGACCCAAGACTTTGGAATTCAGTCCGACTGAGGGCAACCTGCCAGCAGGATTACCCAAATGTAATGACTGCAACAGTGAATACACTCTAACATCTACATTTATGGTAAGTGTACACAACTGTACTTTATGGAAAAGAGTAGTGGAAGCTGGGTTAAGAAGGGAGGTGATGATTAGTGATCAGCAGTATGGTTTCATGCCGGGAAAGAGCACTACAGATGCCATGTTTGCTCGGAGAGTGTTGGAGAAATATAGAGAAGGTCAGGAGTTGCATTGTGTCTTTGTGGACTTGGAGAAAGCATGTGATAGAGTGCCTAGAGAGTTTGTGGTATTGTATGAGGAAGTCTGGAGTGGCAGAGAAGTATGTAAGAGTGGTACAGGATATGTACAAGGGTAGTGTGACAGTGGTGAGGTCTGCAGTGGGAGTGACTGTGTTTAAGGTGGAGGTGGGATTACATCAAGGATCAGTTCTGAGCCCTTTCTTATTTGCAGTGGTGATGGACAGGTTGACAGACGAGATCAGACAAGAGGCCCCATTGACTATGATGTTTTTAGATGACGTGATCTGTAGTGAGAGTAGGGAACCAGGTTGAGGAGACCCTGGAGAGGTGGAGATATGCTCTACAGAGGAGAGGAATGAAGGTCAGCAGGACTAAGGATGTGTGTGTAAGAATAGAGGAATGGTGAGGATGCCGGGAGTAGAGTTAGCAAAGGTGTATGAGTTTAAGTACTTGGGATCAACATTTCAGAGTAATGGTGAGTGTGGAATAGAGGTGAAGAGAGTACAGGCAGGGTGGAGTGTGGAAGAGAGGTGAAGATAGTATAGGCAGGGTGGAATGGGTGGAGAAGTGGCAAGAGTAATTTGTGACAGACTGGTACCAGTAAGAGTGAAAGGGGAAGGTCTATCAGATGGTAGTGACCAGCTGCGTTGTATGGGTTGGAGATGGTGGCATTGACAAAAAGGCAGGAGTCAGAGCTGGAAGTGGCAGAGTTAAAAGATTTGCACTGGGTGTGACAAGGATGGACAGGATTAGGAATCAGTATATTAGAGGGTCAGCTGAGATTGGACGGTTTGGCGACAGAGTCAAGATTGCATTGGTTTGGACATGTGCTGAGGAGGGATGCTGGGTATATTGGAAAAAGGATGCAAAGGATGGAGCTGCCAGGTAAGAGGAAAAGAGGAAGGCCTAAGATAAGGTTTATGGATGTGGTGAGAGAGAACATATGCAGGTGGTTGGTGTGACAGAGCAAGATGCAGAAGACAGGAAGAAATGGAAACGGATGATCTGCTGTGGTGACCCCTAACGGGAACAGCCAAAAGAGAAGGAAGGCTCTTCCTCCTCCCGGGGATTTTAATTTGTTTTTTGGAAAAATTGACCCAAACTCCTTTTGAGACTGCAGCTTCAGATTCCTTACAGCATTGTTCTTGGAAGACTATACTTTTCTTAGCTTTTACTTCTGCCAGATTGTTGTCTGAGCTTCAAGCCCTTATGGCTTGTCTTCCTATTTTAGTGTGTGTTCCGTAAGGACATGGTGTTCATTCTTTTTAATCCTTTTATACCCAAAGTGGAGAATGAGTTCTCTCTTAATCAGTCTATTCATTTGCCCACTGTTTTCCCTTCTGCGCAATCTGCTAGTGAGAAGGTGCTACACATTTTGGATGTGCATCAACATCTCAGATTTTATTTGGATAAGACTCATCAGCTCTTTTCTTTTCATCCCAGAACCTTAAGATTGGCTGTGTCGAAGCAAACTATTTCTTGGATCTTTTCTTCTGTTAAGGCTCATTTTGCTAGAGCTGTGGCTTCTTCTGTGGCTTTTTTCAAGGGTTTAGGTACTAACTCTGTTCTTGAGGCAGCTACCTGGACATCTGTGCATATGTTTACCAAGCATTATAAGTTCGATGTGTTATCAGGCACTAGCTTTGCTAGGGCCATTTTACATTGGTTCTTGGAGAGCTTGGCTGGTTCTTCCTCTCTCCTTCCTGAGCTTTTGCACTCTCCCTGTTTTAAAGAATACTGCAACAGTGAAATGGAAGGACATAGTACAGTTGTGTAAAATCTTACCATAATAGTAGATGCCCTTCTCTTCACGGTTTCAGTATTCACTCCCCCTGGTCCTTTTTTTTTTCTGAATGTACTTGTTACCTCTCTACATCTTGGACGGGCATTCCTGCTGGAGCTCTCTGTTCTGAGGGTGATACATCCGGACATCACCTTTATGCCCTATGCTATATGCGGAGAGCATAGGTGTGACGTACAGTATATCTTAAAGCAACCTAAAGGCTTTGGTATACTGGCTGGATGTCGGGCCGCCCTTTGCAAGGGATGCTGTAAGGAATACTGCTACAGTGAAGAGAAGGAAGATCTTGCATAACTTTTAGTTATGTACTTACCATAACGATAGATGTATGTGATCCATCTCTCCTGCATTCATTACTGACTGGCTCGGAGATGACAATCTGCTCCGACTCGGCCGCTATAACTAGCACGAAGTCTCTCATTGGCTGGGCTAACCCTGTATCCCAGGATGCACCACGCCCAAACCCCCAGATCTTTTTTGCCTCAATATTATCTTCCTACATACACCACACCACAAGGATATGTATGTAAGAGGAGAGAAAAAATATCCTCAGAGGGATCAGAATACAAGTTTCCTCCAAGTCCAACAGGTAGGGGGAAGGAGGGCGGGTACGTAAGAATGTAGGCGAGATGGATCACATACATCTATCGTTATGGTAAGTACATAACTAAAAGATGTAATGTGATCCTATCTCGCCTACATTCATTACTGACGGGACAGCGTCCCTAGCACCTAAATCCTGGGAGGCTCACTGGAAAACACTCCTGAACACTGTGGAACCAAAGGAAGCCCGACATCTAGAGGCCACATCCAGTTTGTAATGAGAAATAAAGGTATGTGGAGAAGTCCAAGTAGCCGCTGCACATATCTTATCTATGGATAGTCTAGCATGAAAAGCCACTGAAGTTGACATAGCCCTGGTAGAATGCACCTTAACTGGAAAGGGAAGATGCCTACCCGCTAATGCATAAATAAATGGCGCCCTTAGTTACAGATCTGCCAATTCTATTGTCCGAAAAGGACACAAACAACTGATCTGATTTCCTCTCCTGTTGTGTCCTATTTAAATAAAACCTCAGTTGTCTGTGCACATCCAACTGGTGAAATTTGTATTCCGCTTTGTTGGAAAACCGTGGAAAAAAGACCGGAAGCTCAATAGACTGGTGGAGACAAAGGGCAGAAGAGACCTTAGGGAGAAAGGAAGGATTAAGTCTCAGAGATACTCTGTCCTTATGAAAAATCAAATAAGGAGGTTTAACAGAAAGGGCTTGAAGCTCCGATACCCTTCTGGCTGAAGTTATGGCTACCAAAAAGGCAGTCTTCCATGACAAAAATTTCAATTCGCAAGAGGCTGCCGCCTCAAAGGGAGAAGACGTTAAAGCTCTGAGCACCACATTTAAATCCTATGGCAAAACGGGTTGTGAAACCGGAGGGCGAAGCAACCAGGCTCCTTTCAGAAAGGCTTTACACAG
This sequence comes from Protopterus annectens, assembly GCF_019279795.1. Classification (NCBI taxonomy): domain Eukaryota; kingdom Metazoa; phylum Chordata; order Ceratodontiformes; family Protopteridae; genus Protopterus; species Protopterus annectens. Next base: position 385,349,791 of record NC_056742.1, read on the forward strand.
CTTTATGACCCATGAGGGAAGGCTCATATATGCAACATGATAGTTAGAGATTGCTGCCAACTGAACCTTTATAGTGGAGGCAGCTGAACCCTGTCTAAAAAGTGTTGCTAAGAAATCTAACACCACCGACACAGGGGCTGTAAGGGGATCAAGATCACGTTGCTGAGCCCAAATTGCAAATCTCTTCCATTTACTAGAATATATTTTCCTAGTAGAAGACTTGAGGGAGGAGGACAGAATATGTACTACTTCCAGGATATGCTGTCTGGCTAAGGTCGGAAGTGGAGAAGCCAGACAGCGAGCTTGAGAGTTCGTAGGGATGGATGGAGCTGTCCTGACTGAGTCAATAGGTCTGGAGCTGGGTCCAGAATCCAAGGGCCATCCACCGCATTCTTCTGAAGGAAGGGGAACCAAACTTGACGGGGCCAGAGTGGTGCGATCAAAATCATCTTGCTTCCCAAGCAGGTAGCCTTCTGAATCACTCTTGGCAGAAAGGGACAGGCGGGAAGGCGTAGAGCAGACCGGAGGGCCAATTGTGGACTAGAGCATCCCTGGGTGACTCCCCCTGTGGGGGGATCAGAGTGAAAAAACTGCTGCACTTCGCATTCAGGGGGCTGGCAAAGCGGTCGCAGCAGGAAAGGCCCCACCTGGAGAAGATCTGAGCAGCCACTCTATCATTCAGGGACCACTTGTAAGGCATCAGGATAGCTCTGCTCAGCCTGTCTGCTATCACATTGGACTTCCCCGGAATGTGCGTTGCCACTAGAAAGTGCTGGAAAGCGATCGCCCAATTCCACACTCTCATGGCCTCCCTGCAAAGGGGGTAGGACTTGGTTCCTCCCTGCTTGTTCAGATACCAGACAACCGACATATTGTCGGAAAGAATCGCAATAGTTCACCTGGGAGGAGAGCTGTGAAGTGCCTGCAACGCTAGAAGCACCACTCTCATCTCCAGAACACTGATATGCAAGTGAACCTCGTGGTCTTGCCATGTACCTTGAACCGTCTCGCCCAGATAATGCCCCCCTACCCTATCTGGGAGGCATCCGTTGTTACTGTGGCAATAGGGGACGGGGGGGGCTCAAGAATCTCTCTTGATTCAAGTTGGACGAGAGAAGCCACCAACGCAGATCCTGCCGGCATCTCTCCGTGATGAGAATCAGATGGGACAAGGGACGTTCCTGATATGACCACTGGGCCGAAAGGAGCCACTGAAGTATTCGCATGTGTAACCTGGCTAGCTGAACTAGAAGAATGGTAGCCGCCATTGATCCCATCAACTGAAGAACCATCCTGGCTTGGGCTTTTTTAGGGGTAGTAAAGCCAGAACTTGGGCCTGTAACACTTTTATTCTCTCTGCCGGTAGGAAAGCTCGCATTTCTACAGAGTCTAGCTCTGTGCCGATAAAGGCAACACCCTGTGATGGCAGTAATACAGATTTTGCCCAGCTGAATGAAATCCCTAGTAGATGGCCCAATTCGACAGTAGCTCTCATAGCTTGAACAAATCGATGCCTGGTGGGGGCGGTGAGGAGCCAGTCGTCTAGATAAGGAAACACCTGGAATCCTAGACGTCTCAGGTGAGCTGTCACCACTGCCAGACACTTGAACACCCTGGGGGCTGTGGTGAGGCCAAAGGGCAGGGCTCTGAATTGAAAATGACTGGCTTCCAGACAGAAGCGTAAATGATTCCTGGAAGCCTTGTTTATCTTGATGTGATAATAGGCATCCTTGATCGATGGAGCACATCCATACTCCTTTTTCCAGCAAGGGGAAAATGGATTACAACGTGACCATTCGGAACTTGGACTTCTTTGCAAAGTGGTTTAAACAGCTGAGATCCAGAATGGGTCTCAAGTCCCCTGTTCTTTTTGGCACCAAAAATAATCTTGAGTAAGTTCCTAATCCGATCTGGTCTGCGGGGACTGGTTGGATGTCTCCTTTTCCTAGCAGCTTTGAGACCTCAATTGCTGCCTGATCCCATTGGCTGGGTGGAATGTCCGGGATTTTCCTTGATGGCGGGGGGGATGGATAAAGGGAATGGTGTAACCTCCGGTGATGATACGAAGCACCCATCGATCCTGAGTGATGGACTCCCTGGTCTGAAGATGCTCCGAAAAACAACCCCCGACTGGCTCCAAAGACGCACAGTCGGGTAATCCCTCAGGGACATTGGTAGCAGGAACCACGAAAGGACTCGCGGTTTCCTGTATTGCGGTGGCCTCCACCGCCTCTACGGCAACGCCTTCCATTAAAATTCCCCCCTCCTCTGCCCCTGGAGGGGGGGGTTCACTTTGGGCAGGGGAAGACTTTTGCGAAGTTCTGAACCACATTTTCCCTCCCCTCTGAGCCTTGGGATAAGGTCTAGTGGGAAGCGAAAAACGGGCCCCAACGGCAGACAGTCTTGCCCTCCTGCTCACATCTAGTGAGGGTGTCTTTCACTCTGGGTCCAAAAAGGGATGACCCGTCGAATGGGGCGTCCGTGAAAGAAGACTTGAAATCCTTCGCAAAATGACACAAGCGCATCCAAGCTTGCCTCCTAAGGGCTACGCCCGAACTTGCTGCTCTACCCGCCCCCTCGGCTGCATAAGATATGAGCCTCATGGATGAGTTGACGATGGAAGAAAGGGTAGACATCTGGGCGTTAACAGACTTGGCCAACGCCTCAGGCAAGTTACCCGACAGGGTATTTCCCAACTCCTTTATGAGATCCCTTTGGAGCCGCGTAAAGTGACGCAAGTAATTCAGTGACCACAAGGTAAAGGTCGCTGAAGACAGGGTACACTTCCCATACCTATCAATACTCCTAGACTCCTTATTAGGAGGATGGATGGAAGTAGAAGCCTCTGCCACGTCCTGCTGAGTGGCAGACGCCACCACCATAGCATCCACAGGTACTCCCTTGGTCAAAAATTATTTTCCAGGAGGCGCAGATAACTTATTGGGGCGGCTAGGAACTGGATCCACAGAGTCAGGGTGTTCCCACACCCTTCCACAAATGAGATCCAATAATTCATTGAAGAGTGGAGACACCCAGGAGGCGGAAGGCTGGGCTCCGAAGGCCTTGAGGTAGTCTGACTCCTCAGAAGGGTTTTTGGATGGCCAGTTGCCCCGCTGCCTCAAGATTTCCAGGATATCGGAGAATGAGACATCGGACGACTACTTCGGGGACCCTTCTGCATCATCGAGGTCGGTGTCCGAGGTGACAAGACTCATCTGGGGAGTCTACGTGCTTCCTCTTGCACAACTTCTTCCTGGGAGGCTCCTCAGGCACGGACTCTTAAGGGCCCTCAGAAAGCAGGGGACCACACATGGAGGTATCCTCAGGCCTAGGAGCCCCGCTGTCCAGAGATAGGGGGCACCAGAAGCTCTAGTCGCAGCATCTGGGGATGGAGTTGCCGATTCAGGTGAAGTCATGATGGACTTGGCCAGCGCGCTCCTCATAGCCTCGAAGGCAGGTCCACCAGAATTGGACGAAAAACCCGCCTCCAAGACCATGACTGGAGTTGGGGTACCCCTAGCCGAAGCACCAAGGGGGAGACTCGGAGCCGAAGCCCCGATATATCCCCCCTCTGGTTCGACTGAGGACACCCGAGTACCGAAACCTGTAGAATGGATGGAAAAGGTTGGTGCAGAGGTCGGATCTGAAAGACTAGCAGGAGGTTTCGGAGCCGACCCAAGGACTTCACTCGATTCGGCAGACTCTGGCTCCGACGACACTGAGGTTGTCTGAGGAGGAAGAAACGGAGCCGATATCGTGGCTGGCTCCGGAGCCGACTGGGCTGGAGCCGAAAATAATTTAGTTAACACTGGCAACTGGAGGAGCCTCTGGACCACCCTATCCACATCTGAATCCGACAGCCTGGAGGACTTGGAGGAGACAGAAGGGGGTCGAGAAACCACCTCTGTCGGAACCGAGACAAGACTGGGGGAACGACTCCGAGTCGGCTCTAAAGGGATCAGAGCCAAAGCAGGCTCGAGAACCATCGCAACCTCCTTCGGTGCTTATGACCGTGGAGTCGAAGAAGCCAACCCCGAAACAGGCAAGACTTCCTGCGGCTCAGAGACCAGTGGAGCCGAGGAAGGAGATATAGCTTTTGACCTTTTCTCTGGAGGCTCCGATGAACTAGCCGGAGACTTCTTTTTAGTCTTAGACCTGGATTTCTCTGAGGGGGGAGAAGACGCTAAAGTTTCCTCAAAAGAGGGTTTAATCAAACCCTCAAGGATAAGCTTATTTTTTCTCTCCTGTAAAACCCTGGAAGAGAAGGCATGACAAACACTGCAGGATTCCTGCAATTGTATGCACCAAGACAATAAACACAGATGGAGTGGCCATCAGTCAGACATTTTATACGCACATTTGGCGCATTTTTTAAAGCCAGATGGCTTATGTTCTTTTTGTTCCTTGCCAGACATAAGGAAACACGACCGCACACTCAGCAACACAAGGAAGGAGGGAGGAAAGGGCTCTAACTTAAACGCCCGAACACTAAAGACACAAGATAGGGCAAAGGCCCTCTAACTTAAACAGGCCTAGCCCGCCAAACAGAAGGATTACCACACAAAAAAAATGCAATCAATCACAAAAGGGAAACGGACAACATAGCTATTAAAATAGCTTTTTGGAAATAGTAACTTGAGCAAACGGTTAAGTCAGAAAAGAGAAGGTACTTAGCCAAAGCCAAGTCGAGACCACGTCATTACTGTAGGAGTGGCAAACGAGATCTGGGAGTTTGGGTGTGGTGCATCCTGGGATACAGGGTTAGCCCAGCCAATGAGAGACTTCATGCTAGTTATAGCAGCCGAGTCGGAGCCGATTCTCTGCTCCGAGCTCGTCAGTAATGAATGTAGGCGAGATAGGATCACATTACATCTGTACTTTCACCAAAAAAGTTGCCATTACCCATATGCCAGTAAATCAGTGTGTTTTACAAACATCAACTGTTAAGGTAAGTAGGACTTGTACAACTGTACGTTATTAAGGCCCTTTACAAGCGAAAGAGTAACACCAAACATTAAGAATTATTGCTGCTGTAGCTGCCTTACCAGTAATGGTAAACTGATGGAGAAAGCTATTTTAAGGGTACTATTGGAAGAAGTTTGCTGACGAATGGTAACAACTTGTGCTTTGTGTCAGCAGTTCATCTTTTACCTGTAACCAGATGATCTGAAGTAGTTGACTTCATTCATTCTGCACATATGGGTATACGGATCCGATTCTGATCCGAGCTGGCGAAAACTTTTCAAGCATCAGCTCCAAGCTCCTCCCCTACCTATATTACCTCACTTCCTCCTATCTAGCCCCAGAACTCGTATGCCGCTCTATTAGTCAGCATTGTGGTCTCTGAGCTCTTAGCTACGTGGTAAGGTTTTTGGTACTTTTTGCTATTTGAGTGTGAATTCCTTCCCTTTTTCCTCCCTTACATTGCGTTGTGTTTAAAAAAAAGTTTTTAGTTTGTATTCTCTAGTGGTAGTTTTGTGTTCTGGTTCCCGCCTAGGCCCATCCCGGTTTAGTGCGTGCGTGTGGTCCGTTTAGGGCCTTTTTTCTGTCACTGTTACGGCTGAAGGGACTAAGGCTCTCTCCAAAAAGTGCACAGAGTGTGGTCATTAGCTTTCTCCAGCCAATGGCCACACACTGTGTTCTATGTTTAGGGGTCGCCCATCTGTCAGTATCCTGTGACATTTATTCAGGGTTTAACCCAGGGGCGTTGAAGGATTGTCGGGCTAAGCTTGTGGCCAAAGGCTTGCTACCTGCTTCTGCCCTGGAGTCTGCCTTGGTTTCCTCTCCAGTCAGTGACTCGGGCAGGTAGGGACTCAACCTCCCGCCAGGCCTGCTTCTTCAGAGTCGTCCCAGAGAGGTAGGGACAAAAGGGAGAAAGGCGCCATAGAGAGAGAGACAGGCCCAGGAAAAGGTCTCTGGACAGGGAGTCTCTTTCCAGTCCCTCTGCTGAGATATCTGGCTCTCGTTCTCCTTGGCTCCGCTCTCCCCGTTTCTCACCGGAGCCGAGGCACTCCCTTCTGATCCGACCCAGACCAGAGTCGGTCGCTTCCTCCAGATCGACTGAGTGTATCCGAACTTGATATGGACAGGCTGATGAGGAGGTTCATCCAGAACCAGAATTCAGATGGGGGTCTTACCAGGACCCTCTCTCATTGGTGAGGGTTCTTCTGCTACTATGTTCCACCCTATTGCTCCTTCCGTGATCCGACCCGATGCTTCGGGGTTTTCGGGTCCGAGACCTTTTGGAGCCGTGGGGTCGGCGCCGATTGTTTCCTCGATGCCGGCCGTCACCTTGAGTTCCTCTAATCCGATCTCGGATCCAGTGGACTCTCGGAGCCATGGTCGGGGAGTCGGACCAGAGATTCGGGATCTCGTTCTTTCGGATCCCACCCGCGACGCCCGGACTGCCCCGCAGTCTGCTCTGGTTCTGGCTTCGGTGCCGGGGAGAGCCTCTTCCTTACGTTCTATGGAGGCGTGCTCTCCATCGGCATTCGGGGCAGTGGAAAGGGTCCTCTCCCAGGGGTTGAGATCACAGCTCACATCCTCTGATCCGGCCCAGACCCCCCTGATTTTGGATTCTGCTCCCATTGTTCTGTCTCAGGGACAGCCCGTGCCAAGGCAGCCCCAGGCCGTTCCTCTCAGGAAAACCCCAGAGGCTTACGAATCCTCTCCAGAGAGGAACCTCATAAGCGTAAGTGCAAGAGAAGGCACTTGGACTCCCCTGAGTCCATTACCACTGATACTGACTTGGATGAAGGAGAGGGTTCCCCCATATCACCTCTCGAGGACGTCTCATTTGGAGACATTATGGAGATCCTCCACCAAGGAGGAGGTTGGTCAGCTCCCAAACCCTCTGTGGATGAGTCCGTATTCCTGGATGCCTTTGGCGCGGGTCCATCTACTTCCTGGGTCTCCCTAACAGCTGACTCTTTGGTGGACCTCATCACCACTAGGGCATGGAAGGATCCTGACACCGCAGAGCCTATCCCCAAAAGGCCAGACAAAATTTTCTCCATCGGACAGGCAGGCATGGTCCAAGGGAGCCCCGGTAGATGCTTTGGTGGTTGCAGCTGCCACAAAGAAGGAACTAGCACAGGAGAGTTCCTCTGTTCATCTGCCGGACAAGGAGTCCAGGTCGATGGATCATTTTGGGAAGCGCATATACTAGTCAGTGACATTTTCTATTCGTGCGCTGAATTAGTTGGCACATGTCATTCGACTGCAGCGAGACCTTATATCGGAGCCATCTGAGTTGCCCCTGGAATCTGTCACAGCAGGACAAGCAGTCCTTTGCTGCCAAGATGACTACGCTGAAATCTGTGACTAATACCTCTATGCGTCTCCTCTCTCATGCCACTGAGGGTGCCGCTAGAGCTGCAGGTACAAGCGTTGCTTTGAGGCGAAACGCCTGGATCAGGCTGTGTCAGTTTGCAGACCCCTTTAAGGTGTCTTTCATCAACGCCCCATTTGATGGATCATCCCTCTTTGGGAAGACCGTACGTGACACACTAACCCAGAGTGAGAAGGATGGAAAGACTTGGTCGGCCGTCGGAATCCGCTTCTCTAACCCCCAGAGGTCCTAGTCCAGGAACCAAAAGGGGCAAAAGAAGATGTGGTTCTGGAAATCACAGTCCTTTCATGACACTCAGGAGTATTCATCCCCCAGAGGCCAAAGGGGGGAATGATCGACGCCGCCCCAGGGGCAGAAGGGGTCCCAGAAACTTCGGGTCTAGGGAACCTTTTTCTGACAGACCCGCTCAGCAACCTTAAGGGGGTTGCCTGGCTGCTCTACTCTGGAGGCAGTCGGGGGAAGATTTTCCTTGCATCCAGCGGCATGGGAGTCCATTACTGCAGACCACTGGTTGTCAAACATCATATCCAGAGAATATTCTATCCCCTTCATTTCACATCCCATATCTCCAGCTCGCCTTCCAGGTGTCCCACCCATTCACAGGGGGGCTGCAGCTTTAGAGGTTTCGAAGCTGTTACAAAAACGAGCCATCGAGCCGGTCCCTCCAGATCAGGCATCTACTCCAGGTTATTTTTAGTGCCAAAGAAGACTGGGGACTTCAGGCCCATTCTGGACCTATCTATCCTCAACCTGTCTGTAGAGAAACAAAAATTCCGGATGGTCACTCTACAGTCAGTTCTACTGTTTCTGAGAGAATGCGACTGGACGTGCTCGTTAGATCCTCTAGGACGCTTACTATCACATCAAGGTCCACAGGAGCTCCAGGAGGTTTCTCCACTTCTGGCTAGGGGCCAGTCACTTTCATTTCAGAGCCCTACCCTTTGGTCTCACCACAGCCCCCAGGGTGTTCACCATGTTATGGCGGTCGTAGCGGCTCACCTGAGACTTCAGGGCATTCAGATATCCCCCTACCTAGACAACTGGCTGTTCGCTGCATCCACCAGGCGTCTCCTGTATCGTGCCCTACACTACTTCCTTGGTCTGGCTCACAAGTTAGGCATCTCGATCAACCTCAACAAGTCCCACCTGACTCCGGTTCAGAGCATAGACTTCATCGGGCTCGGTTGGATTCGATTCAGTCAAAGATTTTTCTCACTCCGGAAAGGATAGCAAATCTCAGACTCCATGTTTTTGTGATCTTGGATCACGTGGTCGTCACAGCAGCCGATGTTCTCAGGGCCCTGGGTTTCATGGCAGCAGCAATCTCTATACTCTCTCTTGCACGTCTTCACATGAGACTCCTTCAGTGGAAACTGGCAGTCCAATGGTCCTGGCTAGACCTTCCGATGAGTTTCCACATCCGCATCAATTGGGCATGCAGAACGGCACTCCTGTGGCGGCTTCACTCTGCGGACATATTTGCAGGGCACAGCTTTCTAGCCCCTCAGGCTCAAGCCACAGTGACCACGGACGCTTTCCAGCTCTGGTGGGGGGGGGGCACTTCCTGGGAAGAACAGTCCAAGGCACGTGGTCCCCTCCAGCGACTAAGCTACACATCAACGTCCTGGAAATGAGGGCAGTTTTGTTAGCATTGAGAGTCTTCCACCCGGTCCTACCTCCGGGGACAATAGCCATTCAGTCAGACAGCATGTCTGTAGTCTGGTATATAAACAAACAGGGAGGGGGCCCGATCCTACCCCCTTTGTCGTGAGGCCATGAGAGTTTGGGAGTGGGTCATATCCACCAGCCGTTTTCTCGTAACAACGCATATCCCGGGACGTTCCAACATTCTGATGGACAGTCTCAGCAGGGCTATCCTTCCCTTCGAGTGGTCCCTGAAACAATCAGTGGTGGAGATCTTCTTCCATGTTTGGGGTCAACCTTGCTGCGATCTCTTCGCATCTCCTTCCAACGCGAAGTGCAGCAAATTCTTTGCTCTGATCCCCCTTCTGGGGGATGCCCCCAGGGACGCTCCAGGCTACTGTATGCTTATCCCCCCCATTACCTCTGATTCCGAAGTTCCTTCAGAGAACTTGCCAGCTGCAGTGCAAAGTCATTCTCATAGCTCCCTTCTGGCCGCGTCAAGTGTGGTTTCCCTTCCTATGGTCTCACCTGTTGGCCCCTCCATGGGCTCTAGATCCATGTCCGGATCTAATTTCTCACCCGTTGGGCTTGCCCCTGCCCAACCTGGACAGTCTCAAGCTGACTGCTTGGCTGCTCCAGTTCCCATGATCAGGACTCCCGGACTTTCGTCTCCTGTTAAGAATATTCTGGTAGCTTCTCTTAAGGCCTCCACTAGGAAACTGTACAATAGCAAGTGGAAACGTTTTTACGTTTGGGCCTCTCAGCGCAATCGAACCCGTTTACAGCCCCTTTTCTGGTCATATTGGATTTTTTGGCAGATCTTTTTCGGTCAGGTTCTAGTGCTTCCACCATCAAGGTTCAGCTGGCTGCCATCTCTGTTTTTCATGTGGGTGAAAATAAGGTTGCTCTGGCTTCGGCCAAACTCTGTAAAGCCTTCCTGAAGGGCACTTTTTTATTGCAACCTCCAGTTAAAGAAACAGTGCCCCCCCTTGGGACTTGACTTTAGTCCTTCAGGCCTTGACCCCCCCCCCCCCCTTTCGAGTCAGCCGGTTCAGTTCCGATTAAGTTCTTGTCATGGAAGACGGCATTCTTGGTTGCCATCACTTCGGCTAAGAGAGTTTCTGAGTTGCAGGCATTATCCTCCTTGCCCCCCATTTGGTTTTTCACAAGGATAGGGTTTCATTGCGCACAAACCCTTCTTTTCTTCCCAAAGTGTCTTCAGCAGCCAACATTAATCAATAAATTTGCTAGTCGTCTTCCCAAATTTCCAGAATAGGGGTGAACGTAAGCTTCATTTGTTGGATGTCCATAGACAGCTTCGTTTTTACCTCCATAGGACTAAACCCTTCCGGAAGTCAGATCAATTGTTTCTCTTTTTCTAAACCATTTTTGGCAAAGTAGTTTTGAAAGTGTCCTTAACAAGGTGGATCACCCTGTGTATTGTGCAGATCTATAAGGACAAAGGGTGATCTCCTCCTGGTGTATTAAAGGCTCATTCCACTAGAGCTATGGCCACTTCTGCAGCTTTCTGGTCGAGAGTTTCATTAGATGATATTTGTGCAGCAGCGACTTGGGCAAATTCGCACACATTCATCTCCCATTACAAATTGGATCTTATTTCTAGAGGGAGAGCATCCTTTGGCTCTGCGGTGCTCAGAAATATCCTTCCATAAGGGCCTCCCAGGAATTCTAGTAGCTGGGGACTCTGTCCCATATGTGCAGAATGAATGGAGTCAACTACTTCAGATAAAGAAGTTATGTCCTTACCATAATGTTCCATCTGAGTAGTAGACTTCAATCTTCTGCACTTTCCCTCCCTCCATCCCCCTCACTCTTCAGGTTATCCTGTTTAGGGTTTTTGGTTACGTCACTTTTTAGTGATGGCAAACTCGATCTGGGGCTAGATAGAAGGAAGTGAGGTAATATAGTTAGGGGAGGACCTTGGAGCTGATGCTTGAAAAGTTTTTGCCGGCTCTGATCCGAATTGGATCCGTATACCCATATGTGCAGAAGAATTAAGTCTACTACTCAGAAGGAACGTTATGGTAGGAACATAACTTCTTTTTTTACAGTAAATATCTGACACAAATATGAGAAGTGTTTTTACTTCAAACGGGTTCCCAGTTGGAGTGTAAGTGGATCAAGGTTCAGCTCTGAGCCCACTGCTTTTCGTACTCATGATAGACTACATTAGCAAACAGGTTGGAGGAGACAGCTCAACCAGGTTGCCTTATGCAGGTGAAGTGGCATTACAAGCAGACTCTGAACAAGAACTTTAACAAATTATAGATAACTGGAATGCAAAACTGAAGGCACATGGGAATAAAATGAGTACACACAAGACTGTAGCTAATGGGTCAGATAAGAAGCTGAAAGTTGAGATAGAAGGAAAAATAGTGGAACAAGTTAACAGTTTGATATCTGGTAGAATGGTTGAGGAAAAGGGAAGACTGAAGAGGAGGTCAAGTTGGACTGAGGGGCTGCGGCCAACTGGCACAGTGTGTCAGGGGTAGTTTGAGAGAAGAATGCCAAAACAAGCTGAAAAGAAAGGTGTACAAAACTGTAGTGTGACCAGTATTATATGGTAAAGAAACCTGGGCAATGAAGGCAGAGCAGTTGAGGAAGCTGGAGATGAAAGTGTTGAGTTGGGTGGTAGAATGCATACTGTGGACAGACTAAGAATCAAGGACAACAAAGTTCAAGTCCAAGTAGTTCCAGTTGCAGAGAAGGTCAAAGAGAACAGATTACTGAGATTCGGGCACATGTACAGGAAAACAGAAGACAGTCTGACGATGATTCAGGGCAGATAGGAAGAAGGCAAGCGAACCAAGGGTGTCCAGCAAAAGACATGGATGGATTGTGAGAGTGAAGACCTGGAGCAGGCATTACTGTAAAATAAGGTAGGAGACTGGCATTGAATTGAGAAAGATGGCAACAGCTGACTGCCTGACACCATGTAGAAAATGGGGGAAAGGGTAGATGTTATGTGATCCTATCTCGCCTACATTCTGTACTGATGGGTTCGGAGCCGATCCTCAGCTCCGACTCGGCACGCTATACTATAGAGCGAAGTCTCTAATTGGCTGAGCTATTCTATATCCCAGGATGCACCACCACCACTTCCCCAGATCTCGTTTGCCGCTTGACAGCAATAGACGTGGTCTCGACTTGGCTGGGCTAAGTACTCTTTACTGACAAATTTTCTGTCAGAATTTCTCTAATTTTTCACCCAAAAGCTGTTTTAACAGCTACTTATCACTTGTTGAGTGTTTTTGTGAAGGAAAGTTGTGTAAATTTTCGCAGCGCTAGGTTCCCGCTCTTATTAGTAGAGTTTTCCCTCGCGCTCTAGTTCAGGATATCTGTGTTGCTTAAAATTACTGTTTATAATTTTTGTGATACTTGTACATTAAAATCTAGGTCCCGTTTTAGTTAGAGGGGCTTTGCCCTCGCGCTCTGTTAGAGCCTTGTTATAGTTTACCTGTTGCCTGTTACGGAGCCTATAGGTCAAATCCTGCTTAAGTTAGAGGGATTTGGTTCTCAGTGATTACTTTTTGTCCCTAGTGGTTGTTTGTGTTCTAGTGATGTCGAAAGAACGTAGACCTTCGGGTTTTAAAAAATGTACCAAGTGTTGGGTACAAGATGTCTATAACGGATGATCACTCGCTGTGTGTTTATTGCTTAGGGCCTAAGCACCTTCAAGAGTTGTGTAGTGTATGCCACGCTTTTTCTTCTCGTGTCCTCCAAGAGAGGAAAAACAAATTAATATTGAAAGGGATGATCTCCCCTTCCTTTGAGGAGGCTTTATCTTCTTCCCCCTCTCCTTCCAGGAAGAAGTCGTCTTCGGCTCCGACCAGTCCGTCGGAGCCGACAGCAAAGAAATCAAGGCAGGCATCTCCGTCGGCTCCACGGACTTCGGAGCCAAGGTCGGAACAGTCTGCCTCGGTGCCTCCAGCCTCGACTCCTCTGTCTTCGGAGCCGAGCGCTCGAGCATCGAGAGGTGTGTCACCTTCTTCGGCTCCAATGGATGTTCTTCATCTCACATTGCTGCAGTCCTAACACTTGGGTAGTCCGCTGTCCCAGTCGGCCCGAATACCAAAGTATAAGGCTGACGTCGGTCAAGGCGCATTAGTCTGACGTCAGGGTACAAATGCGCATGACCGACGTCATATCCTCAGTCTTTTTTGCCGCATGGTCCGATGCAGAAGCAGCGTTGCAAGTGCAGGTTGGCGTTCTGAAATTTTCCGAAGTCGGAGTTTCAGACCGAATCAAAGTTGGCTAAGTACCCCGTTGGGGAATATTTTGGTTTTTTCTTGCCTCAGTATTTAACCGGATGTCAGAAAAAGTGAATAACTGTATTTCTTGTGGGAAACAGATACCTCATAGGGATTACCATACCTTGTGTATACCTTGTTTAGGGCCTGAGCACGACGTTGTTGGATGTCGCTCTTGTGCTAGATTTAACAAACGCACTATAAAGAGGAGATTAGATTGTGCCAGGTTAGTCTTTGGGAAGCGGTGTAATTATAAAATGCCGTCGGATGCTCCGACGCCCGCTTCGTCAAAAAAGCACAAGGACAAAGCAGCAAAGCCTAGGTTGGAAGAACCGTCCGTCCCGGACGCCGGTTCTTTAGAGGGCTCGGTGGAGCCGGAGGTTCAGCCAGAAGTTTCTTTGGAGTCCCAGGGAGAGACTTTATTATTACAAGATGTATCCTCTCAGGAGGTAGGCCAGGCTGAAGGGGCTTCTCAAGTAGCTGTTCTCCCCTCCCTTCCTAAGGTGGTTAGGCCCTCCCCTGCTGTTTCCAAGGCTTCTCCCAGGGGCAGGCCAGGTTATGCTCCAGGTGTTACCCCTAGTTCTTCAGGGTCTGTGCCTAAGAAGCATATGCTTAAAATGGCAGAAGATTTGATTACAATGATTAGAGGTTCTATGCCCCCTCCTGATAAGAGGCCTAGGGTGGAACCTGAGCTTGGGAGTTTTGAGCAGGGTTCGGATGCTTCTGAGTCTTCGGCTGAAGACGTGCAGGAGTATTCTCCTTATTCTGATTCTGATGTAGATGATTCTACTCCTTCTGCTTCTTCTCCTGAGGATTTTTCTTTTTCAGAGACTCTTCATTCCATGAGGGAGCATTTTAAATGGGAAGGTCAGGATTTCTCTGATTCCAGGAAAAGGCTTAGGGAATTTTTGTTTCTACCCCAGCATAGGCCTTTAGCTATACCTCCTGTTCTGGATGTGGTGGAAGATGTTTTTGCAGAGGCTTCTCTAAACCCTGATTCTTTGCCTCCTGCTGCAGTTAAACCGGATAGGTATTATAGGGTGCCTGAAGCTCATAAGTATCTTTTTAAGAGTCCTAGGGCAGACCCAGAAACTGTTTCTCAGGGGCCTAAAGGTGTTAAGGCTTCTGTTGTTAAAAATCCTGTTCCTCCAGATAAAGAGGCAAGGGCTTTTGATAGATGGGGAAAGAAAGTGTATACTTCTTCCACTTTGGCCATGAGGGCTTTGAATTGCCAGTTCCACATGTTGAAATACCAAAATTATCTCCTTTCACAATTAAAGTCTAAGGTAGATGCTCTGGCGGAAGGTATTGAGTGTAAAGAGTTGCAAGATTTAGTTCATGTTTCTGAACAGGTGGGTAAGCATTCCTTGCAATGTGGTTTTGATGCTGTACAGGCCTCTTCGAGGGTGGCTGCCACTGGTTCTGTTCTTCGCAGGCACGCCTGGCTGAGGGATCAGAATTTAGCTGAGCATGTTAAGACAAGGATTTTTAGATGCTCCTTTACAATCTGATGTGTTGTTTGGTTCGCCTGTGGAAGCAGTTTTAAAGAAAATGGAAGACAAGGCTAAGTCTATGCAGACTGTTAAAGATTTTTTGCAGGTTCAGCCTCCGAAGTTTAGTAGAAATTGGCCTACCAAAGGGGTGGGACATATCCTTCTTATGATTCCCAGTCTAGGGGTAGGTCTAGACGTGGTAGAGGCAGAGCTCAAGGTTCTTTTAGGCCTAGAACAGGGAGTTCACCTGCTCAGTCTTCTGGTGAGGGCAGGGGTCAGTCCTTTCGTAAACAGACCCAATGACCTGCCTTTTCAGCTGCCAGAGCCTTCTCGCCTGGCAGCACCTTTGGGAGGAAGGTTGGCACTTTTCAAAGAAAATTGGAGTTTAATTACCCAAGACAGATGGGTATTGGATATCATTCACCACGGTTACAGGTTTTATTTCCATACCTTGCCTCCTTTCAAAGGCATGCCAGACATTCCTCCTCCACAAAGAAAAGAGGCTCACAAGCAGATTTCTCTGTTACTCAAAATGGGGGCCATTCAGCCGGTTCCTGTTCCAGAAAGGGGCCTAGGATTTTATTCACGCCTGTTCCTAGTACCAAAAAAGGGGAACACGTGGAGACCAATTTTGGATTTATCTATCCTCAACACTTATCTGGACATTCCCAAGTTCAAAATGTTGACGTTACAACAGCTTTTACCTCTGCTGGGCAAAGATCACTGGATGGTAACTTTGGATCTCAAGGAGGCTTACCTTCATGTTCCTATCAGACTAAGTTGCAGGAAGTATCTGCGTTTTCGAGCTGGGAATTCTCATTATCAGTTCTCTGCATTGCCCTTTGGCTTATCGACTGCGCCCAGAGTATTCACGAAAGTTCTGGCTCCAGTGATAGCTTTCTTCAGGCTAAAAGGAATACAAATCTATCCTTATTTGGACGACTGCCTGATTCTGGCTCAAGAAAAGGACAAGCTTCTTCATCATTTGGAATGTCATAGCAGTGCTAAGATGCCTGGGGTATTCTGTGAACGAAATAAAGTCCAGTCTAGTACCCTCTCAAGACATGTGCTTTCTGGGTGTGAGACTGAATACAGCAACCCAGATGGCCTTTTTAACCCCGGACAAACAAAAGACTCTTTCCCTTTACTTCCGTCAACTATCTCATCAGTCCGGGCTGACTGCAAGGACAGTCCTTCAAGCCTTAGGGTTCATGGCATCTTGTATTCTGGTGCTTCCCAATGCCAAACTGCATATGAGGAAGCTGCAATGGTATCTCAAAAATGTATGGACACAGCACTGCCAGGATTTGGACACTGTCATTCAAATAATACCTTGCATTCAAAAGGAATTTTTGTGGTGGGCTCAGGAATGTCACCTAAACAAGGGACTCTCTGTGACCCGGCCAGAGGCAAGTCAGATTCTAACGACAGATGCCTCAGACACAGCTTGGGAAGCTCATCTGAATGGAAAGTGGATACAAGACAAGTGGCCTGCCAGACTGCAACATCTACATATCAACATGAAGGAGATGTTGGCAGTCCAGTTTGCATTAATGGCTTTCAAGGAGTTACTTCTTCCAGGGCAGGTGTTGATTCTAACAGACAACACAACTGTCATGTGGTACA
This sequence comes from Protopterus annectens, assembly GCF_019279795.1. NCBI lineage: Eukaryota > Metazoa > Chordata > Ceratodontiformes > Protopteridae > Protopterus > Protopterus annectens. The sequence continues at coordinate 385,366,176 of NC_056742.1, forward strand.
TCAACAAACAAGGGGGAACTTATTCTTATCCTCTATGCAGGCAAGCAATGATTTTGTGGGAGACTGCGCTAAGTTTGCAACTAAATCTTCAAGCAAGGTTTCTGCCGGGAGCACAGAACTCCTTAGCAGATGTGTTAAGCTGGCATATCATGGATCCCCACGAGTGGAAATTGGATCTTCATGTATTTCAGAAATTGACAGTGTCATGGGGAACTCCAGACATAGATCTGTTCGCTTCTCCACTAGACCACCAGCTGCCAAAGTTTTGCACGAAAAGGTTTCATCACACAGCTTGGAAAGTGGATGCTCTTTCTTTCAGTTGGAAAAATCTTCATGTGTATGCCTTTCCACCTCTGCCTCTCCTCCCAAAGGTACTCCTAAAGGTCAGACAAGAAAAACCAAGGATGATTTTAATAGCTCCAGATTGGCCTCGGCAGCACTGGTACCCATTACTAAGGAGTCTGGTAAGGAAGCCTCCATGGCCTTTACCTTTAATTCCACACCTGTTGTCTCAGAAGGACGGTCATCTGCTCAATGTCAAGCTTCACTCTCTTCATCTAACAGCCTGGCATATTCTGTTTTGAACCACAGCAGGTCTCAACTTCCTCAACAAGTTTTGAATGTGATTATGGAAGCCAGAAGACCTAGTACAAGGAAAGTGTACGCAGAAAAATGGAAGAGATTTTTATTTTGGAGTACAGCAAAGGATTTGGATGTTTCTGAGCCTAATTTGAGTGTGGCTCTTCAATATCTTACTGAGTTATTGGACAAAGGTTTGTCTTTCTCTTCCATTAAGATTCATGCTGCAGCAATTTCAGCTCACTATGATTGTGACCCACCATTGTTTTCTCATCCTTTGTTCAAGCAATTTCTTAGAGGGGCAAAGAATATAAGACCCCCACGTAGAGCTCCTACTCCTGCTTGGGACCTCAATTTTGTGTTGGAGAAACTCACTCTACAACCTTTTGAGCCTGCAGCTACTGCTGAATTGAAATATTTGTCATGGAAGACTGCTTTTTGTTGGCCATTACCTCTGCAAGAAGGGTTTCTGAATTGCAGGCCCTTATGGCGGTTGAGCCTTTCTTGATTTTCCATAAGGATAGGGTATCTTTACGTACTAATCCTTCCTTTATGCCTAAAGTGGTTTCTAGTGTGGCTTTAAACCAAACTATTCATTTGCCTACTTTTTATGCAAATCCCCAAAATAAGGGGAAAAGATTTTGCACACTTTAGATGTACACAGGCAGTTGCGTTATTATTTAAGCAGGACTAAGCATTTTAGGCAGTCTCAGCAGTTGTTTGTTTCTTTTGCTTTGAGTTCTCAGGGCAAGCCTGTGTCAAAACAAACTATTTCTAAGTGGATTGGGTTTTGCATTGCTTTCTGTTATTCCCATCATGGCAAGGAGATTCCAGCTGGGATTAGGCCTCATTCCACTAGGGCTACTGCCACTTCAACAGCATTTCTAAGGGGGGTGGCAACTAAGGATATTTTGGAGGCAGCTACTTGGAGTTCAGTGCATACTTTCTCTAAGCATTACCACCTTCCTCTCTACTCTAAATCTAGGGCTGGTTTTGCCACTGCTATTTTACAGGGCATGTTGGCAGCTCCTGCTTCTTTATGATTTGCCATCCTCCCTTACCTCTGCTTTGGGATTCTACCCAAGTGTTAGGACTGCAGCAATGTGAGATGAAGAACATAGTACAGTTTTGTACCTACCATAAATGTAGATGTTCGAAGATCCACATTGCTGCAGTCCAATTTACCCTCCCTCCTTCCCCTCTGTGTTTAGGGGTGGTTGTGTGGGTGGGGTTGTACATTTGTATATATTGTATATATATATTTGGTACAGGGGTGTTTGGTGTGTTGTTGTTTTTTGGGTTTTGGCCTTATCTTTTTAGGGTCTTCTGACATCTGGGGCAAGAAAAGACTGAGGATATGACGTCGGTCATGCGCATTTGTACCCTGACGTCAGACTAATGCGCCTTGACCGACGTCAGCCTTATACTTTGGTATTCGGGCCGACTGGGACAGCGGACTACCCAAGTGTTAGGACTGCAGCAATGTGGATCTTCGAACATCTACATTTATGGTAGGTACAAAACTGTACTTTTCGGAGCCGAGAAAGGTCACACACTCACTCTTCTACCTCGGCGCCGAAGTCCCCGTCGGCTCCGAGGGAAATTGCTGTGCTGGTGGAATCTCCCTCTGCGCCGATACTGCTTGAGACTATTTGGAGCCGGTCCCCCAGTCTTTCGGAACCGGCGGAGAAGTCAACTCTGGCCCGATCGGTCTCTTCTCGGTCCTCGAGGATGTCCGATTCGGATATTGACAGGGTGCTTCAAAGGCTGTTTCAGTCTCCAGTCTTCCAAAAGTTACTCGGCTCCAGCCCAGTCGGCTTCCGAGCCGATTGTCCACCCTGTTGTCTTGGTTCCTCCTCCAACAGCCTCGGCACTGTTGGAGTCGGTGCTGGTGGAGCCGGTGGAGGTTTGGTGGCTCCGACCCTTACTCCAACCCGACCTTCGGATCGGAGTTCGTACACGGACCTCCTCGGTCGGCCCGGGTGACGCTTGGTCCGATGCTGGTTCGAGCCTCCCTCTCGTGTCGGCTGCGGGAGTGCCTTCTACCGTTGTGGCCTCGGGGGTCGGACCTTCCCAGGACTCGGGGGGGGGGGGGGTCCGGCCTTCAGGGCCATGAGGAGTGCTTTAGCCAAATCTTCCTTGGCTACCTCCACCATCTCTCCAACACCTTCCCTTGGCATGGAGACTTGTTCCTTTGTTGTTCCCCTGTCTCAAGACAGCGGAGCCCTGGGGCCTGAGGTCCACCCCATTGGGGATTCCTCCCTTCCTGGGGGTCCTTCCGAGGCTTCTTCGGAGGAACCTCCCAGGAAGAGACAGTGTAAGAGGAAGCACGTCGACTCGCCTGATGAGTCTCTCACCTCGGACACCGACCTCGATGATGCGGAGGGGTCCCCCAAGTCGTCCTCGGATGATGTCTCCTTTGTAGACATCTTAGAAATCCTCAAGCAACGAGGCGACTGGCAGTCCAAACCCCCTTCCGCTGAGGAGTCGGTCTTCCTCAAGGCCTTCGGGGCCCAGCCTTCCGCCTCCTGGGTGTCTCCGCCCTTCGATGAGCTCCTGGATTTGATCTCTCGAAGGGCGTGGGAGCACCCGGATTCTGTGGAACCGGTGCCAGCTCGCCCGAATAAATTTCTGTCAGCCCCCCCTGAAAAGGAATTCTTATCCAAAGGTGTGGCCGTAGATGCCAAGGTGGTGGCATCTGCTACCCAGCAAGATGTGGCAGAGGCTTCGACGTCCGTCCATCCTCCTAATAGAGTCCAGGAGTATGGATCGGTACGGGAAGCACACCCTTACTTCAGCAGCCTTTATTTTAAGGTCTCTGAATTACCTGACGCACTTCACCAGACTTCAGAGGGATCTGGTCAAGGAGCTTTCAGATACCCTCTCTGGTAACCTACCTGAGCAGTTGGCCCAGACGGTTAGCTCTCAGTTGGCTACCCTGTCATCAATATCGAACTCGTCCATGAGGCTCATTTCATATGCGGCCGAAGGGGCGAGTAGAGCGGCGGGTACAGGTGTTGCTCTACGGAGACAAGCCTGGCTCCGCCTGTGTCATTTTGCGGAGGCCTTCAAGTCTTCCTTCGCCGACGCCCCCTTTGATGGGTCCTCCTTGTTTAGACCCAAGGTAAAAGGACACCTTGACCCGCTGTGAACAAGAGGGTAAGACCTTGACTGCCGTAGGGGCACGGTTTTCCACTCCCGGCCTTATCCCAAGGCTAGAAGAGGGGGGAAAATGCGGTTCCGCAAATCTCAGAAGACTTACCCCTCACAGCAGGATGATCCCCCTTCTAGAGGCAGAGGAGGGGGAAATTTTTCAGGAAGACGCCGTCCCAGAGGCGGCAGAGGCCCCCGCAACACTGGAGACCGCGAGTCCTTTCGTGGCTCCTCAACCTTCCAGCATCCCTTAAGGATTGCCCGACTGCGCCGCTCCGGAGCCAGTCAGGGGTCGTTTTTCGAGGCACCTAAAGGCCTGGGAGAATATCCCTCAGGACCGATGGTTGCTCCGGATCATTGCCGGAGGTTACAACATTCCCTTTTCTCAGCCCCCCCCCCCCCACTATCCCGGAAAATCCCGGACCCACCACCCAGTCAACGGGATCTCGCAGCCATCGAAATTTCAAAGCTGCTTCAAAAAGGAGTCATCCAATAGGTCCCCGAAGACCAGACCGGATTAGGGACGTACTCAAGATTATTTTTGGTGCCAAAAAAGACCGGGGACATGAGGCCCATCTTGGATCTCAGGCAAGCTCAACCGTTCTGTCAAGAAGTCCAAGTTCCGGATGGTCACCTTACAATCCATTCTCCCGCTGCTGGAGAAAGGTGTTTGGATGTGCTCCATAGATCTCAAGGACGCCTATTATCACATCCTGATAGATCAGGCGTCCAGGAGACACTTGAGACAGTCATTTCCAGATGTCTTTCAAGAATGCAACTGCAGTCATAACGTGGGTTGTCCTGCCTCAGGCAGCCCTCTGTCGGCCAGATTCCAAAGTCTGGGTCTGACGTCGGCTGATGTCGCATTTCTCTGACGTCAGAGCGGCTGGAGTACATAAGCATCAGCCGACGCCATTTTCCCCAGTCTTTCTTGCCGCGCGGTGCCCGAAGCAGAAGCAGTTCGCAAGTGCCGGTCGGTCAGCTCCTGTATTCTTCGATTCCGAAGTCATCAAAAAAGCTAAGTACCCCGTTGGGGACCTTTTCTTGCCTCAGCCGATGTCAGACATTACTGAAAAAGTTAACAATTGTCTTTCTTGTGGTAAACAAATACCTCATAAGGATTTCCACTCTTACTGTCTTCCTTGCCTTGGCCCAGACCACGACGTCTCGGCCTGTGTAGCCTGTGCTCGCTTCAACAAGCGCACTCTCAGGCGCCGGGCGGAGTTCGCTGAAGATTTTTTCGGCGAAAAATTTGCTTACACAATGCCGTCGGAACTTCCGACATTGCAAACTCCCAAAAAACGAAAAGACCGGGACCGACATCCTCGGCACGCATCTACCTCCGACTCCACGCCAAAACCTAGCGTGAGTGCTCCGGTTCCCTCTGAGACGGTCTCTCCACCGCTCCGAACCGAAGACACCGCATTACCGACGACTCAGATTCCAGATATTACTCCGACGCCAGTTATAGACTTTCCTCCGGATACCGAAACCGAGGAAATGCCCGAGACCATTGCTGTAGACAAGGTCACTCCTGCACGTGGAGCAGCCAGGCCTCCTATGGCCATGTCTATTAAGGCTTACACT